>NC_050444.1:40317524-40623357 GCF_903995425.1 Onychomys torridus | reverse complement strand
TAGTTTCATTGTCCTAAGTTTGAAATTTCCTGTTTTTATGCCAAAATCCCTCAAATGTGTATTGCACCGTTCCATGTGTTGGTAAACAGAACTTTCCAAACCTAGATTCAGCAGTGTTATTTGGGCAGATGGTTTACAAAGTCAAGTGGGCTCTTTACTAAATAACAGTAAGCATCCTCAGTTATTCTAAGGGTGAATGCAGTGGCTTTCCTTTCTTCACACAATATGCTCTTGTTGGGCCTCCTATGCCATAACATGACAAATGTCGTCATTCAATAATTTAGATGTTGTCTTAATTTGTTATTTGGCCTTCAATAAAACCATTACCAATTTTTAAATAATTTACTTACACTCATAAGAAATATCTCCATTTCAAGTTTTGTAACACTGCTACTCTACATATGACTGCATGATGACATTGTATTGTATTCAGATCCACTAATAACCACTAAAGGTAGTATACATCTTTGCTGATTTTTTTTCAATACCTGATACAAATGTTGGAATTTTTTGTCAGCAAGGGACAAGACTATACATTAAGTAAAATAACCTTAAACTGTCAGTAGTTAGACAATAGAGCAAAATCTAGGCCACAGGTTTAATTCACTGTACCAAAACAACAAGAAAAAAACAGGTTAAATTTTCATGTGTAGTGAGACACCCTTCAAAGGGTAAGGCATCGAAGCTGTAGCTTGCTTCCTCCACCAACTCAGGCTTCCTGGACTACTGTGCTCAATTTTGTCCCTTGAATTACCTGTGGCTCTTCATTGTCACTTCTTCAGTGATGATGAAGCTGTGGCAGTGGCCTTTGGCCTCTATGATTCTATTATAACTGAAATTTAAAGTGTAAATAAGTGCCATTTGTAAGAGAAGGTACTTTAAGACAAAGAGCTGCTATATTTCATTGTCAACATTCTAAATCTAATCTGAGGTCCTTTTGTAAGCTGACTATGGAAGTGTTACAATTTTAACTTCCATGATGTCATAGTTTATAAATTATGTTGGGATGAGGTTCAGGAAGGGATTATATATTTAACAAACACCATTCTAGATGAGGTGGCATTTCTAAAATAACTGATTCCTCCATTTGCTTTCTTCTCTATAACAGAGAGACCTCACTACTAAACCATGACCCCTAGAACCTAAGAGTTACACATCAGGCAGCATTTTTCTCCCCATATATAAACATCATCGATAAAATTGTGTTACAAGGCACTCTAGTAGATTATAAAAGATCAGTTTGATAATTGTGAATGTCACACTTACACATGATCATTCTGGTCACTTCACTTGTATTATTATTTATTTATTGTTTTCTTGTGTCCTCAAGCATAAGATTTTTATTATTTTCAAATGGGGTACCTAATATGTATAAATATGCATGTAACAAATTAACAACATGATGAAAAAGAGATTTATCAACAAACCTTATAGTTATATACAGCACAGCTGGACCTGGAAATTCAGATGATATTACCAAGTCTTTGTATTATCCTTTCATAAATAAGTCTTCATTTTGCTCAATGGCCTCCCATCTTAGATGAACAACACATAATTGCCACCAAACAAAAATTCTGAGTTCTTATATAAAGAATAGGTTCATTTCTTATGAAAAGAGGCTTTCTATGACTGTATCTTGATACAAAACAGTAAAAGAAACAGCCCCAAATAATGGAACAGCACAGCAACTTAGTATTTTCATACTCCAGGCTATGAAATATTCACTTGTTGGTAGGGCTTTTCAATCTTCTCTAAGATATTTCAGTTATACAAGCTCAAAACTGAAGGCATATTCCTGAAAATCAAGCAACTAAGTATGTGGACAGTGTTAGCTTATTGATAGCTGAGATCCAGCTCCAAAAAAAAAGTAACCCAACCACACAACATTCATTAACAGTGGAGGGGCACTGAGTAATGTTTTCCAGATGCTGGGCAATCATTCTGATCAGGCTCACCCAGTTTCCAAATAGCATTAGGGTTTTGTTTTTAAATTTTAAGTTAAACAATATATTACTCAATGCACTCTTTTAGAGAAACATAAAACTATCCTACAAGAGTGACATGATTGTGACATCATGGGTGTTAATGAGAAGAGAATTTTTCCATGTTCATCTATCAACCAGAATGAAAATGAAGGAGTTGTTCATTTGTGTGCTCTAAGAATCACCTGACATTTTCCACTTAACTGTTGTAGTCACAGCATGCCTACCATACAATATCTAATCTTAACTCAATAAAAGTGATAGAATACTATATAGGAAGTTGATATTGGAAAGCAGATTCACAAATCCAAAATATTCCTGTATTATCTGTCATTGGGATTAGCAGACCCTATGACCTCCTTGTTTAAAATAAAAACCCCATAACATGATGCAGCCATAGCTCTCTGAGAAAGGGCACTATGACCACCCTGCTTATTGGCTATGAATCATCCACACTGAGCCAGCGAGGAGAGAAAAGAAACAATAGAATCACAAGTTAGCTGTTTTTGTGAATCCAAGTGGCAAATGCCTCATCTCATGTTTTGTTCCTCCTCACTTTTCTGTCGTGGGGAAAAAGGAAAGAGTAATCTGACTGAACAGCAGAGCCTGCTGGCCTGTTTCAGACACAGCATTAACGTTTATGCTTGTGCGTGAATGTAATGTTTGTGCTGCAGCAAATGCTGAAGAAGAAAATAAATCATCAATCTCTTCGCCCTAGGAACTCTGAAATCAAGAAATAGCTTCTGACGGGTGTGGCTGCACGCTCTTATAATCCCAGTCCTCAGGAGGCTGAGGCAGGAAGACTGTAAGAAGTTCAAGGCCAGCCTGAGCCATAAAATGAGTACTTCATAGAAAGACCATTTAAAGGGGGCAGGGAGGTACAGAGAAGAAAGAAGGAAGGAAAAGAAACAGGTTGATGTCTGTTAAAATAAAAATCAGAGAGAGGTATGAGAGAAACACCAGTGATGAGGGTCAGATCTCTTTCTAAGGCCTTCTTAAATTCATTTTCTCTAGGCCATTTTGTTTCTGAGGTCATAGTGCAACAGATTATGGCTTATATTAGATTGATCCTGTTTGTCTCTTAGTCCTGGAGGTTGGTTCACATTCCTAGATAGATACATAACTGGCACAAGGCTATAGGTCACTTTCTAAGTTCTCCTTGACTGTCACGGTTCCAATCATCTATCCATGTATTTCTCATTTACAATGATTCCTTTAACATTTTTAACTCAGAGGCATGAACTGACTATTCTTTTCTATGTTTGTTGTCTAAGAGTATAGCATCTAGAAAAGTTAGTCAAATGACAAAGGCAATTCCAAGTGGATTTGCACAAATTTACAGGAATCTTACTCTAGACAGTGAGAGGAGTAGAGAAGTGTATCTTCCAAGCCCTCCCCTAGGAACCTGCAGGTTCAGGTGGTTTAGGGTAGATTATGGTAATCTGTGTTTTTATTTCTTAATATTTTTTATTTTATGCACTTAAGTAAAGATGGGTTTACATCACTTTCCTCTTTCCCTTAACTTCCTCCATGTCCTCTCAAGTCTCCTCCCTCCGACCCCTCCCACATGTCCTCCACTCTGAAATTGATAGCCTCTTTTTCCTTGTTCATTATTGCGAGATATTATACATGAGTTGAAGTTTGCATAAATCTATAAATACAGCCTCCTGAGTCCCTCTTGTTTGTGTGTGTATGATTTCAAGGCTGACCAATTTGTACTGGGTAATTATTAGAGGACTCATCCCTAGTAGAGACTAATTCTCCCTCACCCAGGAGTCATTAGTTGCTTGTAGTTTTTTGTCTAGGGATGGGACCCTGTGATATTTTTCCACCTCCCACATTAGCACATCTACTGATTGCCATTGTTTAGCTCTTGTTTATACAACCATTTCTAGGAGACTCTTTCACAGCAGACTTCCTGGTATTCTGGCTCAAATTACTTTGCTCTCCCTTCCAAGGTATTTCCTGAGCCATCGATGCAGGAGCAATGATGTAGATGTACCCATTAGGGCTGAGTTCCCCACGGTCCATTGTTTTCTGCATTGTGTCTAGTTTGGGTTTTATGATATGGCCATCATTTGCTGTTAAAAAATAACTTCATTAATTAGGGATGATAGCTACACATACCTGTGGCTATAAGTGCATTTTAGACAGTAGTTAGGAATTATGCTAGTCTAACAAAGTGGTCATTGTAGATTTCCTCTAAGATTTATGACCTTACTAGCCCAGGGAAGTTGGCTTGACTTTTAGTAGCAGGTATTGTTTTCCTTTAGTTGATTAGGCCTTAAATGTGCTTAGCTGTTGGCTGTGTGAGTGTCACTTATTATAACTCTATGGACATCTTACCATGCTGGTCATTATTCTGGTTCATAGGTATCACAGTTTGGTAGAACTACATTGCTTTGAAAACTTACGTAGTATTTTTGAAGCTCAACCAAGGAAGGAAGCATTCAGGTTTGATCCAGATTGAATCACCTGTGTTCTAAGTGTATGATATCTTCAGCAATAGGAGCACCCACCGAGGGACAACCAAGGGCAGCAGCAATAGTCTAAGATAGTTTGAGAGTTACTCGGGTTAGTCTAACCAACAATTCAAAAGAAGGGTTTTTTGTGCCTGGTACTGGGGGTTTTTGTTAATTTATGATTCTTATGGGGAGCACTAGTGGTCCAAGTGACATAATTTCCTTTATCACACACACACACACACACACACACACACACACACACACACACACAGAAGGGGGGAGATCCACATACACTTATGTGTATTGTATATAATTTTAGATAAATATGAAATAATTCCTTGAGACCTTATCAAACAACCTTGATGTTCTTTGTCCCCCTTTGTCCCCATCACTTCTTGTCCTTTTATAATGACCTTCTTCCTCCCTCCCCTGGTTCCCTGGGTGATCCTTACAATGAAGCAAGTTTGAGAGACACTGTATTAATAGTTTCTATTATCTTAGATCCACAATTCTAAAATGTTTCTCTCTTTCAGTGAATAGAAGGACCTACATAATCTTTATATTCCCCATACTTCTAAAAAGAAGTATTAGTATTATTATAATTCTTTGTTCTGGCCACTTGGAATTTCTTGATTTAAGGCTTACAATTTCACGACTTATAAGTGAACCCAAGATCTCTGAGAACTACTTCACTTTGACATAAAACTTTAGCTAATGAGCTGTAATCATGGAATTTGAAACTTTCAATAACATGCGAGTCTAACAGAGCACTTGTGTTGTATATAGACAAACACTTATGACTCTTTTTACATTCAGGAAATTGTGACTTAATGGTATTCACCAAAATTTGTAGAAAAGTTTTGTCATTTTACTCTATCTAGGATCTCTCATATCTCCTGGTAACAGAACTGAAAGTTTGCTTTAGAAGAATCTCTTTTAGTCAAATAACATTCTGTGCATAAGACTTCCTCTGCCTCCAAACGGTAAAGGGAAACTCAGTTGGTATAAGCCTACTTGTGGATGTGATGCCTCTGGCCAAGGAACTGGTTGAAGAAAGGACATAGAAACTGAACTGAGAGTGACATGGAGCAGTTGTCTGTGAACGGCTGGGAGTGAAGAGCTTCTGTCTTCCACAGAGGGGGCACTAGCAGAAACTGGGAGGTGTGAAACTTCAAGATCCAGAACGACTTGACAGGTCTGTCCAAATATGTGACTGATAACTCCTGGTTGTTTATGGCACAGTAAGTTGGGTCTTCTGAAATCTAAAGCTTCCTGACACATGAGGCCCTCAGTGATTTGAGAGTGGTCCTTCCTGGAGAATAAAGGGTAACAGACATTAATGGAGCAAAGTGGTCTGTGATTCTGGCTCATCACGTGGAACATGATTTCTGTGTAAAATGGAAAAAATGACCCCATTTGTAAAGAACACCATGTACCCAGTAAGCATAACTCTCAAACTAGATATTCATAAACATAATATAGCATTTATTTTCTGATTCATGGACTCATTGTACAATATCTCTGAACAACATAAAACACCAAAATCACATTTTATTGTCTTTTACTAATTGCCCTTATTGTAAGGAAAATAAGACTACATGAAATTAAGTTTATCACAGAAAATTTAGGGCATATGGTGGCTATATCTAGGGAACATCCACCGTTTTTATTGGAATAAATTATTGTTAAAATGAACGCACTGTTAGAAAGGCTGTTACCAGTCTGCAGGTCATAAAGATAAAAAGAGCTAACCAACCTCTCAGTGTGGACTTGGCAAGTGAAAAGATGTTCTCTGCACACAATAGGTACACAGTGAATATATTTGACTGACAAGAACCCTGCTAAGATTAACACCAAGCTATTCAGCCCTGCTGTTTCTTGCTGACTTTGCCAGCCACGGCTGCGGGTAATGAGGAGTCTGTAACCATTAACAGGAACCCCAAGCTACATCTCCTTTTCTTCTGCTTCAAACTTCTGCAAACCATACATTCAGGTGCTAGACCTCAGCACTGATGGGCAGAGAGGGTCTGAAGTAAACATTTTTATACTGGATTATATGCTGTGATAAAAATTTCACTGTGCCTTTGTCAACAAGCCTGTTACTATGGAGTTTATAAATATATTCATTAAGCTGTAAAATGATAGCCTTGTACTGAAATTGACCTGCTTTTAACCTATGTGTTTTAAACATCTGGCACCTAAAAATGCTGCCACACAAAACAAATTATTGTAGATGAAACCTGTTAGCTGAAAATAACAGCAGGGGATCAAGTCTTTCAATTTCTAGAAGAGATTAAGTAAAGAACAAAAGTACAGAGATACCTCTGGAAATTGAAATTATATATTACTTTTTTGAAAAATAAGCCTTGTTTTCATATATGCAGTGGTACATATGCCCAACATTCTTAGTCATGTATTTTCAAACTGAAAGAAACATGAACCACCAAAAGGTATTACAAGTGTAGCCGTTAAAGGACAAACCAGTTTAGTCTGGGAGGGAAGCAACTATATTTTCAGGAATGGAGCAAAATATGCTGGGTCCATAAAGTATCTGCAGAAGCCTCAGCAATGTGTGTGATTCTTATATCATGCTCCATCAAGGGTGTATGCTCAAATGACCAAGTTGAACATGTCACACCCCAACCCATCCATGGAAGAACTCTTGACCACCATAACTGTCCTTGGTCATTTCAGCATCTTCCCTTCCACTGTCCTTATGATTGGGGTGACTGTCATTTACTGTGCTCTTAGTAAGTACTAAGAAGTATGCCAGGTGACTTCCATGCACCCTCACTTTACCCTAACAAGACACATGTTCCTTTCAGTTTTTTGACAAATAAAGAAACTGAGGCTCAAACTTAGAAGCTAATAAATAAATTTTAAAAAATACTTGAATTTGAACCCAACCTGTATGATTCAAGATCTCGTAGTCTTAATGACTGTGTCATCATTATTACCTTTGAGTTTTATAAGAGAATTTTCAATTTTCTCAATAGGGAAAAGGAAGCCAGGTTTGGTGGCCTATGGCTGTGTTCTCATCACATGGAAGACAGGAGAATCAGGAGTTCAAAGCCAACCTTGGATTTACATTAAGTTTGTGACCAACCTGGACTGTATGAGACCCCATGTCAAAAACAACAACAATAAAAATAGTGTTAACATATTATATCCTAGCTTTGCAATTTGGTATCCATATACAGTGAAATTCTTTTGACTAACTACTTAAGTTTAGAAGAGAAGGGAAGAAGCTAGAGTAACAGCTCAGTAAAGTGCACACTGTGCAAACATAAGGACCTGAGTTCAGATCCTGCAGCTGAGCCACCCATCTGTAATCCCAGTGCTGGGGAGGCAGAAATAAGAGACTCTCTGGAACTTGCCGGCCAAACAGTCTAGGCAGTGACCTCCATGTTCAGTGAGAGATCCTTTCTTAGAAATTAAGTGGGAGAGACATTGAAGAAGACACCTATCAGACTCTGGCCTCCACACATATGCACTCACATGTATACACATGCACGCACGTGTGCATGCATGCACACACACACACAAACCCAAACATGTTCATGAACACAAAGAGAAGGCAAAAATGTAACAGACACTGTGTAACTGTGGCTTTTAGAATTATCAATTATAATTAGACAGAATCTGGCAGTTCAGACGCTGAGAGAACACACTGAACTTGTACATTGCCCATTTTAGTAATTATTTGCCTGCCTTGTCTCTGATTCCATCTGAAGCTCATCAGCGCTCTCTCCATCCAGGAAGTTTTTCTTTTTTCTTATCTGCTGGTTTCACTTGATATGCTCACTCTACTTTTTCTGAGGAAGTGCTAATGATTTTGGAAGGCCAGGGGCTGTGATGGGGCCCAAATATTAACAAAGCAGTGTTATTTCAAATGACTTCACTATTCATCTCTAGACACATGCAGTCCTTTTCTCCTTTCTCATCTCTTTTTCCTTCCTTTCCACCCAAATGTCTCCAATGCCAGTCATTCTTTTCATGGTCCCAAGGTAAAGAATTTTTTTTTTTACTCTTATGATGAGATACACGAACATGTATGTATAAAAAAAATCTAGGTCCTGATTTTAATCAACTTTCCAATAAGATATTAATCAGGCTGATTTGAAGATGTAATTTTCTCCCACCTCAGCATTCATAAGAGCAGGTGCAGGGCCAATGCAGTCCAAGGTCCCTTTGATTTGATGAGGTATGGGAGGTACTATCACATAAACAATAGTAGTATACAAAATATAGTAAGTCAATCACTCCCCCCGCAAAAAGTCTCATATCAAACACATTTACAGAAGCAGAAGTCTCTTTAAATCTCTCAAACACCTTTGCCTATTGTGATTGTTGTAGAGGTTCTTTCTCCTATTTTTGAATGCAACTGTTGTTTGTTGTTGTTATTGTTGTTTTTTAGGAAATTCATAACAACCTCCCTTTTCAAGTCAGACTTCAAGATTATTGTTTTTGGTTTTCATTCATTTTCAAATACACTCAGCTGTCCATCCCTTCTTCCGCTCCTCAACTCTCTCTGGTGTTTGACAAGGTGCTACCTGTTGTAAAGCAGGGTGGCTGGAGCAGTACAGGGGACTCGTGCCCCCTCAAGTGCGTGGCATGTGCACATTTTAGGATTACCTATCCCCCACAGCCCAGGCTGGCAAGGAAAGCATGCCATTTCTTTCTACTTTTTCTGCTAGCTAAGCACAAGACTTTGCACTTGAGAAATATTGATCCTTGGGGCTCCAGGGCCAGGGGCACATACATGAGGAAGGCAGATTCACGGTGCAACTCTAACTCCCTGTTAACTTTTTCATTTCCCTGCAGAAGTTGTTTCTGTCCATATTTTTACTTCAGCTGGGCTGAGTGGGAGAAAGAACTCAAAGGGAGGTTGAAGCAGATGGTTGTCACAAACTGCATACGGCAATTGAGAATTAGTGTGCAAGCATATGCAACCTGGTACAGTATGAAGCATTCCAGCATATGAGTGCTGAAATAAATCAAGCCTGGAGAAGATTGGGATGGCGAAGTGATGAGCTCTTCTTTCTCTGCTACACATATATATTTAGGCTTGCTGAATTCATTAGGATATGCTCTCTGTTTTCAGGAGACAAGCTAACACCTACATCGAGCAGATTCCTGCAGGTTCTGGTATCTCACTTGTTTCCCTCATGCAATGTGCATCCTGAAAAGAAATGTTTCTGAAGAGAGATGCCTCTTTTTCATAGAAGACCTGAAGATGGTGATATCAACTTGTCTGGACAAATTTAATGCTCATAATAATTAGTGACATATCATAATTTACATTTGCTTCTGAGTACATTAACAGCAATTCTACCAGGCACATCTAGTCTACTTTTTGTCTTCTTCTTCTTTGTTTTTTTGTGTTCTTGACACTGTTAGGGACTCATCTATTGTAAACAACCCATTGACAAACCTAGACACATTCATGTGTTTTTCTAGCAATAATGGTCTTAAAGAGAGACATGCATTAACAAGAGTCGACAGCCAACAGTACCCCACTCAGGGCCTGGAGGTCTTCAGTGAAAAGATGTATGTACACATTGCCTTTTATCATCAGATACCACTCATTACCATCCATGTTTGTATCTCAGGGATGCCAGGAAGAAAGGTGAAATAAATGGGCCCCCATTTTGAAAACATGGACACAAGAAGACAGTTGAACTGTTATCACCCTCTTCCCTGAAGAACAAAGGGATTCAGCAATGAGGCTTGCTCACTGCAGGGCCACCTGTAGCTCAGTCCCCGGTTGGCTGAATTTCCATGCTCCCATCTAAGACCAAGACTTCTCTTGTCTGCTCCTCCTGTCAGGGGTACTGCTATCTCTCCCTTAACTCACTGCCCAAGGAGTGGCAAAGAAGACACAATTGTTTTCAAAACCCCACTTGCCTTTGCCTCTGGGTCTTGTTCACCTTCATATCTATCCCCTACAAGACATCAAGGAGGGCTGGGGACAGTGATAGGTACTGGCTGAAGAACAAATATTGAGTTACATATCAGTAGACCAAAACACAAATCAACTCGGAACTACAGGAGTCCACCAACATGCACATAAATCATTTATAACGATAATCCAAGACTAAGTCCAAATCTCATTAAAGTATATGAATCCTTAATCTATTTTGGCAAAAAAGCACCAATAGACATTTTTTCTTTTTATCATAAATTACAGTTCTGTGGCACTGTGCAAATATTACCAAGCTGTAAGACAGCTGTGCTCCATTAAAATGTGTAATGGTTGCTGATTTCTTACAGCACATGGTCATCAGGCTGAATCTACAGCCAGTAATTAGGAAGATGAAATGTTTAATTGTGCCTTAATTTTGATAAAATTTATCTGTCACACATCCCGCAGCCGAGCATTATGCTCACAAATCAATGTCATCGAGCCGAGCAGGAACTCAAGCACCAGACTCTTGTCCCTGACAGATTCATTTGAATATGTAACTGCTGCTGATGAGCAACCACGCTAAGGAAGAAAATGAAAACCTTCCCTCTGCTGCAGTTCCTATGAGATGTGTCCTGGTGCTTCCCTCAAGGAGAAAGAAGCAGGTTTGAAGATCAGTCTGGTCTGTAGTGTGACTGCCACTGGGCCTGGTCACATAAAGAATGACACTTGTTTAGATGAGAAAGGTAGACAGGGGAAGGAAAGACAAGAAAGATACATCAGCAAATCCAGTAATGCCTTTCGGAGTCCATGCTTGAACCACCTTATTTGGTCACAGATGAAGAAGGCTGGCAATTGTCACCACTTAAAACTGTGTGGCCAAGAGCTCCAGATCCATGAACCATTAGAAGGGTACAGCTAAAGTTCACCTTTTTCTTTTCTTTTTTTTTTTTCCATCTGAAGCTGAAGACCAGAGAGATGGCTCAAGGCTATGAGCATCTTCAGGAAGGTCCAGTACTCATTCTGTACTCACAGTTAACCTACATCTTACAGGAGATGGTATAATCCTCAGAAGCAATATTTACCAATCACCATGTTGAAATCCTTTTCAAACTGGCAAGCAGTACTTTTTAAGCACAGGCAAGTGTAAGTACAAATACCTGCCAATGCTGAAAATTAATTTATGTCATGTTTGCCCTACAAAATGAAGCAGCGATCATTCTTTCTCACCCACAATAACTATTGCTCACCATCCAAGAGAACTTAACGAGCATATGTCGGATTACACTTTACATTTTTTATTTCACATAGCTGCGGAATTAAAGATAATTGCGGGAGGCCATGGAGAAATGATGGAGCGGAGTAGAGGGAAAATGAGGAGAGTAGGTTGCATCTGCAATCAAGGGGGACCCTCATGTTGGGCATGAGGTAGCTCAGGGCCCTTGCAAAACTGATTGTTTATATGGAGATCAGTTTTCCCAGGTCAGCAAATTAGATTCTGAGTATGATTTTTGAAAATGTTCTTAATAGGAAAACATTTTGTTAATGGACATTAGTGAGTTTTCTAAGGTAACTAACCCCTTACCAGTGACTAATGAACCAACTAAAACCTCAGAGCATGCCAGCCTACTTTAAAGCAAATGAAATCTCAAGACCAGGAATAGAAGAGTCTTCAAGGAGAGCCAAATGGCATTAAGCTATAGCCTGCTAACAAGACTCATTAAAACACTTCTCTAAACTTAGCCATGGAAATAAGTCCAAGCTAAAGATATCCCACTCCCTACTCCCTTTTGTACTATTTTCATGGGCAGATATATTCAGGGATTGGGTTAGAGGATAGTATTCTGGTAAGATAGTTGTTTTTATCCCATTGGCATACCACTCAGGCTAAACAGAAGCAGGAATAAGTAGGAGGGCACAAATGGCATGGAGAGCATTGCTAAGTATCCGTCATGTCTGCCTCTCTGAACAACACACTGCTTCTACATCCACTGTCTTGTTTGCACTTGAAGAGGTAAGATTAGTTCCCACCTCAGGGGAACCCAGAGAAAGATTTCACCTGAGAAATGAAGTGGTCACTAGGTACTTTATGGGTGGGGTCATGTGAGCAGTCAGATCATGCTGAGAATGAAGGACTGATTCCCAACTGGGCCAGGATCCAGCCAGCTGTACCTCATGACTTAGAATAAGGTGCAATTAAAAAGGTACAAGTTGTCTATTTCCAGAATTTTCTGGTAATATTTTCAAATCACTTTCGACTGTGGATGACTGAAATCACAGATAAAAATCATAGTTAAAAGGGAGAGTCTACGGTAGTGCCATTCAGGCAAACTTATGAGTTCCCATTAGAACTACATGGGTAATTGACAGGGGGACCCAAAGAGATGGGGGGGGAGGAAGATAGGAGAGGGGAGCGAGAGGGAGACTGAAGACAGTATATATTTGGGGTCCCCAAACTGTGCCAGCCAGTAGTATTTTGGAGACAATAGCCCTGGTGTCAACTTGTTGATTTCTCAAACCTCTAATTAGCCTTCAGATTCTTCAGACTCCATCTCTGTCAGAGGCAACAATGTCTAAGTGATGTCACTAGGCTATGTTTTGGGGACTTTATTGTTGCATTACTTGACCAGAATGAGTTCCATGGGCTGCGGCAAAGAATTTCCTGATGAGTACACAAGTCCTTAGATCTCAGTCTAGTGTGCTGCTCACCACAGGTGAAAAATAATGTAAAGTGTGTGACTGGTTCAGAATTTCGGGAGGCCTGATAACTTTCTAAAGAGCTATTGAAACCCTCTCGTGATGTGGTATTATAGAGACATAAATAGATTAATTGCCAATAAAACAAGATTCTAGCCTTTGATATGGCTCTCTAATTTTAGGTAAATCATTGTCTATATAGTTGTGTCTTCATCTTACAAATATTGCCCATACAGTAAACTAAGTCAGGAATTTCTTAGCCCTTCACCTATCTATTTATCTATCTATCTATCTATCTATCTATCTATCATCTATCTATCTTTCAAACTTTGTTTGCATGTCTCTCACTGAGAATTGGTAAACTTCAAACTCTCTGTTCATCCTAGGAAACCTAACTAGACTTTCTATATGTTTTATTATCATGAGGTTCCATAAATAAAATACTTGTTAATATCTGTATAAATGAGAACAGACCTCAGAATCAGGATCCTGACAGGTTAAAGCTAGTCTCATGAACATCACAGAGGCAAGTTTTTTTTTTTCTTTTTACTTTACAACATAGCCTAAATCCAGTGCACACAAAGGCATGCAGAAAATGAGTGGCTTGCCTGTACAAGCTGTGCGTTGTGGGCTTTCTCTACAGCATAATACAGTGACATGGTGCTGAAGACCACTGGAACAAGATTGGAGGTGGATGTTCTTTCCTACTTCCAGTTTCTATTTTCCGTGGTTGGCACGTTCCACTAAAATCTAAAGTTAAATCAATAAAAATTATTTATAGAGACTTGACATGCACATTTATACCTCATTGTTAAATAGCTAATTGGTCCAATAAATGCGATTGGCAGCAAAAATTAATTAATTGACTAATGTCACCTTCACCAAATAAGCGAGAACTTAATGGCTTTTGACTGTGGATAATTATTGATTTTTACACAGAAGTGATTACTTTAAGAACTTATAGCTGTGAGGCAGATATTTTTCAAGATTTCTACTTTAGCTACAAATTTTACAACTTTCCAAACTTCCCAAAGAAAATGGCTTGCATCTCAACTCAAACTTTTCACTTCAGAGGCCTCTGAAATGCAGAGAAACTGACTTTTAGTCTCAATGTAATTTAGATGAAGTATATTTTTACAGCTTTTATGGTAAAATCAATTTTTTTTGCTTTGCATTGTGAAAATAAAAAATAAATAAAAATACATTTATGGGTTTAGTTTCCAAAGCATTAAATAATCATTACTCTTACTGGCAGCATAATTTTGATTGGGCATGGTTGGTGATGTAAATATAACTACAGTCCTTGTCTAAAAATGACCCTGTCAGAATTCTAAGGCAGAAATTATAGTATGTAATGACCAGTGTTTTGGAGGGGATAGTGATCCATTTTTTTTTTCATCTTAACCTTGACCTTGACCATTTGGCTACATTTATACATCAGCATATGCTCTTATCCGTATGATCTTACTTAAAATACATAAAAATATTTTATGCATTTATAATTAAAATACTGGTCAGCATTGTTGATGAAATTTTTCCTTTTCTTGCTGTCCCTCAAAATATGGATAATACTCACATGTCATAAATGACTATGTGGAGAAACTACTGAAACAGTAAACTCATGGGCAACTAAAACTTCCTCACCTGACCACACACAGTAAGGCCAAAGCCTCACTTACTCACACAGGCTGGATGAACCCCTGCTCTGGGCACATTTAAGGTGTTAGTGGGCAGAACCTAGACCTTTTATGTAGTACACAGTCGAGACAGAGCAATTCAAGATTACAGTCCTGGATGATACACAATATAATAGTTATGGGCCAGGCTGTTGAGGTCACACAGGAGGTTCCACTGATGTCCCTGGCAAGTTACAAAACAAAGCTCTGACAGCTAAATATTCTTGATGAAGGAAAGAATTGAAAGAGCTTTAGAGAGAATGGAAGACAGTCTGCAAGGAGGCCTAGGTAGATAGTTTAGAGAGTGGGCTATAATCAAACAGTGGATTAGTTCAAGGAGGAATGTCAAATTGCACAATCATGTGCTTTCTGTGGTCAACATTTTTATGTTCCAAAAAACAAATAAACAACAGAAGACATTAAGTGTCAAAACAAAAGGGAATATCCTCAATCTCAATTCCTGTCTACTGGTGAGAGAGGAGCACACAGACCATGCAAGCCCCTCTCTAATCCTCTGGCCTTCCAGTCTTTCACACCATTCTATCCAAGAACATGCCTAGGATGTTTGAGTGATAAACACCTGATAAAAGTTTTTGTTTTCTGTTAAAATATAATTCAACATGTTTATAACAAGGTTATTAAATTCTTCAAAACGCCAAGTATGGAATGACATCACAGGTTCTGTAAAAGTCAATGTCTTAATGCATATCCTTAAACATTTCATTATAGGAGCATCTTGTATTCATTACAAAAGTTAAACAAATAGAGCAAGAGGTGACAGACTGGACAGGGGTCCCACAAGGATATCTAGGCCCAAACACTCTTGGAGCCTTATAAATATTACCTTATATGGCAAATGAAATATTGTAGATTATAGAGTGAAGAATAATCAGATTGAAAGAATGCCCTGAGTTATCTGTTGAAGCTAAAAATGTAATCACAAACTTCCCTGCAACAGAGAGGCAGAGAGACCTGGCTGTAAAAGACAGTGGGGCACCAGCAATAGCAAGAAGATATTGTGAGGACCAAGCAAAGAGGCCTTGAGCCCAGTAATACTGAGTCTCCTGGAGCTGGAAGAAACTGAATACATCATACCCTGAAGATGCACAAGGAGCCAGCCCTGTTGGAAAACACCCTGATCTTGGTTATGCTGATTATAGACATCTGACTCTAGAACTATAATAGAATAAATTTGTAGGGATTCAAGCCACTGAGTTCATGGGAATATAACAATAGCAGCAACAGGAAACTAATACAAAGCATAAAATGTTCAAAACAAGAAAATGCTCAGTTGTGTACTACAGAGAAATCACTACATCCTAACCAACGTTCTAAAGGATACTACCTGATTCAAATTCTAATCATATTGTGATTGCCTTTTGCTGTAATTAATTAACAAGAATGTGGAAATGCATAACAAAGAAACGTGAGGAAAACTAACAACTAAATGCACAAAATTCTAGAAAGAAGACAGTGTACTAGGGGTGGAAAAATTAAAGTTTGTTATAACTTATTAAAAAAGCTTGTCTCATTCACTAAGTCTTTGAGGAATTACATTTAAAGTTAGTCATAAAGTACCATTTAAATGTTTATAATTATTTCTCTTGTGAGAACTTCCTTTGAATGTGAAGCATTCAATAAGTACTTGTTGAGAATTTGAGGATAAGTAGTCTTGGACTTTGATCACACAGTCTTGAACTTCCTCAAAGAACTCATATTATAGAAAACCAGATTTAAAACAAAAATAAGTCTCAAAAATAGTGTAGAAGTGAATCCTGGAAATGTATAGCTATACCCCAGGCATGGTGGCACTCA
This sequence comes from Onychomys torridus, assembly GCF_903995425.1. NCBI lineage: Eukaryota > Metazoa > Chordata > Mammalia > Rodentia > Cricetidae > Onychomys > Onychomys torridus. The sequence goes on along the minus strand of NC_050444.1, from coordinate 40,606,817 downwards.
CAATCCCAGCATTTAGGGGACAGTTGCAAGTGAATCTCTTGTGAGTTCAAGGACAGCCTGATCTAAAAAGTAAGTTCCAGACCAGTCTAGACAATATATAGTGAAAAACCGTTACAAAAGATGTAGTTATATTGTATTTAGACCTTGAGATATTTAATTCCATGTTGCAATGAGAATTTTGATACTAAAAAATATTTCCAGCCTAAATATCTTTTGAAAAATAATCTGACATGATAAGATTCATATCTATCACCATACACTATGCTACACCAGTGCCCTGTCATCTTCCTAGACAATATGTAAGGTAATTTAGAAAAAAAACACATACAAAATAATAAATTATCTGGGTGTTGATTATTTTTATGTATGTTACAGAAAAATGGCCAAAAATATTTTAGAAAAAAATAATTTTTAAAAATTGGGACTCATAACTGTGACTTGGTACTAAGGGGGTCTGAAGCACCCTTAAGTGACACTGAGAAAAGAGCATGTATTATGGAATGTAGTGCACTTAGCATGCTGACTAAAGAATATTGTCCCTGAACTCTATGGTGGTATTGTGTTCCCTGAAATATTGTGTGTTCCCCGAAATAAACATATCTGGGGTCAGAGAACAGACAGCCACTAGAACAAAGCCAAAAATGGTGGCTAGAAAATGGGAAGAGTGAGCCATAACAGAAGTTGGGCAGTGGTGGTGCACGCCTTTAATCCCAGCACTTGAGAGGCAGAGCCAGGTGGATCTCTGAGTTCAAGGCCACTTTAGAAACTGCTAAGATCAGTGACCCATGCCTTTAATCCCAGAAACCCAACCTTTAATCCCAGGGAGTGGGGGCAGAAAGAGAAAGGTATATAAGGCATGAGGACCAGGAACTAAAGGAGTAAATCATGTAGTTAGTTAAGCATTTAACTGGAGAAGTATTCAGGCTTTGGAGCAGCACAGTTCAGCTGAGAGCCATTGGGATGAGGAGTCAGAAGCTTCCAGCCTGAGGAAACAGGATCACCTGAGGAACTAGCAAGGTGAGATAGCTGTGGCTTGTTCTGCTTCTCTGATCTTCCAGCATTCACCCCAATAACTGGCCTCAGGTTTGTTTTTATTAACAAGTACCTTTAAGATTCCTGCTACAGAACTCCTTTGAGAATAAGTATTAATATAACATGGCAATAAATATTTCTCTTCCTTGTTTCTCCTTGGAATGGCAGTCCAGTTTCCCCTAACATTACCAATTAATTGCCTTAGCTGTGCCCACCCCCCCCACACACACACACACACTTTTTTTTTTTTTTTTTTTTTTTTTTTTGGTTTTTTAAGACAGGGTTTCTCTGTGTAGCTTTGCGCCTTTCCTGGAACTCGCTCTGTAGACCACGCTGGCCTTGAATTCACAGAGATCTGCCTGGTTCTGCCTCCCGAGTGCTGGTGCTGGGATTAAAAGCATGTGCCACCATTGCCCCGCCTGCCATGACCTTTTATATTTTCCTGTTGACTCAAAGCCTTTTCTTCCTCTTTAGGGTGTCATTTAGTCATTTAGATGTACACATGATAACTGTATTAAGTGAGTTAGGACATTCTCTCTCTCTTTTTTTTTTTTTTTTTTTGAGCTGAGGATCGAACCCAGGGCCTTGCGCTAGCGCTCTACCACTGAGCTAAATCCCCAACCCGAGTTAGGACATTCTTATTGTCTACTTAAAGTCAATGATGGCTTAAGGTAAAGTCTATGGGCATCTAAGTGATGAGAAGCAGATGTACAAAGTTTCATTTTATAAGCAAATTTCACTGAATTAAGGGATACTCATATAGCTAGTAAAGTACCACTTCTAGGTAAGCCTGTGTGATATTCATTTTGTAGGAGATTGGGATTTGAATCAGTCCAATGAATAATAACCCATCTCCACAGGGTGTGACGGCCGGCATCATTCAATTAAGTAGATCAAGCTACGCAACTGTTTCGCTTATGCAGAGAGCACGGAAAAAAGAGAGCATTTGCAACAAATGGTGCTGGCATAACTGGATGTCAATATGTAGAAGACTGCAAATAGATTCATATCTATCACCATACACAAAACTCAAGTCCAAGTGGATAAAACACCTCAAAGTAAATCCAGTTACTCTGAACCTGATAGAAGAGAAAGTAGGAAGTAATCATGAACACAACTGGCATAGGAGACCACTTCCAGGAGCACAGACACTGAGAACAACAATTAATAAATGGGACCTCCTGAAACTGAGAAGCTTCTGTAAGGCAAAGAACATGGTAAATAAGACAAAATGAAGCCTAAGGGAGGTTTATTCTTAATTATAAATGCCTGGCCTTAGCTTGGCTTATTTCTTGCCAGTTTTCCTTAACTTAAATTATCTCATCTACCTTTTGCCTCAAGACTTTTTCTGTTCTCTTACTTCTGTAAATCTTACTCTTACTGAATGGCTTGCTGTGTGGCTGGTCCCTGAGGTAATCCTCCTTCTCTGCCTACTTCTTTTTTCTTCTCCCAGATTTCTCCTTGTATATATTCTTTCTGCCTGCCAGCCCCACCTATCCTTTCTCCTGCCTTGCCATTAGCTGTTCAGCTCTTTATTAGACCATCAGGTGTTTTAGACAGGCACAGTAACACAGATTCACAGAGTTCAACAAATGCAACATAAACAAAAGTAATACACCTTAAAGCAGTATTTCCCATCACATATTCCATATTCTCTCTCTCTTCCTCCTCTCTTTCTCTCTGCCTCCTCTCTCTCTCTCTCTCTCTCTCTCTCTCTCCACATAATGTTATAGTTAAGGTTTCTTCTGTGTGTTGTGTGCACAATTCCTCATATGTAACATCCTAGTGCTTCTTATTTCTCTGAAGAGCCCTATTTTCCTACTGTCTTAGTTAGGTTAGTTAGGACTTCTATTGCTATGAAGAGACATCATAACCAAGACAACTTTTATAAACAAAACATTTACTTGGAGTGGCTTGCTTACAGTTCATAGGTTTAGTCCATTACCATCATGGTGGAACATGGCTGTGTACAGGCAGATGTAATTCTACATCTGAAAGCTCTACATCTTGCAGGCAACAAGAAATGTTCTGAGGGTCACATTGAGTAAAGCTTGAGCAAAAGAGACTTCAATGCCTGTTCCCACAGTGACACATTTCCTCCAACAAGGTCATAACTACTCCAACAAAGCCATACCTTCTAATTGTGCCACTCCTTATGCACTTACAGGGGCCAGTTACATTCAAACCACCACATCTACATGCTGTGGGATATTAGTTTAAGATATGTTACATTCATTCATTCTGTGGAATATTTGTTTAATGATGCAATGATGTATTGCATTATTTCATATTGCATTTGTTTAACTCTGTAAAGCTGTGTTACTTTGCCTGCCTAAAACACCTGATTGGTCTAATAAAGAGCTGAACAGCCAATAGCTAGGCAGGAGAAAAAAATGGGCAGGGCTGGCATGCAGAGAGAATAAATAAGAGAAATCTAGGAAGAGGAGTGAGGAGTGAGAAAAGGAGAGGAGAGGAAGAGGAGTGAGGAGTGATAAAAGGAGAGGAGAGGAAGATTCCAGCAGCTAGCCACACAGCCACACAGCCACACAGTCACACAGCCAGCCACAGAGTAAGAAGAAAAGAAAGATATATAGAATAAAGAAAGTTAAAAAGCCCAGAAGCAAAACATAATTAAAGAGAAACAGGGTAGAAACAAGCCAAACTAAGGCAGGGCATTCATAAGTAAGAATAAGTTTCCATATATTTATTTGGAAGCTGGGTGGTGGGCCCACAAAAAGTGAAAAAATAAAATTACCAGCTTCATTTTGGTGTACCAATGTTTGGCTCAAATATCCACATAGGTCCTGAGAATGGGGGGGTGGGGGGAGGACAGGGCTTCTTTAAGAAACTTTGTTGTGCAGCAGTGCACTTAAACAGCCTTTTTCATGCTAAGTAGATATAGGAAAGTAAAAATGCCTGCCACGTTACTTTGGCCTTTTTTTTTAATGTATAGTACAGCTTTATTATCTCACATGGTGAGCCTAGATTTAAAGCTATGTATTGTAGGGCAAGGGAGGGTTCTTGGTGAGGGAGACAAATGGAACAAAATATAATTATACCAAAAGAAAAAAATGCCTACCATGGTACAGGGCACCCACTTCCTAGAGCTGAGGGGTTGAATGCAGTTCCTGGTCACACATCTCTAACCAGGCCCACGAGCTTTAGGCTTGGCTTTCATGAACCCAAGGATAGGCAGAGCCAGCTGCTGAAGCCACAGAAGAGGTCCTGGTCATACTGCTTAGCAGTTTTTGTTCATGCAGACAAAAATGACTAGAGATACCCAGGAAAGTTGGTTCAGAAGGAAAAAAAAAAAAAAACCACTAAACAGGTTCCAATGTCTTTTAAAATGTATATAGGCTTAAGAAAGAAAAGAGAAAGGATATAGACAGTTATAAAAATACTTTTAAAATAATAAGTAATGTCTTTAAAGAGAGAAGTAAAGTAATAAAAAAATAAGCCATGTAAAGATAAAAAATACACAGGGAGTCTGGATTCTGTATGTTATTGTGTTGATTTTGAATATTTCGAATGCTGATAAAACAAGAGCTGCTGAGAGACATGGGATTGAAAGAGTAACTGCTAAATGAACTAGCCTAGATATTTTAAGAATGCCTTAACTTTAAAATGGAAATCAAAACTATATTTGTCAAATGGAAATTGAAAAAGCTTTGGGGAATTGGTTCCCCATAGGAAACAAAAGGCTGTGGATTCCTTCCAGGTTAATATGGATCAGGTTTGATAAGGAGGAGACCTCCTGAATCTTGTCAGGTGATATATATCAACAAAGGTTACAGCTGGCCTTCCTAGGACTTGGCCATAATCTCAATTTTCTAAAAGACCCCTAAAGATGCCTTTACCCACAGACAACAGGAAGCAGTTTGGGAATGTGACGCCCACCTTCCCAAGAGATGGGGTAGGTGATTGTTGGTTATTTGATGGGTTATGGATGCTTGTTATCATTTAGGGAATATAGGAATATATGATAAAAAGACAACTATTAATCTCAGATATTTTGCATTGGCATGGATTTTGGTATATTGATACAAATTTCAAGTTATTTTTGTTATATTGTATATATGTTTCTACTCTGTACTATATAACTTTTGCAGCTCATTTAAAAATGCAATGTATGATAAAGAAATGAGGTTAGTAGTTAATCTATAATAATCAAACTTTTAATCATATTAGGTATGTTTTCAAGGTTAAACAGGTATATTTTAGACAGATAGATGATTTTCAAACACTTCACAACTTACAGAATATGGCATTTAAGATGTTTTGTTAACCTGAGGGAGCTGTGATATATAAATTCCTTATTATAAGCCATTAAGTTCTGTGTAATTTGTTACAACAGCCGTATAAAACTAACATATTCAGAGCACATTGTTTTGATTTGACCATTAATCCTGCTGTGATGAGAGAGTGAGTGCACTGCAAAATTTCTTTTAGATATAGTGGCCCTTATTTTCTATATGATTTATTTTAAAAATGCACCATGTGCATATGATTCATTTTGGTGACTGTGCTGTACCCAGATGAAGGGAATGTATTGTTTACATTACAGCATGTCACAGATTACGGTAGTCTATTATCTGATGAAGACAGATGACAGCATTTAGCTTTTCTCTTTGATTATTGAACTTTTTTCTAGTTCTGTAGTCAGTTCCTAAGAGAAGTGTTAAAATATCCTACTTCTCTATGCAATTCTGTTTTTTGTTTGTTAGTTTCTTGTATTTTTAGGCTAACACTAAAAACATATATTTGCAGTTGTGTATTTCTGGCGAGTGGCCATTTTGGTCATTCTGAACTATCTCAGGAACTTTTTTGTATGTTAAGTCTGTTTTGTTAGATAAAAGTGTCCACTCTAGCCTTATATGCTTACTCTACATGTGGTGCAACTTGTTCACTAACTTTACAATTTACTTTCTGTCCATCCATTTAAAATGTGTAAAGCTGCACTGAATAGGGTCCTTTTGTTTGTTTTGTTTTTCTTTTTGTGTTAGAGAAGAAATCTAGGGCCTTATAATCACTCTACCCTGACCTATAGCAACAGCCTAGAGTTTTAGTTTTAGTTTTCTTCATCAAACTCAACCATTCAAGAAGCACACACAGACTCCTGACACTTAATGTATTTATCATAGTCTTTTGGATAATTTTGATGTTGTTCAGGACTTATTTTAACTCAGTCACTTTTCATTTTTTTAATATATCTCTTTGTATTTTTCTTTCAGTGGTTACCATGGAGATTATGCTTTATATACTTCACATTCTACAGCCTACTTAGAGTTAAAACACAACTACTTCACACAAAACAGAAACTGAAACAGTGCCTATCCTTCCCTTCCTCCCACTTTCAACAGCCAGCCATCTAGTTAGGTTTAGGTCGTAAATTCATGTTCATATTTTCTAAGTTGCCATTCAGTCCAATTCCTTAGCATTTGCTACTTGTTTTATGTCCGAAGTGTGTCAGTCATTATCCAGAAATGGATCTGAAACTTGTGTGTGGGGGTGGGGGGGGCAATCGCAGTCCTGTTCAGCAAGCCTTCACTGTATTCCTTTGACCTACAGCACTGAGTGTTTAGACCATGACTTGTGTGCCATGCCAGGAATTTGGATGTCCTCTTCTTCAGTTCCCTTCTCTTCTCACAAACTTCCCTCCTATTATCCTGTTTAGCTTTCTGTCAGCTCTAGTCACATAAGAGTGGTTGTTGGCATTTTAGCTGACTATCCTACTAGTCAGAGGATGTCCAGGACAGGCCCTGGGATGAGGTGGCTGCATAGAACTGACCCTTTGATGCTTGTTCCTCTCAGTTTGATTCCCATTCCTAGTCCCCCTGCTGCCCTTACCTCTTCAGAGTCTGGAGGATGGGTTGTTTCTGTGTTTTGTTCTAGATTTTAGTTGAAATCAGCTTATAGAAAGGGCCAACACAGGGAAACAAGACTAGGAGCATTTTTTTTTTTCAAGACAGGGTTTCTCTTCGTAGTTTTGCACCTTTCCTGGAGATCACTTGGTAGCCCAGGCTGGCCTTGAACTCACAGAGATTCGCTTGGTTCTGCCTCCCAAGTGCTGGGATTAAAGGTGTGCGCCACCACCATCCGGCGACCAGGAACATTTTTAAGTCTTTAAATAACTAACAGGATTAAGGAAAGCACTATTCAGATCATTACAGAACAATAATAGCAAAGGCATGATCAGCATGGTAGAAGATGAAAATATGAAAATTCTCAGAATGCAGATAATGCTCAGTGGCACAAACTGGAAAGTTATGAAAGTCAATAGAAAGCAATCTAAGAGTAGAGGATTGAAGGCATATAACCAGTAAAAAAAAATGAATAAGAACAAATCAGGGGCTGGATTTAGCTCAGTGGGAGAGCCTGGCACATGCAAAGCTCTGAGTTCAATATACTACAATGAATATATATATCAGGAACTACAGTCCTAATGCCAGCCAAGTAGAGTTTATTTTTAGCAGCTTTACTGAGATATAGTCCTTATTCTCTCTAAGTCAGTCATTTAAACTAGACAAGCCAATGGGTTTTTTATTTTATTTATTTATTTTTTGGACATTCACAGGTATGTGAGACCATCACTGCAATCAGTTTTTGACAGCATGTGTCACCTTAATAGAAGTTGCATAGCCTTTATCTCCTCCCAGCTGCCCTCTCCCAGCCCCAAGCAACCACCTGTCCACTTTCTGTCTCCACAGATTTCCATGATTTGAAGATTTGATATGAATGTTGTCTATGGTGACTAGCTTGTCACCTAGCATAATGTATTCAAAGTTCATCTATGTTGTACAATGTAACAGCCTTTCTATGGCCAAATAATTGTTTCTTGTATGTTTATACCACATTTTGTTTATCCAACTGATGGATATTTGGGTTGTGTCCACAGTCTGGCTAATGGTGCTATAAACAGTATGTGCCTATTTACATAAGTACATTTTCATTTCATATATAGACATACATGTACCTGTACATACCTATGTTTTGGAACCATCCCTCCAAGTCTCACACAGTATGCCGGGTGTCCAGGATGGCTGTGCCAGCTAATGGCTGGGGGAAGTTATATCACGGAAACTGTGTACTAATCCATGCACAAATTGATAACACAAAGTATTTTGCTTCTCATAGGATTTAGTTCCCACGGGTCTGCGTTTAAAACGTTATCTCTTCCTTGTTATTTCATCATGTGACTTCTCTTCCATACCTAATGCTACTGTGATACTATCTATTGTGAGTCTCTTGCCGGAACTGAGTGGATTATCAGCACTATGCCCTTGAATTCCTGATCCATGAGCTAACTAAACTTCTTTTTACCCACATGTGAGTGGGTGCATACTTGTATGCAAGTGCAGATACAGTCACATGTTGGTCAGTGAAAGGCATAGTTCTCCTCTTCCACTGTGTGGATCCTGGGGATTGAACTCAGGTCCTCAGGTTTGACAATAAGCACTCACTGAGCCACCTCATGTCCTTGTCCTTTGTTTTAAAATTTTTTGATAAAGTCTAACTTATGCAATTGGTGTCTTGTTTAAGGATCCTTTGATAAACCACAGGTTACAAAGACTTATCCCTATGTTCTCTTTTACAATGTTGACAGGATTAATCCTTCATGTAGTTTTATTTATTTGAGTTAATTGTTGTATAATCCATGTTCAACTAAGAAGTGAAGTTGTGGTTTTCTTGAATGGTCTCCATTTGCTGTAAAGAGAGGCTTCTTGCTGACGTGTGAGAACCTAACTTGTCTGTGTGTACAAGGATACCTTTTAGACTGTAATTAAAAATTATGCTAGCCTAGGTCTCTTCTAAGACCCACAACCCCACTATCCCTGGCTATTTGGCCTGGTTTCTAGTCCTGTTAAGAGGGTCTTATTCCAGTCTTTAGACATCTGTTGGTTACTGCCAAGATATGAGTACCACTATTGCACCATTATGAATATCTCACCATGCTAGTTGGTGTTTTGGTTCATGGGTATCACAGTTGGATAAGACTATTGATTGCCTCCTCCTTTGGCAGCTTACATGGTACTTTATGGTAATAAGGAAGAAAGAGGGGAGGGAGGGAGGGAGGGAGGGAGGAAGAAAGGATGCCTTCAGGCTACATCCAGCTCAAATCATCCAAGTCCTATGTTCTAAGGGTGTAGTGTCTTCAACAATAGGGACTTGGGTGTAAGCTCTGAGTGGACAACAGCAATAGCCTATATTATTTCGATAGTCACTTTGACTACCTCACCAAAAACTAGAACAGAGATTTCTCATGCCTGGCTCTGGGGTTTTTGTTAGGTAGTCTATGGCTCCCATGGGGATCACTGACAGCCTTAGAGGCACAACTGATATGATATATTTAGGTATCATATACTTATATGTATTGTATATCATTTTAGTTAAATATAAACTAATATGATTCCTTAAGGATTTATCAAAGAACCTTGGTGTAATTTGTTCTTCCTCCCTCTTTTGGGATCTGAACAAAGAGTTTCCAAAAGAAGAAATAAAGACAGCCAAAAAAGTATGTCCAAAATTGTTTGCTTTTTAACAATTACAGAAATACAAAATAAAACAACTTTAAGGTTTTCAACTCACCCAACTCAAAATGGTTAAGATCAACAAAACACCTGGACAAATTCTGGCTAGGATATGGGGGAGGGAACCCCCATTCACTATTGGTGGGCATACAAACTAGAGCAGTCACTCTAGGAATCAGTATGCAGAATCCTCTAAAAGCTAAAATTAATCTAGCATTTGACCCAACCATACCACTTTTTGGCATATGCCCAAATGGCTTCACATTCCACTCCATGCATACTTACTTAGCAATTTCCTCTAGGAAATGGAAAAAACTTAAATGTCCCTTGATAGATGAATGGATAATGAAATTGTGGTACATATACCCAATGGAGTATTATTCATCTGTAAAGAAAAATGAACTTACGAAATTTTAATGAAACTTGAAAAGATCATATTAAGTGAGGTAATCTAGACCCAGAAAAACAAAAGCCATATGTTCTCTCTCATCTGTGGTTCCTAACTCCAAATCTTCAGATGTGAATGTATAACATGGAATCACTTCAGAAACCAGAGAACTATAAAGGGAGTGGGGAACAGAGGAAGCTGAGAGAAGATGATCAGAATAAGGTGATATGAAAGAGTAAATGGGAAAAATGGAAAGGGGGCTCTAATTGTTTTAATATTTTAAAAACATTTTTTGAATAAAAATATCAAATTTAACTTGCATGGCAAATTTGTTTATGTAATAAAAATTGTATGACAGTCAAAATCAGGAGTAAATACAATGTCATAACTTGTAGCAGGTCAATAAAGCAATCAGTCATTCAAAAGGAAAGCTAATCAATGACTTTGACAAGTATCTAGGGGAAAAGGTACATGGCTGGAATGATTGCAAAGATGTTTCATTTTAAATATCGGAAGTCTGGAGACAACATTATGCACAAGAGTCCTCCCCTACAGGTGAAACAAACCAGAATGTGGCACCAATCTGAACCATGTGATAAAATGAGAGAATGTCTACTCATTTACAGTAAGTGTGAGAACCCCTCCTTAGCACGGAGCTAAGTGCCCATCAAAGTTGGATTTGGAACATAAAATGGGGGTGGGGATGCTGGAGAGATGGTTCAATGGCTAGGAGCACTGGCTGCTCTTCCAGATGAATCAGAAGCCATGTAGTGGCTCACAACCATCATTAACTTCAGTTCTAGGAGATCTAACGCCCTCTTCTGGCCTTGCTGGGTACCAGGCATGCACATAGTTACAGACATACATGTAGGCAAAACCTCCCATACACATAAAATGATAAAATAATATTTTAAAAGAAAAAAGATGTTTATTGTCTGTAGAGCAGTGGTTTTCAGCATGTGGGTCACTCCTTCGAGGAGTGGACTGACCTTTCCACAGAGGTGGCTGTGATATCTAATATCAGATATCCTGCATATCAGATATTTACATGATGATTCATAGCAGCATCAAAATTATAGTTATGAACTAGCAACAAAATAATTTTATGGTCAGGGGTCACTGCAACATGAGGATTTGTATTAAAGGATCCCAGGAATAGGAAGGTTGAGAACCACTGTTGTAGAAAGTATACTTGATGAAGTTTGTGCACTGCCAGACACCACAAATTCACTGAAAGTAGAAATAATAGAAAAATTATTTCAAATCAATCTTTAGTGGCTAAAAGGAAATCAAAAAATAATATATTTATTTGTCTGAGTTCTTAAGCAATTGGGAAACATGTCTAATTATCATCTAATTTACTAGTAGATGTGTTTCTCAGACCCTTCCCTAGAGTGAGCAGCACCTTCAGGTGGCGGGCCAGACATAAAAGTCCGAGGGAGAACAGGGTTACATTAGCAGGCCAGCCTTTGCTCCTTACTGGTTGGTGTGTGCATCAGCTCTGTTGCTTCTGCTGTAGCTGTTATGTTTTGCTAACATCAAAACCCAACTTCATTGGTCTTCCAGTGTGGACTTAAGACATACAGGTATCATCCAGGTCTCCAGCACCAGGTTGGAAACACTGAGGCATCCTTCTTGTGAACTGAACAACTGCACCAGTTACTTGGCAGTGATAAAATATCATAACCAGAAGCAACTTATAGAAGAAAGCATTTGTTTTGGCTTATGGCTTCATAGAGAGTCCGTAGTAGCAGGACAGGATTGGAGCAGGTAGCCAGAGCGTAGTGCTGAAAGATCACATCTCCAACTCCAAGCGGAAAGCAAAGAGAAGAAATTAGAAAATCAAGACATATCAATTCTCAGTGCCTGCCCTCAGTGACAGACTTCCTCCAGCAAGGTCAAGTCATGAAAATCCCATAACCTCGCAAACAGTGCCACCAACTGAGAACCAAGTATTCAACTATGTGAATCATGGAGGACATTTTTCATTCCAGCCACCAGAGCAGCTCCTGGACTCTCAGCCTCTCCAGTGTGCAGGTGGCCATTATTGGACTATCTGATCCCTATAATGTAAGCTAACTTAGTAGGTCCTTTTTAATAATATACAGTCATTCTATTGGTTTTGTTCCTCTAGAGAACCCTGTCTAATATCCCATCTCTTTGATAACCAAAAAAGAAATATGTTGATTTCTTATTTCTTCAGATTGTTCTACCTATGGTTGGAAGTGACAAATTCCTATCCTTTTACATGTTGCATCTGAGGCCCAGTGCAATAGCACTGTTTATTTGAGTGTTTGAATTTTGAACATTTTTTTTGGTTGTCCCAATGCCTGAGTGGTACGGTATTATACTGTATCTTTAAAAAGAGGCATGTAGCGTTATGTACTACCATGTATTATGTAATTTAGATTGTGAAAATACTATTCACAAATACCTATGCTACAACTGTGAATAGCATATGCACTGGAAGAGAAGACAATTCATTCTGCAATGCACTCACTCCATGGGTGTCTACATCTCTGTTTGAGAAGCATTACTCAACAGTGGCCACTGACCATAGCTCCTAGATATACTTCCTTGAAATGAAAAGAAAGAAAGAAAATTCTTTCAAATGGTGACTACAGAGCCACGGCTTTTCTTTAGTGTGTATGTGAGGGGGCTCCCTTGTGGTGGGCACCACTCTGGGTAGGCTCTTTTGTTGGTGTTCTTATATTCTTACAGTTCTCTGTTCTCTCCTAGGAAACACAGTCACATATTTTCAATATTACACATAGGAATCATCAGACTGTTTTACTACACAGATTGCAAACCTGGAAATATTATTCTATTTAGTAATGAACTAGGGCATACTCCTGAAACTTTCAAGATAATTTTCATTTATTCTTTGAGAATTTTATAGAAGTATACAATGTATTTTGATCATATCTGTCCTTTATTCCCCCTTCTCAACTTCTGGACCCCCCCCCAATACATCTTTCTCCGAGTTATGACTTCTCCTTTCTAATTTTTTTAATATGTCACTGGGTCCAATTAGTACTGCACAATTAGTTCATGATAACATGAGTACCAGGTTCTCATGGATGTGGGGCCACCAATTAGAGCATTGGAAACCTACCTGTGGCCACACCCACAAAATAAAAATCATTCTCCTTCCGCCAGCAGCCATCAACTACCAACAGCTTTCAGTGAGGGTTTGGGGTTTTGTGAGCCTCTCTCCCATCAGTGCAGGGTGTTTCCCAACTGTTCTCCATGCCAAGTCCATTCCTTTCCTTCAGTTCAAATAACAGGCTCAATGAGGGAGAAATAAAAAGATGAAGGAACAATGTCCATTCACAAAGACTTTACAGGAAGAAGAATTAGGCAAATGATGCAACAAAAATTGGAATAATGTTCCAAGGAATGCAGGGGCATTTGCTTTGGGCATGGCCTAATTGAAAGGACTGTTGAAGGAAGGATTTGGAGGGCTATGCATTTTGAGACTGATCTGAAGGCAGAGACTGAGTCAAGAAAGTTTGAATCTGATTGGAAAGTTAAAGCGATTATTCCTTTTATGGATCAAATTTAATCATGGAGATTATTATATATCAAAATCCCAAGTCATCGACTTGAAGGAGGTTTAATTTAGTCATTTTGAAATAAACTCTATTCCGAGTTCCAAATTAAAATACTTCTCAACTTCATCTTGAAATGGAGCCATACAAATTCAGTCTGAGGTGTCCCTGGAATAAATGAAGAAATGTTCAGGGTAAAGTTATGAGCTTCTGGTTCCTAATCATTTATTGAAATAACACAGTCTCAAACAGTGTACCTCCAAGTCATGTTATACAGATCAAACAACTATGCTTGCCTAAAGAATGCAGCCTAGACATTTCTCAGACTGAGGAATCCAAACTGGGCCTAAGAGGCAGGAGAGATGGGATGGTAGAGACAAGCAGACAGGGGCAGAAAATAGGTTGTCTTTTTGCTACACTTTGATGGCTAATAAAAACTTGATAATGATGGCAGGAATCTTTTCTGCAAATACTTATGATATTAGTAATGACCCATACTGGAGAGATAAATCCAGTTTGTAGACTTGCTTAAGTAAAAGAAATTCTTATTACCTCATTTGTCAACTACTAAGTATGTCTTCAGAGGGTCCTTTAAATATTATAGATGTGGTAAGTGAGGGCAGAGGACTGTCGCTGCCTGAAAGCACAGAATAAAATCCCTTCATGAAAGCTCGACGCTGGAGGGTTTTCAATTTGCAAGAGAGGGAGAGTCCAGGCCAGGAAGGTCTGCTCGGATGGTAAAAAAAGGAAACTAATGTCCCTGATATTTTCATTTAATCCAGAGTTACTAGGTGTCAGCCATTTCTTTTTACGCAGCTTCCCTGTCATCTTCAAACGTTAATATATTTAGTATCTACTTTACTTTCTTATTTACCTTTTCCTTTCTCCTAAACTTTATGCTTATATATCTTGTCTTCATCTTCTGAGTACCGTTGCTTAGTGGAAAGCCTTAAACGGAGGTACTTCAGCGAAGTTTTCTGAGTGGAGTGTCCATTCATCACGTGAGAGGCAGCTGTGTCACACTATTCCTCCGCTAAAGTGGTCACTTTGGGGACATTATGCCTGAGAACACTTGTCCTTCCGTGGGGCCACACTGACTGCATTCCCAGTTTCTCTTGCAGTTATGACCACGTGACTAGTTCTAGCCAATAGCATATGAGTAGAATGGCCCCACACAATTGCTAACAACCTTGGTTATAAAGTCTTCCCATGAAATAACTTCTATGAGCTGGGCATGGCTGCACACCTCTTTAATCCCAGCACTCAAGAGGCAAAGGCAGGCTGATCTCTGTGAGTTCAAGGCCAACCTGGTCTGCAAAGTGATTTCCAGGACAGCCAGGGCCGTTACACAGAGAAACCCTGTCTTAAAAAAAAAAAAAAAGCCAAACAAACAAACAAGCGCTTCATAGTGTTAGATATAACACCCATGTGTCTATGAGAAATCAGCAAAACCCTGGGCAAACAAAAAACCTCTCCCCACTCACCCAGAACTGCCATGGGCAATGAATGGATAGGAAAAATAAACCTCCATTGTATATATACTATTCATTTTTTTTGGTCTATCTATCATGGCAAGAAAATATATCCAAATCAAAACCAAAATGCCTTTGTACCTTGTACAAAGAAAACTTAAGGTCGATAAGAAACGAAATTTGATTACACAGAAGTGAAAGTCCTTCCCTTTTCTGTAATAAATAATTGCTTGGGCTAAACATCAAAAGGTCACAATATTCATTCTCATTGAGATGTTTTATAGCCAGACAAATTATAGAAAAAGTGAATGGTGATTTATATGTGGGGAAAGAAAGCTGAATTCATTAACAGCCTTCCTGAACATCACAGACCTGCTGTTGAGGTTGGATTTGTTGTCTACCCAGGACAGTTCTTACTACAAATCCACAACTCTTTGTTTTCCCTTCAGCTTTTTCCTTGATCCTCTACTAAATTACCTTAAAGGAATTGTACGATCTCTGTTTCTCCCTATAAATGCAACTGAATATATTTAAGAGGAAGTAAAGATAGAACTGACATTAATACACACACACACACACACACACACACACACACATCACAGGCCCATGTTAGCAGTGAGTCTCCAACTTGCTTTCCCAACAGAGGAAAGTATGGTTTTGGGGGAAGAAGGTATTTTTTTTCTCAGTTTGTGATTTCATAGTAAGAAGATTTGGTTTAGCTAGAGTACTTGGACCAGAAAATAAATGACTCCTGCTCATCCTGTGGGTGCCAACTACGTTCAAGCATGAGGGGTTGCTGGCCCACAGTGCCAGCATACAGCACCTTCACAGGGAGGCCAAGGCCCTCATGCTCCAGCAGTACCAGACGGCGCTCCGATGAGCCGGGCTGCTTCTGGCAGGTGGTGTCACAGGAGGTAGTAAGTGAAAGCAGTTCAGCATAAACAGCTCCAGTGAAATACAAGAATAATACTCTGGCATCCTCAACTCATTTCCTCTCATTCATGACTCACAATAAACACATATTCTGATGGGCAAATGGTGAAACCACCCCCAAGAAATGAAGATTCATCTCCAAACTCTGAGGGAAGCTCTTTCTGATCTGAAAAGCGTTTTCCCTCAAGTCAGTGAAGTCTGAACAAATAGGATTCTCTCCTCATTGACCTTGGAAATCTGTCCCAGGCTGTTGGCCATTCTGGTCATCTTTTCTAGACCAGCTGCTGTCTCCATATTAAGGGGGATTTGGAGCATTCCGTGGGTCAGAAGAAGGTGATGTGTTCTGGGTCATTTCTAATCCATGGAAAGCCCAGGTGTACAGGACTGAGCTAGCCAACAAAAGAAGAGGAGAGGAAGACAGAGAAACACAAAGACAGTGTTGAATACACACACACACACACACACACACACACACACACACACACTCTACTAACACAATGAAGGACAACTAACAGATCAGAAGTGTAAGATCTTAACAGATCAGAAGAGTAAGATCTCCTAGTATTAAGATGATAGTGTTTTATACAAACACACACACACACACACACACACACACACACACACACACACACACTGGTAACACAGCTACTAACAGACAGTCTAGTACTAAGAATCACGTCTTTAGGGTTGAAAGCATTGTACTCTTTGGAGGCTGAATTGGAACTGACAGAAGTTCCTGTTGGCTCTGAAGTATATTTCACTGAAATTTGGTGAAAGTTTATTACACTACACCCTCTACTTTCACATAGGTTCAAGAATTCCCATGTGAAAGTTACAAAACTGGGTCTGGATTCAGCTTGAACAGAAAACTCTTATCCAAGCATAAGCATAAGGTGAGTTGGGATCCCCAGTGTTCCTGTAAATAAGCTACACATGCAGCATATCCCTGCAACCCCAGAACTGGAGGAGGGAGGTGGAGACAGGAGGATCCTCGGGACTTGCCAGCCTATTTGAAGTCAATGAGCTCTAACTTCAGTGAGAGATTTTTGTCCCTGAGGCTAAGGTAGAAGACAGCTGGAGGAGATCCTTGATATCAGCCATTGGCATCCACACACATGCATGTATATCCATGCACACATGCATGTACATACACAGGGAAGTTACAAAAACAAAAGGTGAAACTCACCTAAAGAAGTAATCAGTGATCATTACCAAGAATCCTCCTCGACTTACCAATGTTAAAAAAACTCCTGGTACGTTGTTGTCTTCTTCAGAATTCCCCTATAACAACAGTGGAATTACCAACAGATTATGTAGCTGTGAAGTCCCATAGGAAATGCACAGAAAACTTTAAGGCTGTGAGAGGTTCCGGGAGTGACTAATGATGTATGTATCACATAATGGAGCTATCAGAGTTCATGAAAGTGCAGCAGTTCCACTTAGAACTCCACAATTTCCCTCTGTACCAGCCTGTGACAGACACCAACACTGAAAGTCACTGCACAGGACAGGAAAGCTCGTCCCTCTTCTGCGGTGTATATCAGGTTTTCTCAGATACATGGGCTCCCATAAGTGGCAGGCATAGTGGGCACTTTCAGCCTCCTCTCATTTACTAGGTCAGAATTTCAAGCCTGATTCAATTTTGCACTCCCCTGTTGCCTGATTTCTGTTCAGCCTTCACTAATTACTTCCAGGACCTTGCTAATTGGGATGACTAGCAAGGACAATTTGTCACGTGATTTATTTTTCCTAATATTTTCAATACTTAACATTCAACACATATGAAGTTACAGAAAATGAGATTAACATGCACAATAATGTCAACACAGAGTGTCTGCATTTTCCCATTTCAAGGTGATTATGGAGCTCAATTCTTCAAAAGGCCATTTGAGATTATATAACCAAATTCTGTACTTAATTATAACTTAGCTGTAGAGGTTTTGCTCCATGGGGAGTACTAGAAAATTACTCTTTCTTGGCATTCTTGAAATGAGGAGAGCTGAAGTAATTCTTTTACATTGTGATACTCCTTTAGGTATCAAAGTCTTAATGATGTGGGCAGGAGGAAGGTACAAATTATCAGAAAGGGATTTTAGCCTGAGAAGTTTGAAAAACACAATTCTGTGGACACCTAAAGTGAAGTCAGATCCTAATAAGTTCCAAAAGTACAGTAGGATGGTGGAACCATTTACCACTCTTAGCTGACTCACCGAGGTTCAATTATCTGAGACCCAGTGGCTAAACTTGCTTACTTTTATGCTTTCCACTCTTTGCTATAACTTCTAGAAAAGTGAATGTAACATTGAGACAATGAATTAAATAACCATTTTCACTGAACACTCGCTTAGTAAGCCCATGTGACTTCTGAGGAGTCTTCACCAGGCCTGGTAATTTACACAAAGACTCCTATTGAATCCTGTCAGCATTGCAAAGCAGGCATTCTTTCCCCTTTTACAAAGAGGCATTCAGGCACAGGGATATTACTGAGCTGGCCAAAATCATGAGGAACAGAGTCTAAGTTCAAACTGAAGTGGATTAGATGCTATAGGTACTTTGCCTCTGTTCTTTTAACATGGCTGCATTTGGATTCTGATTGCTTAGACATGGAATATATGTGTAAGAAGAAACCCTAGTTTCACATAATGCTAACTTACTTGGCGACAAATCCTTCGTTGGAAGCCTTTTCCTTTTCCAGCTCAAAGCCCAACTTCCCTACCAGGTTTTTCTGGGAACAACTTACAAATATCTTTTTTGTCTTGATGTCTACTTTCAGAGGTAACTCAAACAGAGATAAATCTGACTTCAAATCTTAAAAAAAAATAGATTTATTTTATGTGTGTGAATGTTTTTCCTACATATATGTATGTGCACCATGTGTGTCTGGAGCCTGTAGAGTTAACTCCCCTAGAACTGGAGTTACTGATGGCTGCCAAGATATCATATGGGTACTGGAAACTTGGGTCCTCTGCAAGAGCTGCTAGTTAATAGTAACTGCTAAGCCATCTCTCCTACCTGCAACTCTAAATCTTTATGATGACATCCAAACTGAGAATATGATGAGTGAGGACAGAATGACAAGGTGCTCGGGTAGGGCATTATGTTAATAACAAATTGAGTTCGGTGTTTACTATTTGCCAGTCTTTCCCATTGGAGAGAAAACTGGTCAGAAGCCATAAGGAGCACCTCCTCTCCTCCCTGCACACAACTGTCCTTTCACCACGATGCTGCACACTCTGCCAGAGGATCATTTCTCCCAGCAATGGAAGACTCCTCTCTCTCTTACTCTGTGAGTAGTTAGGCTTGTTAGAGTTGAATATAAAGAAGAAGCTGAAACTGATCCAGAACTGTAATACACTTGGATCTTAATTATCTCCAAATGTCCATGTGTTTAAATCTTGATCCCTATAGAGGATCTACTTGGATATGGTGAAACCAGACGGGATCAGAAGGTAGATCTTTAGGCCATTGAAAGGTGTGTACTCAAAGGGAATTGTGAGATCCCAGCCTCATCTTTTCTCTCCCTTTTTTCCTGGCCACAGGTAAGTTCACAGGCTCTGCCACGTTGTTCCCACCATGGCCATATGGCACACCTCTCAAAGACTTCAAGCAACAAGCATATATGCTTAGCCTCAGACTAGAACTTCCAAGACTGAATTAAAACAAACCTTTTCCTTTTACAAGTTGATTGCCTTAGTTATTGATTGTCAGGATAGAAAGCTGATTAGCACAAAGCATTATTAGAGGACAGGAGAAAGTGGTAAGAATGGCAGTGATCTCAGGAAGATGTTGAGAATGCCTTGGCCCGAGTTTAATGTAGGCCAATCTTTAGACAGAGTTCTGAATTCAACTGCATGTCCATATTATAAAATACTCAATCTGGAAGAGTGAAGCTGGATAGGCTCCAGCTTTGGAGTCCACATTCCCTCAGCAGAGGAAAATCGTAAATGAATTGATGATACACCCTGAGAAAGGAGGTAGGTAAAGTGCTATATGACTGGCAAACAGTGGGAAGCACTGTGTGGGGAGCACTGTGTGGGGAGCTCTGGGAGAGCAGAAAAGGCCTAGGAGGTATCACAGAAGATGATGGATTTTTTAAAATAGTAAGAAGAAACTTACCAGAAAAAAAAAAAGAACAGAGTGGGCAGCTTTGAAACTACACAAAGGTTCTAAACCAGTATTTTATCTCTAAAACAGGAAAAATGACTTCCCCTTATAACCCAGATGTGTAAAGAAAAAAGTTATCATTAAAGGTGCAACATTCATACCTGAGAACATTAGGGAAAAAATAACAAGGGCTAAAAAGCTTACAATGTTTATTTTTGTCTGGATGCTGTCTGTTTCACACTTGAAAACTTATTGAACAGAGTTGGAAGTACACACCTATAATTCCAGCACTCAGGAGGCTGAGACAAGAGTATCACAAGTTCAAGGCCAACTGGGATTACATAGTAAGACATTGCCTCAACAATAGCAGATAAAATATTGCAATTTCTCACAATAAACCAAAATAAATATTACTGTGATATCATTACAGATGGAGATATTGGGCTCAGTGGAGGTCAGGAAAATCACTAAGTTACAGAGCTATTAGTAAGGTCAAGTAATCAGGTGCAGTGTACTCTAAGGCCTTAGAGGCAAAGGCAAAAGAGAGCTTTCAGAAATAACTATAAAAATCTGAAATAAATAATAACCAGACTCTTATGATTCCATAAAAATTTCTCACTCATATTTGGTTTAGATTCTTAGATGGTCTCACAGTGAAGTCACCTGGAAATAGTCTGATACACGGTCAACTCTTGGAGGCCTGGAAGTTGTATGGCTACCAGAGTCTGAAGTAGCTGTGCCATTAGGGAACTTGGTCTCCTTGGTTAATTTCTGGGACCATCCACTTTTTCATCTGTCAAATGGGATGTTTAGGATTGAGATGAGGTGATGACATATGTACTGAGCTCGTGGCTTGTTTCTAAGTCTCAGGAAGTGGCTGGGGTCTCAGACCGATGGGTATGTGGGCAGGGCGTGGAGATTGTAGGGTCTGCCAGGGGGTAGGGGATCTTGGCGGAGGGAAACCTTCATGTTGGGGTTGGGGGGTGTGCTGCCCTATGGCCAGAACCTGGGGCCAAGTTGGGCAGGTCTTACCTGGAATGGCTGGTGTCTAGGGCTGGGACCTAGGTGCAGGGCTTCTCTGGGTGTGGCCCCAGGCACTCACCTCTGGTCCAGATGGGAGTTCTGGGGCAGGATGGAAGCTGGGGGCTGGTTTCTAACTCTCAGGAAGTGGCTGGAAAAAATATACTCTTATATCCAGGAGATTCCAGGGGCTTAAGGAGCTCTATGTCAGGAACCAGAGTCAAAGACCAAATGTTAGAACAGAAGATCATTGGATAAGACATTCTTCTAGTACCCTATTTACAGGGTTCCAGGAACCTCATCTCTTAAACCAGAAGAGACCAGATACATATTTTACAATATTGTGGTTGTGGGCTAGCCACTTGTATTTCAGACCAGTTGATTACAAATGTAGCATGCCTATCATCCTTTCAATGAGCAACTCAACAGAATAACTCACAGAACTCAAGAATTTAGGATTGTGGTTTTATTAATAGTGTAAAACTCAGGGATAGTGACATGAAGATTGGCAGGCCAAGACCTGGAACTGTCTTAAGAATGTCCTATGTTGTTAGGATATCCTTCAGTGAGGACTGAATAGCCTTCCTTTTCCTAGCCAGCTTAGGCTGGTATACTAATAATAAATGGGGCAGTCTAAATGCCATTTTCTTATTCTCACAGTTTGAAAGACTGGGATCATGATGCTAGCAGGAGGGGGCGGGTTCTTACAGAGTACACTCTATCTCATGTAATCAACTGTCTTCTTGATGTGGCCTCACATCGTGGAAAGAGAGCTAGCACTCTCTGGCCCTTCCTTGTAAGAGGACTAATTCTACCCATGAGGGCTCATCTTCATAACAATTTCTTTCAAGGACCCTGCCTCCAAGAACCATTACAACAAGGACTAGATTTTAACATCTGTATTGGGGAAGAAAACATCTTTAACACCTACTTAGGTCAAAAGATAGCAACAAGAACCTTCACCTGAACTTCAGTGTGTTGGGAGTTTTACTTATGTAGGCTGATTGAATCAGAGTCCTAGGGTTGAACTCCAAATCCATCTCCCTTCATCTTCCTTGGACAATATCATGTGACTCAAGACCCAAACCTTCTAATCACATGATTGATCTTTCTGATGTATAACTCCCATTCTGAGTCATTTAAGTTATCAGATTAACCATGACACATAAGTTCACTTATGGATGTCTAGGGATAAGAAAGATATGTAATGCCCCAGAAATAAGTTCTTTTTTATTATCCAATGATTTTATTACTCTATCAGTTTTAGAAATTGTATTTAGTATGATTATTATGTGTGTGTATGATGTGTTTGGGTTTGGGGCATGCTTGTGCCATGCATGGTACACACGTGGGGATGGGGGAGAGAAGAGCTGCATGGAGTAAGTTCTCTCCTGCTATCCTTATGTGGGTTCTGGGTATCAAACTTGAGTCCTCAGGCATGCACAACAAGCACTTTACCTACTAAGCCATTTTTTGGTACTGTAATTATCAATATTTTACTAAAGAATATGCTTTGTTTTAGAAAGAGGTAGACATGAATATGTGTAAATAACTATTTTAACCAATAGCTCTTTGAGATAGAAGACCCCTTGTAATATGCTTCCTGCCAGGGCAATTTTTCATACAGGCTCTAATGCCTGGGATGCTGTGATTATTAATGAACATAAAGGAATAAGCCTCATAGGTTACTCTCTTGAAGGGCAGGGCACTGTGGTGCCTCTTGGGTGATTTTGTGAGGATGATCTTCCCCAGGAGAACTCAGCATTTCAAATAAGCAATGTACTTATAATGTGAGATACTATTAACAATGTCAATAGCTAATATTGATGCACACAGACTATTGATGCAGCACTCCCATTTGGACCAGAGCTCCCATCCGGCCCAGAGCTTCCATCTGGACCAGAGAGAGGCTCCCTGAATCTGTTAGCTCTGTCTGGACCAAATGTGCTGACAAGACCAAAAATGAATCCTCAAGGAGATGGGCAGACATCAAGGCAGAAGTACATACAACACAATAAAGAGCAATACAGCATCACCAGAACCTAGCCCTCCTCCAACAGCTAGACCTGAACATCACAGAATGGAAGAAGCAGAAAAAAAAAAACAACCTTATAAATAATATCATGAAGAGGCTAGAGCCTTATATAGAAGAAATAAAAAATGAAGTGGAGGAACAGACAAACAAAAAATGGGAAAAACGCTATAAAAAAAAAAAAAACTAGAGGAAAGGACAAATAAAGCAAGAGAAAAAAAAGTCCCTGAAAGAAGACCATGAAAAAGAAATGAAACAGATGAGGAAAACAGTCTAAGACCTGAAAAGGGAAATAGAAAAAATGAAGAAGACACAAACAGAGGGAATGCTAGAAATAGAAAATCTGAGTAAATGAACAGGAACTTCAATGCAAGTATAACCACAGAACTCAAGAGATGGAAGAGAGGATCTCTGGTATTGAAGATACAGTAGAAGAAATAGATTCATCAGTCAAAGAACACACTAAAGCCAACAATGTCATGACCCAAAATGTCCAAGAAATTAGGGACACCATGAAAAGACCAAAACTATGAATAATAGGGATAGAGGAAGGAGAAAAATGCCAACTCAAAGGCACAGAAATTATATTCAACAAGATCTTAGAAGAAAGCTTTCACAACTTAAAGAAGGAAATGCCTATGAAGATACAAGAAGCCTATAGAATACTAAGCAGACTAGAACCCCCAAAAAAGTCCCCTCTCCACAAAATTATTATATAACTAAATGTACAGAATGAAGAAAGAATATTAAGAGCAGCAAAGGAGAAAGGCCAAGTAACTTATAAAGGCAAACCCATCAGAGTAACACCCGTTTTCTCAATGGAGACTTTGAAAGCCAGAAGGACCTGGACAGATATAATGCAGACACTAAGAGACCATGGATGCCAGCCTAGACTAATATACCCAGCAAAACTTTCAGACATCATAGATGGAGTAAACAAGACCTTCCAAGACAAAACCAGATTTAAACAATACTTATCCACAAACCCAGCCCTACAGAAAGCACTAGAAGGAAAATTCCAACCTAAGGAAGGCAGATACATCCTCAAAAAAACAGGTAATAGATAATACCACAGCAGTAAACCCCAAAGAACAGAATTACAAACACACTACCACCAAACGAAAAAAGAAAAGATAATAACAGGAACGAACAATCACTGGTCATTAATATCCCTTAACATTAATGGGCTTAATTCACTTATAAAAAGACACAGACTAACAGAATTAATACAAAAGCAGGACCCATCTTTCTGCTGCATACAAGAAACACACCTCAAATTCAAAGATAGACACTACCCAAGAATAAAAGGCTGGGAAAAGAGTTTCCAATCAAATGATCTTAAGAAACAAGCTGGTATAGCCATCTTAATATCCAGCAAAATAGACTTCAAACTAAAATCAATCAAAAGAGATGATGAAGGACATTACACTCTCATCACAAGAAAGATCCACCAAGATGAAGTCTCAATTCTGAAAATTTATGCCCCAAACACAAGGGTACCCACAAATGTAAAAGAAACATTACTAAAGCTTAAATCACATATAAAACCCCGCACATTAATAGTAGGAGACTTTAACACCCCACTTTCACCTCTGAACAGATTGGCCAAATTGAAACTTAACAGAGACATAATGGACTTAACTGATGTTATGGCTCAAATGGACTTAATCGATATCTACAGAACATTCCACACAAACAAAAAAGAATATACCTTCTTCTCAGCACCCCATGGAACCTACTCTAAAATCGACCACATACTTGGCCACAAAGCAAATCTCAACAGATACAAAACAATTGGAATAACCTCCTATATTCTATCAGACCACCATGGCTTAAAGTTAGATTTCAACAACAACAAAAACTACATAAAACCTTCAATCTCATGGAAACTGAATAATGCTCAACTGAATCACCCATGGGTTAAAGAAGAGATAAAGAAAGAAATAAAAGACTTCCTAGAGATCAATGAAAATGAATACACCACATACCCAAACTTATGAGACACTATGAAAGCAGTGCTAAGAGGGAAATTCACAGCACTAAATGCCCACATAAAGAAGTTGGAGAAATCTCACATTAGTGACTTAACAGCACACCTGAAAGCTCTAGAACAAGAAGAAGCAAAGTATCCCAGGAGGAACAGATGCCATGGAAATTATCAAATTGAGAGCTGAAATCAATAATATAGAAACAAAGAGAACAATACAAAGGATTAATGAAACAAAGAGTTGGTTCTTTGAGAAAATCAACAAGATAGACAAGCCCTTATCCAAACTAACCAAAAGACAGAGAGAGAGCATCCAAATTAACAAAATCAGAAATGAAAAGGGGGACATAACAACAGACAATGAGGAAATCCAGAGAATCATCAGGTCATACTTCAAAAACCTCTACACCACAAAACTGGAAAATCTAAACGAAATGGATAATATTCTGGATAGGTACCACATACCTAAGTTAAATCAAGACCAGATAAACCATTTAAATAACCCCTAAGGAAATAGAATCAGTCATTAAAAGTCTCCCAACCAAAAAAAGGCCAGGACCAGATGGTTTCAGTGCAGAATTCTATCAAATCTTCAAAGAAGACTTAATACCAACACTCTTTAAATTGTTCCACACAATAGAAGCAGAAGGTATATTACCAAACTCCTTCTATGAGGCTACAATTACCCTGATTCCTAAACCAAACAAAGATGCAACAAAGAAAGAGAACTACAGACCAATCTCCCTCATGAACATTGATGCAAAAATACTCAATAAAATACTGGCAAACAGACTTTCAAGAACACATCAAGACAATTATCCACCATGATCAAGTAGGATTCATCCCAGGGATTCAAGGGTAGTTCAACATATGAAAGTCCAGCAACACAGAAAAGGCATTTGACAAAATCCAACACCCCTTTATGATAAAGGTCTTGGAGCCATCAGGAATACAGGGAACATACCTAAACATAATAAAGGCAATCTACAGCAAGCCAACAGCCAACATCAAATTAAATGGAGAGAAACTCAAAGCAATACCACTAAAATCAGGAACAAGACATGGCTGTTCCCTCGCCCCATACTTATTCAATATAGTACTTGAAGTTCTAGCCAGAGCTATAAGACAACATAAGGAGATTAAGGGGATACAAATTGGAAAGGAAGAAGTCAAGCTCTCCCTACTTGCAGATGACATGATAGTATACATGAGTGACCCCAAAAATTCAACCAAGGAACTGATACAGCTAATAAAAACCTTAAGCAACATTGCAGGATACAAGATCAACTAAAAAAAATCAGTAGCCCTCCTATATACAATAGACAAACAGTCTGAGAAGGAAATCAGAGATACATCACCCTTTATAATAGCCACAAATGATATAAAATACTTTGGGTTTACTCTAACTTAGTAAGTGAAGGACCTCTATGAAAAGAACTTAAGTCCCTGAAAAAAGAAATTGAAGAAGATGTAAGAAAATGGAAAGAACTCCCATGTTCATGGATAGGCAGGATTAACATAGCAAAAATGGTGATCTTCTCAAAAGCAATCATTCAGATTTAGTGCAATCCCCATCAAAATACCAACACAATTCAACAACAGATCTGGAAAGAATAATACTCAACTTCATATGGAAAAACAAAAAACCCAGGATAGTCAAAAGAATCCTGTACAATAAAACAACCTCTGGAGGCATCACAATCCCCAACCTCAAACTCTACTATAGAGCTACAGTAATAAAAAACAGCTTGGTACTGGCATAAAAACTGACATGTGGACCAATGGAATTGAATTGAAGACCCTGACATTAACCCGCATACCTATGAACATATAATTTTTGACAAAGAAGCCAAAAATGTAAATGGAAAAAAGGAAGCATCTTCAACAAATGGTGCTGGCATCTGCAAATAGATCCATATCTGTCACCATGCACAAAACTTAAATCCAAGTGGATCAAAGACCTCAACATAAATCCAGTTACTCTGAACCTTATAGTAGAGAAAGTAGGAAGTACTCTCGAACAATTGGCTTAGGCAATCACTTCCTAAATATAACACCAGTAGCACAGATACTGAGAGAAACAATCAATCAATGGGACCTGTTGAAACTGAGAAGCTTTTGTAAAGCAAAGGACATGGTCAGCAAGACAAACCAACAGCCTACAGAATGGGAAACGGCCTTCACAAACCCCACATCTGACAGAGGGCTGGTAGCCAAAATATATAAAGAACTCAAAAAAATTAGACACCAAAATGCCCAACTGTCCAATTAAGAAATGGGCTATAGAACTAAACAGAGAATTCTCAACAGAGGAAGCTCAAATGGCTGAAGGACATTTAAGGAATTGCTCAACATCCCTAATTATCCAGGAAATGCAATTCAAAACGACTCTGAGAAACCACCTTACACCTGTCAGTGTGGCTAAGATCAAAAACACTAAAGACAGCTTATGCTGGAGAGGATGTGGAGCAAGGGGAACTCTCCTCCACTGCTGGTGGGAATGCAAGTTTGTACAGCCACTTTGGAAATCAATATGGCACTTCCTTAGAAAATTGGGAATCCATCTCCCCCAAGACCCAGCTATAGCACTCTTGTGCATATACCCAAGGAATGCTCAATCATACCACAAAGGCACAAGCTCAGCTATGTTCTTATCAGCATTGTTTGTAATAGCCAGAACCTGAAAACAACCTAGATGACCTTCAACTAAATAATGGATAAAGAAAATGTGGTACATATACACAATGGAGTACTACTCAGCAGAGAAAAAAAATGACATGATGAGGTTTGCAGGCAAATGGATGGATCTAGAAAAAGTCATCCCAAGTGAGGTAACCCAGACTCAAAAAGACAAACATGATATGTACTCACTCATAGAAGGATACTAGACGTAAAAGATAGATGACTAGACTGCTACTCACGACTCCAGTGAGGCTACCTAGAACATAGGACCCTAAGAAAGACACAGGGATCGCCCAATGACAGAGAAATGGATGAGATCTACATGAACAACCTGGACAACAGTGGGAGTAATGAAGGGCAAGGTTTGAGGGAAAGAGAGCTTAGGGTAGCAGGAGATCCCAACTGGATCAAGCCCAGAAAGGGAGAACATGAATAACAGACCATGATAAATGAAGACCACATGAGAACAGGAAGAAGCAAAATATTAGAGAGGCCCCCAGAAATCCACAATGATACATCCACTGTAGACTACTGGCAATGGTCAAGAGAAAGCCTGAACTGACCTAGTCTGGTGATGGGATGGCCAAACACCCTAACTGTAGTTCTAGAACTCTCATCCAATAACTGATAGAAGTGGATGCAGAGATCCTTGGCCAGGCCCCAGGTGGAGCTCCAGGAGTCCAATTGGCAAGAAAGAGGAGGCATTGTATGAGTGAGAATTGTTGAGGCCATGATTGAGAAAAGCACAGGGACAAATAGCCAAACTAATGGAAACACATGAATTATGAATCAAAAGCTGTGGAGCCCAGAGCTGGATCAGGCCTTCTGGAAGAGTGAGACAATTGAATATCTTGAACTGTTTGGGAGATACCCAGGCAATGGGACCGGGACCTGTCCTTAGTACATGAGCTGGCTGCTTGGAACCTGGGGCTTATGTGGGGACACTTTGCTCAGCCTAGAAGGCGGGGACTGGACTTGCCTATACTGAATCTCCCAGGTTGCGCTGAATCCCCAGGGGAGTCTTTGCCCTGGAGGAGATGTGAATGTGGGGGAGGGACTGGGGGAAAGCAGGGGAGGGTGTGGGAGGGGGGAGGACAGGGGAACCCATGGCTGATATGTAAAATTGAAACACAAATATCCATATAAATATAAAATAAAATTTGAAATTTAAAAAAAGAGTACATTTTTTCCTAAAGAGGTAACTCTTGGTAAGTTCCAAAATTGCCT
The DNA here is from genome assembly GCF_903995425.1 of Onychomys torridus. NCBI lineage: Eukaryota > Metazoa > Chordata > Mammalia > Rodentia > Cricetidae > Onychomys > Onychomys torridus. The sequence continues at coordinate 40,577,861 of NC_050444.1, read as the reverse complement.
CAGGATGGAGCCAGTTGTCATATGATGATTAAAAAACTAAACTTTTTAGCATCCCTCTATTAACCTCCAAGGATGGGAGCTAAAGGGGGAATTGATCACTAATGGCCAATGATGTGATTAATCATGCTGTTATTATTAGGTCTCAGAGAAATCAAGATATGGGAGTCACAGAGCTTCTGGATTGCTGAACACATGGAGGTGACTTGCCTATAGCTAACACTGTCTTCACATACCTAATATCATGCATTCCTTTCATTTGGCTGTTCATTTGTTTTAATTTATACTAAACAAAAACATTATGTGTGTTTTCCCGAGTCTAGTAAGCCACCCTACCACAGTAGTAGAATTTGAAGGGATAGTAGTGTTAAAGGGATCTCCCTCTGTCTTGGCTCCCAGTTCTTTCACTCACCATCAAAAGAATGCAGTCAAGACACTCACAACATAGTATAGAAGACATGGCTTATCACAGAGTAAAGTGGGGCACCCTATGGCATGAAAGTGGGCATTAGCCAATGGGATCATGAAAACAGTCACAAGGTGAGGGCAGATAGTGCTCAGAGACCTTTGTGCTGATCCATATTTTTAAGTAGGCTTTATACCATTTCTTAAAGTCCTAGAACAGTGAGTTTTCTTGAGGGGGGGAGTATCCAACCTAGGCGATTGACAAGTCCATTTATTCTCAAGGGATGTATGGGACAATGATATGTCTTTATTCTTTACTAAAAAGCCTCCATCAGGATAATAATCTTATGAACTTCTGAGCATTTTTGAATGTCATGTCTCCACCCAGAGCCAAAGACACAATTCAGATTTCATTCCAAAGGTCTGTGGTTTTGGTTCCTGTTTTACTGAGGTTTATTGTGAGAAAGGTCTGTCCTAGTTAGGGTTATATTGTTGTGAAGAGACATTATGACCATATTAACTCTTTCTTTTTTCTTTTTTTTTTTTTTTTTTTGGTTTTTCGAGACAGGGTTTCTCTGTAAAGTTTTGGTGCCTGTCCTGGATCTTTCTCTGTAGACCAGGTTGTCCTCAAACTCACAAAATGAGTTTGACTCTGCCTCCCAACTCCTAGAATTAAAGGCATGTGCTACCACTGCCCAGCTGACCATGGCAATGCTTATCAAGGAAAACATCTAATTGGGGCTGGCTTACAGTTCAGAGGTTTAGTCCATTTTGGTCATAGCAGAAAAGATGGTGGCATGTAGGCAGACATTGTGCTGAAGAAGGAGCTAAGAGTTCTGCATCTTGATCCGCAAGCAGCAGGAAGTGAACTGAAACATACTTCCTCCAATAATGCCACACCTACTCCAACAAAGCCACACCTCCTAATAGTGCCACTCCCTATGGATCAATCATTCAAATATAGGAGTGTATGGGGTTCATATATTCAAACTACCATAGTCTCTATCCATGACCTTCAAGCCTGTTAATATCTGACTCACTTGCTACCTAATGGTAGAAACCCTAGTCTGTAACGGATCAGTCAAAATACAAGTCATGACCTGGGATTTAGAAGTAACAGATGAAGTTAGGGGGCAACTCATGGGGAAGATCTGTGGGATCATGTAACTAGAGTTTTCTCCAGTCCTGCCTGGCCCATGGTCAGGACAAATCTCTCTCACCCGCCAGTCCCGCAGCTGCTTAGACCCAACCGAGTAAACACACAGAGACTTATATTGCTTACAAACTGTATGACTGTGGCAGGCTTCTTGTTATCTAGTTCTTCTATCTTAAATTAACCCATTTCTATTAGTCTATAAGTTGTCATGTGACTCATGGCTTACTGGTACCTTACATCTCGCTTGTCATGGCAGCAGCTGGCAGCGTCTCTCTGATTCAGCCTTCCTGTTCCCAGAATTCTCTTCTCTGCTTGTCCCACCTATACTTCCTGCCTGGCTACTGGCCAATCAGTGTTTTATTTATTAACCAACCAGAGCAACACATTTAACATACAGAACATCCCACAGCACTTCTCCTTTTCTTTTTTTTCAAAAAGGAAGGCTTTAACTTTCACATAGTAAAATTACAGATAACAAAACAATTATCAAGCAAGAATTACAGTTACAATATCTAGTCTATTTATAATACCTAGTCTATTTGTATTTGGCAAAATTAAAGAAAATATTCTATCTATCCTATATTTGTGAGTCTAAGTTTTCATATCTAATTTATCTTTTATCATACCTAAGGAAAATTATAACTATCTAGTCTTCAACTACATCAAAGACCTCAGAAGGATATAATATCACCTGAAAAATGGAAAAGGATGCAAGCAATTTTCGGGAGTCTTGCAAGAGTAGACAGAGACAGCTGGCAGCCTAGACAGTCATCCAAAGTTCTTCGGTAAAGTTGGGGCATCTGTCTTCAGCCCACAGATCTGGAGTCTCTCAGTCACTTTTCTCAGTGTCCTGCAGAATGTCTGGCAGTTTCCTCTTTGAAGCAGGAACCTGAAGGACCATTTCACCAGGCAAAGTTCATTGGTCTCTTTCTATGGGTCCTGTATGTCTAGCCGATCAAGCAGTCCAGGCAAGAACAGTTTCTTGCCCAAATGGATATTTTTGCCAAGGTGAAGATAAACTCCATATGGAGTGTCTTTGATGCCCATCCTCCTCTCTGAAGTAAATTGGTGCTGCCAGGAGCAGACATGTCTCACTATCCAGAAAGTATAAATTTTCAAAAATATCTTAAATGTCATATTCTGTGGGTCTTTGAAGTGTTTGAAGATTACCTATCTATCTGAAATATATCTATATATACCTAGAAAACTTAACTAACATGCTACAAGGTTGACTATCATAGAAGACTAATTGTTAATCTGTATTTCTTAATTATCCATTCCAATCTAAACGAGTTACATAAACATAATACCTCAAACAAGAATAGAAATATATATAAAATATAACAAAATTAAGTTTAAACTTGTATCATTAAACTAAAATCCATAACAATGTAAACATTTTAAACAAGTTTCTCTTTAAAAGTAGATTTAATAATCTACCCTTTCATCCTACCATATCTATATCACATCCCCTTTTCTTTTTATATTCAACATGATGTAAATAAAAATAGTGGTTTTTCTCTGTCCCACACCAGAGGGATCTTATGATACGGGACACAAGAATCTCTTAACTTTTTCTTTTAGGAATATGCTTGGGTTTAGAGAAGGAGTGAGCCAATTCCATCTCCAAAGCCAGCTTGGTATATTTGGGAATTTGAGCATAGCTTCTCTTATTACTTCCTGCTGGAGGGGGGCACTATATCTTATGGGGACGCAAAGAAAATTTTAGGATTATGAAGTAGTCCATGAGGGTGTATTGTCTGCAGTTGCCTTGAAACCATTCTGGATTTTGGATCATCTGGGCCATGGTGTTATTGGAGACCTTTCAGGAGGTCTTGGATGGTCAAACCTGATGTATTTTTTTAATTAATTTTATAATTTAATATAATTTTATATATCAGACATGGATTCCCCTGTCCTTCCTTCCCCCAGCCCACCCCCCATTCCCATCTCCTCCAGGGCAAAGACTCCCCTGTGGATTCAGCTCAGCCTGGCAGATTCAATTGAGGCATGTCCAGTACCCTCTTCCCTTCACCCAGGCTGAGCAGTGTCCCTACATAGGCCCCAGGTTCCAAACAACCAGCTCATGCATTAAGAACAGGTCCCGATCCCACTGCCTGGGGGCCTCCCAAACAGTTCAAGTTAATCAATTGTCTCACTTATCCAGAAGGCCTGAGTCAGTTGGGGGCTCCTTAGCTATTGGTTCATAGTTCATGTGTTTCCACTAGTTTGGTTCTTTGTCCTGTGCTTTTATCTTTTTTATTTTTTTTTTCTTTATTATTATGTGTTTTAAATTTTATACATCAGCCATGGGTTCCCCTGTCCTCCCCCTTCCCGCACCCACCCCCACCTTCCCCCCAGCCCCTCCCTTCCATTCCCATGTCCTCCAGGATCAAGGCACCCCTGGGTATTCATTAAACCCTGGGGATTCAGTACAGGCAGGTCCAGTCCCCTCCTTCCAGACTGAGCAAAGTGTCCCTGTGTAAGCCCAAGGTTCCAAACAGCAAGCTCATGTACCAAGGACAGATCCTGGTCCCACAGACTGGGTGCCTCCCAAACAGATCAAGCTATTCAATTGACTCACTTATCCAGAGGGCCGGATCTAGCTGGGGACTCCACAGCCTTTGGTTCATAATTCATGTGCTTCCATTCCTTTGGCTATTTCTCCCTGTGCTTTTTGCAATCTTGGATTCAACAATTCACGCTCTTGCAGACCGTCCTCTTTCTCGACAGTTGGACCCATGGAGCTCCACCTGGGGCCTGGCTGAGGATCTCTGCATCCACTTCCATCAGTTATTGGATGAGAGTTCAAAGACGATTGTTAGGGTGTTTAGTCATCTGATCACCAGACTAGGTCAGATCAGGCTTTCTCTCGACCATTGCCAGCAGACTACAGAGGATATATCATTGTGGATTTCTGGGGACCTCTCCAGCACTCTGCCTATTCCTGTTCTCATGTGGTCTTCATTTATCATGATCTGTTATTCCTCATTCTCCCTTTCTGTTCTTGATCCAGCTGGGATCTCCTGCTCCCCTAAGCTTTCTTTCCCTCAAACCTTGCTCTTCATTACTCCCACTGTCGTCCAGGTTGTTCATGAAGATCTCATCCATTTCCCTGTCATTGGGTGATCCTTGGGACTTTCTTAGGGTCCCGTTTTCTAAGTAGCCTCCCTGGAGTTGTGTAGCAGTCTAGTCATCTTTGTTTTACATCTAGTATCCTCCTATGAGTGAGTACATACCGTGTTTGTCCTTCTGAGTCTGGGTTACCTCACTCAGGATGATTTTTTCTAGATCCATCCATTTGCCTGCAAACCTCATGATGTCATTGTTTTTCTCTGCTGAGTAGTACTCCATTGTGTATATGTACCATGTTTTTCTTTATCCATTCTTCAGTTGAAGGGCATCTAGGTTGTTTCCAGTTTCTGGCTATTACAAACAATGCTGGTATGAACATAGGTGAGCATGTGCCCTTGTGGTATGATTGAGCATTCCCAAGAGTGCTATAGCTGGGTCTTGGGGGAGATGGATTCCCAATTTTCTAAGGAAGTGACATGTTGATTTCCAAAGTGGCTGTACAAGCTTGCATTCCCACCAACAATGGAGGAGAGTTCCCCTTGCTCCACATCCTCTCCAGCATAAGCTGTCTTCTGTGCTTTTGATCTTAGCCACTCTGACAGGTATAAGGTGGTATCTCGGAGTCGTTTTGATTTGCATTTCCTGGATAATTAGGGATGTTGAGCAATTCCTTAAATGTCTTTCAGCCATTTGAATTTCCTCTGTGGAGAACTCTCTGTTTAGTTCTATAGCCCATTTCTTAATTGGACTGTTGGGCATTTTGATGTCTAATTTTTTTGAGTTCTTTATATATTCTGGATATCAGCCCTCTGTCAGATGTGGGGTTGGTGAAGACATTTTCCCATTCTGTAGGCTGTCGCTTTGTCTTGTTGACCATGTCCTTTGCTCTACAAAAGCTTCTCAGTTTCAACAGGTCCCATTGATTGATTGTTTCTCTCAGTATCTGTGCTACTGGTGTTATATTAAGAAAGTGATCTCCAGTGCCAATGTGTTCAAGAGTACTTCCTAATTTCTCTACTATCAGGTTCAGAGTAACTGGATTTATGTTGAGGTCTTTGATCCACTTGGATTTAAGTTTTGTGCATGGTGACAGATATGGATCTATTTGCAGCCTTCTACACATTGACATCCAGTTATGCCAGCACCATTTGTTGAAGATGCTTTCTTTTTTCCATTTACATTTTTGGCTTCTTTGTCAAAAATTATATGTTCATAGATGTTCAGGTTAATGTCAGGGTCTTCAATTCAATTCTATTGGTCCACATGTCGGTTTTTATGCCAGTACCAAGCTGTTTTTATTACTGTAGCTCTATAGTAGAGTTTGAGGTTGGGGATTGTGATGCCTCCAGAGGTTGTTTTATTGTACAGGATTCTTTTGGCTATCCTGGGTTTTTTGTTTTTCCATATGAAGTTGAGTATTATTCTTTCCAGATCTGTGAAGAATTGTGTTGGTAATTTGATGGGAATTGCGTTGAATCTGTAGATTGCTTTTGGTAAGATCGCCATTTTTTCTATGTTAATTCTGCCTATCCAGGAGCATGGGAGTTCTTTCCATTTTCTGACATCTTCTTCAATTTCTTTTTTCAGGGACTTAAAGTTCTTGTCATATAGGTCTTTCACATACTTAGTTTGTGTAACCCCAAAGTATTTTATATCATTTGTGGCTATTGTAAAGGATGATATATCTCTGATTTCCTTCTCAGCGTGTTTGTCTATTGTATATAGAAGGGCTACTGATTTTTTTTAGTTGATCTTGTATCCTGCTATGTTGCTGAAGGTTTTTATTACCTATATCAGTTCCTTGGTTGAATTTTTGGGGTCACTCATGTATACTATCATGTCATCTGCAAGTAGGGAGAGCTTGACTTCTTCCTTTCCAATTTGTATCCCCTTAATCTCCTTATGTTGTCTTATAGCTCTGGCTAGAACTTCAAGTACTATATTGAATAAGTATGGGGCGAGGGAACAGCCATGTCTTGTTCCTGATTTTAGTGGTATTGCTTTGAGTTTCTCTCCATTTAATTTGATGTTGGCTGTTGGCTTGCTGTAGATTGCCTTTATTATGTTTAGGTATGTTCCCTGTATTCCTGATGGCTCCAAGACCTTTATCATGAAGGGGTGTTGGATTTTGTCAAATGCCTTTTCTGCATCTAGTGAGATGAGTATGTGGGTTTTTTTGTTTTGTTTTGTTTTGTTTGAGTTTGTTTATATGGTGTATTACATTGACGGACTTTCATATGTTGAACCACCCTTGCATCCCTGGGATGAAGCCTACTTGATCATGGTGGACAATTGTTTTGATGTGTTTGGAGTCTGTTTGCCAGAATTTTATTGAGTATTTTTGCATCAATATTCATGAGGGAGATCAGTCTGTAGTTCTCTTTCTTTGTTGCATCTTTGTTTGGTTTAGGAATCAGGGTAATTGTAGCCTCATAGAAGGAGTTTGGTAATATACCTTCTGCTTCTATTGTGTGGAACAATTTAAAGAGTGTTGGTATTAAGTCTTCTTTGAAGATTTGATAGAATTCTGCACTGAAACCATCTGGTCCTGGCCTTTTTTTGGTTGGGAGACTTTTAATGACTGATTCTATTTCCTTAGGGGTTATTTAAATGGTTTATCTGGTTTTGATTTAACTTAGGTATGTGGTACCTATCCAGAATATTATCCATTTCGTTTAGATTTTCCAGTTTTGTGGTGTAGAGGTTTTTGAAGTATGACCTGATGATTCTCTGGATTTCCTCATTGTCTGTTGTTATGTCCCCCTTTTCATTTCTGATTTTGTTAATTTGGATGCTCTCTCTCTGTCTTTTGGTTAGTTTGGATAAGGGCTTGTCTATCTTGTTGATTTTCTCAAAGAACCAACTCTTTGTTTCATTAATCCTTTGTATTGTTCTCTTTGTTTCTATATTATTGATTTCAGCTCTCAATTTGATAATTTCCATGGCATCTGTTCCTCCTGGGATACTTTGCTTCTTCTTGTTCTAGAGCTTTCAGGTGTGCTGTTAAGTCACTAATGTGAGATTTCTCCAACTTCTTTATGTGGGCATTTAGTGCTATGAATTTCCCTCTTAGCACTGCTTTCATAGTGTCCCATAAGTTTCGGTATGTGGTGTATTCATTTTCATTGATCTCTAGGAAGTCTTTTATTTCTTTCTTTATCTCTTCTTTAACCCATGGGTGATTCAGTTGAGCATTATTCAGTTTCCATGAGATTGAAGGTTTTATGTAGTTTTTGTTGTTGTTGAAATCTAACTTTAAGCCATGGTGGTCTGATAGAATATAGGAGGTTATTCCAATTGTTTTGTATCTGTTGAGATTTGCTTTGTGGCCAAGTATGTGGTCGATTTTAGAGTAGGTTCCATGGGGTGCTGAGAAGAAGGTATATTCTATTTTGTTTGTGTGGAATGTTCTGTAGATATCGATTAAGTCCATTTGAGCCATAACATCAGTTAAGTCCATTATGTCTCTGTTAAGTTTCAATTTGGCCGATCTGTCCAGAGGTGAAAGTGGGGTGTTGAAGTCTTCCACTATTAATGTGCGGGGTTTTATATGTGATTTAAGCTTTAGTAATGTTTCTTTTACATTTGTGGGTGCCCTCGTGTTTGGAGCATAAATGTTCAGAATTGAAACTTCATCTTGGTGGATCTTCCCTGTGATGAGTATGTAATGTCCTTCATCATCTCTTTTGATTGATTTTAGTTTGAAGTCTATTTTACTGGATATTAGGATGGCTACACCAGCTTGCTTCTTAAGACCATTTGATTGGAAAGTCTTTTCCCAGTCCTTTATTCTTAGGAGGTGTCTGTCTTTGAATTTGAGGTTTGTTTCTTGTATGAAGCAGAAAGATGGGTCCTGTTTTTGTATCCATTCTGTTAGTCTGTGTCTTTTTATAGGTGAATTAAGTCCATTGATATTAAGGGATATTAATGACCAGTGATTGTTCGTTCCTGTTATTATTTTTATTTTTTGGTTGTAGTGTGTGTGTACTTCTCTTCTTTGGGGGTTTGCTGTGGTGTTATATATTGCCTGTGTTTTCATGGGTGTATCTGCCTTCCTTAGGTTGGAATTTTCCTTCTAGTGCTTTCTGTAGGGCTGGGTTTGTGGATAAGTATTGTTTAAATCTGGTTTTGTCTTGGAAGGTCTTGTTTACTCCATCTATGATGTCTGAAAGTTTTGCTGGGTATATTAGTCTAGGCTGGCATCCATGGTCTCTTAGTGTCTGCATTATATCTTTCCAGGTCCTTCTGGCTTTCAAAGTCTCCATTGAGAAAACGGGTGTTATTCTGATGGGTTTGCCTTCATAAGTCACTTGGCCTTTTTCCTTTGATGCCCTTAATATTCTTTCTTTATTCTGTACATTTAGTTGTTTAATTATTATGTGGTGAGGGGACTTTTTGGGGGGGTCTATTCTGTTTGGTGTTCTATAGGCTTCTTGTATCTTCATAGGCATTTCCTTCTTTAAGTTGGGAAAGTTTTCTTCTATGATCTTGTTAAATATATTTTCTGTGCCTTTGAGTTGGTATTCTTCTCCTTCCTCTATCCCTATTATTCGTAGGTTTGGTCTTTTCATGGTGTCCCAAATTTCTTGGACATTTTGGGTCATGACTTTGTTGGTTTTAGTGTTTTCTTTGACTGATGAATCTATTTCTTCTACCGTATCTTCAACACCAGAGATCCTCTCTTCCATCTCTTGCATTCTGTTGGTTATACTTGTATCTGAAGTTCCTGTTTGTTTACTCAGATTTTCTATTTCCAACATTCCTTCTGCTAGTGTCTTCTTCATTTTTTCTATTTCCCTCTTCAGGTCTTGGATTGTCTCCCTTGCTTTTTCATGATTTTCATTCAAGGATTTATTGTTTTCTTCTGCTTTAATTGTCCTTTCCTCTAGTTTTTTATAGCGTTCTTCCCATTTTTTCTTTGTCTGTTCCTCTACTTTATTTTTGATTTCTTCTATATAAGGCTCTAGCCTCTTCATGATGTTACTTATAAGGTTGTTTTCTTCTTCTTCTTCCATTCCATGATGTTCAGGTCTAGCTGCTGGAGAAGGGCTAGGTTCTGGTGATGCTGTATTGCTCTTTATTCTGTTGTATGTACTTCTGCCTTGACGTCTGCCCATCTCCTCTTGTGTTCGTTCTTGGTCTTATCAGTGTACTTGGTCCAGAGAGAGTTGACAGATTTAGGGAGCCTCTCTCTGGTCCAGATGGAAGCTCTAAGCCAGATGGGAGCACTGGTCCAGATGAGAGTGCTGGCTGGATAGGAGCTGGGGGGCTGGACTCTGAGTCTCGGGAAGTCCCTGGGGTCTCCGTATTTTGTCCAGTTGGGATCTCCTCTTGTCCATATGGGAGTTCCTCTGGTCTCTGGTCCAGATGGGAGTTCCAGGGCAGGATGGAAGCTGGGGGCTGGTCTCTGAGTTTCAGGAATTGCCTGGGGTCTCGGGCAAATGTGTGTAGGGGCAGGGTGTGGAGACTGCAGTGTCTGCCTGCAGTCTTGGAAAAGGGGAGCCTTCCTGCAGGGCCCGCTGATTGGCAGGAAACTGGGGCCAAGTTGGTCAGGTCCTTCTGGAGTGTCCTGTGTCCTGTGGTGAGACCCAAAGGCACTTGCCTCTCTGGCTATAACCCCAGGCATTCACCTGTGTCCAGATGGGAGTCCCCGTGCTTTGTTCAATCATGGTCTCAACAATTCTCTCTCATACAATCCCTCTTCTTTCTTGCCAATTGGACTCCCAGAGCTCCACCTGGGGCATGGCCATGGATTTCTGCATCCACTTCCATCAGTCATTGTATGAGAGTTCTAGCATGACAGTTAAGGTATTTGGCCATCCTATCACCAGAGTAGATCAGTTTGGGCTTTACCTCCACCATTGCCAGTAGTCCCTAATTATCAGGGAAATGCAAATCAAAACGACTCTGACATACCACCTTACACCTGTCAGAATGGCTAAGATCAAAAACACTAAAGACAGCTTATGCTGGAGAGGATGTGGTGGGAATGCAAGCTTGTATAGCTACTTTGGAAATCAATATGGTGCTTTCTTAGAAAATTGGGAATCAATCTCCCCTAAGACCCAGCTATACTACTCTTGAACATATTCCCAAGGAATGCTCAATCATACCACAAGGACACATGCTCAGCTATGTTCTTATCAGCATTGTTTGTAATAGCCAGAACCTGGAAACAACCTAGATGCCCTTCAACTAAAGAATGGATCTACATGAGCACACTGGTCATGAAGGGGGGGGTGATGAAGGGCAAGGGTCAAGAGGGAAAGGGAGCTTAGGGGAGCGGTAGATCCAAGCTGGTTCAGGAACAGAGAGGGAGAACAAGGAAAATGAGACAATGATAAATGAAGATCCCATGGGAATTGGAAGAAGCAAAGTGCTCGAGAGGTCCCCAGAAATCCACAAAGATACCTCCACAAACCTGATGTATTTTAATCTGGAACAAATTCATAGCCTTTGGCTTTCTGTGGAAACAAAAACAGAAACTCTTTTCCAAAGCAACATATCCTTAGATCCAAATTTTGAAGTCAAGGGATCTTTAAAATATACATATTGGCTTAACTCAACAGCTTTTATGATCAAATGTTTTTCTGCGGTTAAACATCTCAAAGACAATACAATCCAGATTCTCTGTGTAATATCCATATTTACATGGCTTATTTTTTATACTACTTTTAATGTCTCTTTAAAGACTTTATTTTTGAAACTAAAATCCATAGCAATGTAAAACATTTTCAACAAGTTGCTCTTTAAAAGTAGATTTAATGATCTACCCTTTCATCCTACCATATCTATATCAGGATCAGATACTCTCTGTAGGTAGATACTATCAAAATCAAGTTAAAGAGCAAGTCACTAAGTTGATATGTACTAGGTAATTGGTTGTTGGTGAGATAAAACCCATACCCATGCCCCTCCCAACACATACATATACAGATACATGCACACACACATATGCACATACATGTTTTTAGTGGCCAAGTTTGAAATGTTTTGTACAGTGCTAGGTGACTGTGAGACAAAACTGTGCTGGGGCTGTAGAAAAGGCTCAGTGGGTAAAAGCACTGGCTGCTCTTCCAAAGCACCTAGATTTGATTCCCAGCGGTGGCATGCAAACTAGACAACTGTAACTGCAGTCCCAGGGAATCTGATGCCCTCTTCTGTCCTCTGAAGTTACCAGGCACACACGCGATACATTGATATACATGCAGACGTATACTCACACACTTAAAGGAAACAAACTTAAAAAAAACAAATGATATAATTACTTTTAAACAGCTTATTTCCCCAAAGATCTAGGAACCCTTGAAACTGCAGCTGGTATCTGAAGTGAAAGGAGTCTGGTGAGGGTTGTGCCTTTAACTTTACTAGTGTAAAAATTTTATTGAAGTGATCAAGAAGTACAAAGTAACTACTAGAGATAAAACATTATTACTTAGTAGGAAAAGTATAGAAATTATTTTCCACACTTGAGATTTAGATTTAAAAAATCTATTTTGATTTTTCAGATGATCTAAAGGCAAAAAATTAGGTTTGAGATTAACTAAACCATCAAGCAAATGTGACTTGCAACAGAAGAATTTCAATGCTGGTGTGGGGTGTCCCCCAAAGAAGAGCACTCAGTCTTGGATTTAAGCCAATCAAAAGTTGTTATGAGCCAACAGTGACTGCACTGGGTGCTCAGGATCCCAGTGTTGCCCTGAGCCTTTCTCAGGGTGAGCTTTTGAACAGAAATACCATATTCTGTGTTAACACACTTCAGTTAACAAGAACAGTTATCATAAGTAGAACTATAGAAGCCAAACAGCAAGGTTAGCATATCTAGAGACTTCTTTGTTTTCATTTTGGCAGGTGGTGCCACCTATATGCTGAATTTTACAGCCTGAATGGTACTTCCACTATGGAGTCAGTTGTGCTAAGGTCTGGGGCCCTGCTACAATGCAGCAGTATTTACTTGTCTACCTATCTATCTTCTTGAAATACGCTAGAAGGATAAGAGAAATTAAGGAGTTAAAAGATGGGAGTGAGTCCCTCACCCTGGAGTCCAGTTCCAGTTTGTCACCAGCCGAGTCTATACTTTTAGCACAACTGATAAAAGCTGCTATGAAGGTTGACTACACAGAGGTCATTTTCCTTTATATAAAGATATCTCAAGTGAATTGTGCTTAAGGCTTAAGTGGATATGTTCTTTGTTTTTTCCCAGATGTAAAACTATAATCTCACAACAAGATGATAAATTTTGCTTACAGTTAAAAAAAAAAACCTCAAATTCTCATGTAACCATTGTGATTGGGGTTTTTACCTCATCATATATAATCCTATCCAATGCACCTCCAGAACCATCCTGTTTTCTACTCAAGTTCCTTAACAACCCTTTGAGATATAACCACAGAAGCCACCCAAATCATGTGTATGTAACTATTCTAAACATATTAAAAGCCAGATCCTCTTGAGAAGCCTACACTTATGCCTGGGTGTGTCTTACCCCACCGCAACCCATAATGCATATCTGTCATCCTATAACCCTTGTGCTTACATATATGTTAAACTTTCTTTCTAATAAATTCCAACTCTGCTTCATATTGGCTTGTACTGAAATTCTTTTCTGAAGCAAGGTGAAGAATCTCTGCTCCCTCTGAGCAGGGATCTCTGGGAAGATCTCCTCTGGGTGCTGCAGGAAACATCATGGAGTTCTTTCCAGCCCATGCTCCAATGCCACTGCCACTCTTACCTTGACTTCTAATGCTTTGAGTTGCGCTAGAAGACACTAGATGTGTTTAGGGCATCTACTGGTTTTCATAAGTGTGTTTATCTATTTACTCATTAGTAACACATGTATTGCTCACCTACTGTCCACCACACTTGGCCCCCAGAAGTATTCTGCAGCTCTATTTGCTGTCTCTATGACCTTCAGCAAATCACCTGCCATTTCTGTAGAAGGGGAAATTGGACTGGATAGCATTATATTTGGGTTATAAAACATCCTGTCCAACTCTAACTGCTATTATTCCTTGAGTGAGCCTGAAAACACTGGGGGCCTGAGCAGGAGGCCCCTTTTCTTCAGTTTGCCAACTCTCTGGTGAGTCTTCCCTTTGCTCTTCCTCCAGCCCCTCCTAACTCCATAAATCTGCATTCCAAAGGACCAGACAGCTGTAGCTCTCCACAGCTTTGGTTTTCATCACTGTCTGTGTCAACCTGCCTGGTGAAGCTGCTTTTTAAAGGGGCCAAGCCTCTTTCAACAATTCTAAATAGTTTTGAAGATACCAACCAGAGCCTAACAAGTCTCCAAAGATAAAACAGTAAAGCTTTTCCACAGGTGGTTTAACTGATGAGAGGACATCTCTGTGGGAGAGATTCTGTGATGCAGGCTGATGGTAGACGGACCCAAACCAGCACGGTGGGGTGGGGGGAGCCAGGATGCTGTAGGACAGTAAGTGGAGCATGAGCAACAAGTGACATCATGAAAAGGTGCAGGAGAACAGGAAGACGCCACCTCCAGAGAGGAATCCTGGGTGCAGCACACTCTACCGTGAGTGCCACCTACATCACTTCAAAATCCCACAAACAAACAACAAAACACCCCCCAAAAAACAAAAAATAAACGAATCATAGCTGTTGAAAGGAAAGGCCCCCGAATTCTGTGTGAACACCAACGCTAGAATAATCAACATGACTTCTGATCTTGCTAAATATGCCAGGGAGAAATATGCATTCCCACACTTATACTACCAAACCCTGTTACAATGCCAGACATTTCAAAACAGGCCTAGAGAAAGAATTAGGATGATAGCTCAGTGGTGCTGTGTTTGCCTAGAACATGCACTGCGCTGGCTTTGATTCCTAGCAACAGAGAAAGAGAAAGAGGAGGTGGGGGAAGGACACAAGAAAATAGAAACAGCATCATATAGCAGTATAGTAACTTGATGTGTCCTTATAATTCAAAGTTTAAAACTCTTAACCCAAACATAAGTATTGTCTGAGACAGAACTTTGAAGACCCTTTCATTCAATTTTTGGACCTTAACTTGCCCAAGTTCTTTGAGTAAAATGGTATTTCCCTTTTCAATGGGAAACCACTACATCTTCGAATGTTGCACTCTTAATTTTTGACCCCAAGATACTGACTGCTTGTCTGGTCCTTTGAGTATGTCTGATTTCATCCTCAGTCCTTTGGGTTCCATCTTGTTATCCCCAAGGACCCTTTTCTCAGTAAAGCAGTGTGTTGGCTGAAGAAGGGGTTCCTCTCCTTTGACTACAAGGGGTCAGAGATGTAGAGTTTTATTAAAAGCACTTTCAAGAAGGATTGCACATGGACTTCGCTGAGGCCAGGAATGAGGTGTCATTTGTCTTTAAAGTGTCCTATTTGAATAGCAATAGATACCCAACTGTTTAGATTCCAGCTCGTGACAAGATCCCTCCATCTTGTCATGATTTTATTGCTACACATTCCATAAAATAGGACCCAGGAGACAATGGGGGAGGGGAAAGCTAATCTTTGGAATCTAGAGGGTGGGGTTTCTTGTCTCACCTCTTCTTTCAACATGTCAGAGAGGGCCTCAGATCCTTCCTGCTTTTAAAAGGGATGAGAAACTAAGGATGGCAAAGAAGGCTATAGTTTAGATCTGGAAACTTTTTGAAGGCCTGTGTTAGAGGCCTGGTCCACAGGGGATCCTACTGGGAGATGATGAGCTCTTTCGACACGTCTTTAGGTAATGAGGGGTGCTCTTGAAGGGTGTATTGGGTCCCAGGCTCCTACCCATTCTCCTTTGTTTTCTGGCCACAAGAGTAGCTGGCTCTATTATGAGCCCTGTACCATTGCCTCCCAACATTACCTCTGTCTTAATCACTTTTCTATTACTATAAAGAGACACCATGACCAAGGCAACTTATAGTAAAAATCATGTAGTTGGGAGCTGGTAAAAGTTTCAGAGGGTGAGTCCATGCCCATCAAGATGAGACTCCTGAAAGCAGGCAGTCAGGCATGGCACTGGAGCAGAAGCTGAGAACTTATATCTGATCCACTAGCAGGAGGCAGAGAGATAGAGACTGTGCCTGGGACAGGCTTTTGAAGCCGCAAAGCCCACCCCCAGTGACACACCTTCTCCAACAAGGCTACAGCTCCTAATCCTTCATAAAAAGTCCACCAACTAGGAACCAAATATTCAATTATATGCGCATTTGGGGGCCCCTCCTCATTCAAGCCACCACAACCACCCACAAAGGGTCTGAGAGCAGTGGGTTCACTTGATAGTGAGCTGGAATCACCACAAATCAAAATGTTTTAAAATGCTAGAATCACAGGTATGTGCCACTATACTGGCTAATCTTTTCTGTTTATTAGTTAATTATCTTAAGTTTTCATTATGGTGAAAGAAAACTAACATACACAAAAAAAAGGAAAGATGAGACATGGGAAGAAGGGAGAGAAACAAGAGGATAGAAATAATATCATCTTTTGGGGCCATGATGAAAAATCAGTAAGTATGCAACACAAAATGCATATGTAATGTGGAACATTATGTAATGTTCTTTCTTAGAAATGTTACTGTAGATACTGTGAAAAATCCCCTGGATGTTGTGAAAAAATTCAGGAAACAAGCTTTGCCTGCTATAAGACCTACTAAAGGCCCAACTTCGAAATAACCTGTAGATACAACCCAAACCCGGAAGCCTCTTGTTGCCTGTCAAGGTAGTAGTTTTGGTGTGCTGAGCGATGAGCCCAGTGACCACACCCTCCCCAAGAATGTGTCCTCTTTCCTTGCACCGTTCCACAACTGTTGATTCCAGATTGACTTTCTGCTTAGTTTTCTTCCCCTGCAGTACATGCTATACAGGTGATACAGGAAGCCACCAAACAATGGGATGGGGACAGTCCAACCCATAGCCTACCCTGAACTGAAACAGAACATGGGAGGTAGGGCAGTGTCCTGAAGCATACCAAAGCTGTTAGTTCTGGTTTGGTGTTCAGTAAAGAAAACAAGAGTCAGGACACAGAGGCCTGCGATAAAGAGGAACTAATGGAGGTAATTAGAAGAAAACACCTGTCAATGAGAAATTGTACCTGCACACCAGCCACAGCAAGACATGGCTCCCAAGTACTATTCACAACAATGGAGTGCCTCTGGACTGTGGATACAAGCAATGAGAGACAGCAATAAAACCTGCAAATGAGTTTTCGCATTGTCTAATAAAATTCTATGACTCTGTCAATCTGTGTTGACACAGACCTACATAGAACTAGATGATAAAATATGTAACAGCAAGCTAATTGTTTCCTTGGGTTTACATGTTTGTCTTTTATTTTTATGGTTCTAGATGCAAATTCTGGTTGTCTTACGTGGCTGTGGTCATTTCTAAATCCCTAGCCATCCAACATCCATGCTACTCAAAACGTTTCAAGTCCAACAGGGCTACAAAGAAGTGAAGAAATGAAAGCCCTGTACACATATATCTGAACTCAGCAGCATACAGAAAATTGGGGTTACCTAGCATGCTCATGTTCATGGCTCAGAACTTTACACTTTAAATAATAATAAGCATACTCTATCATCATGTAAGTTCCATATCAGGTTTTTTATCTGTTCTAAATACTGTAAAGGAATGAGAAAGAACTCCTCCACTCCTAAGTTAGCCTTAGAAAATAATATTTTCATGAGGTAGCTTAATTCACAAATAACTCTGGTAAATGTCACATGGGAAAAGACATGGAAAATGAGTTTGAGAAATCACTATGGCAGTCATGAGTTTACTCCTGGAATGCCTTGGGATTTTACATGCCCAGAAAAAAACCTCAGCTGAACAAATGTAGATGGAAGGGAAGGAGACGAGCAGGGATGGTTTTATCACATAGAAGCTCCATAGTGTTTAAAAGAAAATGGTGAGCTCTCTGACCTTCACCTGCTAGCTACACCAAGGCCATGGCTATTTCATGAAAATGTGTTGAATATATACCAGAGAACTCAGCATATTCAATTGCTTTCTAGACTAAACAAACTTCATTTTAGTCATTAATATTTTAAGTTATTAAGTTATTCAGTAAATTTACAATATAACAAAATATATTATAAAATAATAAGATTATATTATAAAATACAATCAGAAACTGTCCATCCATTGGGAAACCCCAAAACACATTAATGCAAACACAGTAGAGCCCCCTGATCCTGTGTTATGGAAGGGGTTACACTGCTACAATTACCTCAGAATGTCTATAGATTGGCCAGTTTTATGTTACAGTAAAGTTCTTGAGAAAACTTTGTTTAACTCTGTTTCAGAGGTTCAAGGCCAAGATCAGGTGGCTTCACTGAGTTGGTCTTAGGTGAGGGAGCACTTCACTTACAGCAGAAAGTGTGTAGGAGAAATAATCACATTTGAGTTGAAATGGAGAGAGGTAAGAGGAAAGATGAGTGTGCCTTCAAGGGCTCACTCCCAATAAACTAAGGGCCTTCCGCTATGCCCCTCCCAAAAGCTTCATCACCTCCCAGTGAGTACCATTCTGGGCCTCTTGTGTGAAGAGTCAACACCCAAATCATAGCAACCCGCCTGCTGGTATGTACAGATTTCTCTGAGGTAGTAACTAAGGGTTAATTGTGCTTGGTTCTTGCCTGTCTCATAAAGGATTATTGAATTTAAAACTGGTAGCATATTTTGGATTGTTAGAAATAGATTAACATAATAATTATTTTAGAAATAAAACTGAAAAAGTGAGAGAAAAATCACACTTGAGAACATGATGGCATCTGAGATTCAGATTTCACAGGGACTTAAATCTCATTAGCACCAGTTTTCAATGCATTCCAGCCAATGGAACCGCAGTTCACAAATAAATATAAATCAAGTGTGGAAGCCAGAATGACTTCCAATCTCATATTCTCCATGTTTGCCAAAATATATTCAAAATCAAAGTATAAATTTATGGGGTCATTAAGTCTTTTTGGATTACACGAACTTCCAGGCCTTGAGTGAATTAAATATGCTAGATATTTTGTGGAGGGTTTGCACTGAAGTTTTTTTTTTAACATTTTATGATTAAGATAACAAAAACCATATGATAAATACGTTAAATGAAAATAAATATGATTATATTATACCAAGATAAGAATGCATGCAATATAATAGTTTGCATTTGTGATTGGGACCTCTAAAATTGAAAATCTGGGAAATTTACACACAGACTTTCATTAAGAGAGGTTAAGCGATGAAAGGTTCCTGGAAAGAGAAAACTGGCAGGGATTCCTAGCCAAATTATAAAAGACAATGAAGTGACCGCTGAATCAAAAGGAAAGGTAAGTTTTTTGGTTCTGACTGGAGCATTTAGACAAACTGTGCCGTCTGCCTGAGGGCCTCTCTTTGGGGCTTCCATTCTAATTTCTCTATACAAGCAGATGAGTCTCGTAGAATGGGAGGATGCTGTCTGCTGTGCCCTCCATGTCATCTAAAGATTCATCCAACTGTCAATCAGAAACAAATCACATCTGTATGAATATGGACAGACCTTTTTCTTATTATTAGTTGCTAAAAATACAGCTACTTCCATAGCATTTATGCTCTATAAGATATAAAAAATTATCTAAAGAGGATATATAGTGCACAGAAGGATGCTGCTGGTTAGACACAGATACATCAGTGTTTCATATAAAAGACTCAAGCCTGCTTCACCTAGTATCCAAAGAGAGGTCTGGAAACTGATCCCTCACAAACACAGAGGCAATCACCACTACAGATCAGAGTTGTAAAGAGTGTTTGCCACAGGTTGAGAGGTTTAACTATGGCCATTGAGGTTGGACCAAGATCTAAACTTCCTCTGGTGCCAATCCTGGAGAAATATCTACTCTGAAAGTTAAGTAGTCTTTGCTTCTTTCTATAGAGGCCCCCAAATGCTGGATGTGCTTATCATACCAGCTGGGGTACAGCTCTATGAGGAAGATGGGGCCCCTCACCCTACTCAGCTCAAGGCTGGGTGTGCTTTTCTTAACATTGCTCTCTAGGAGGCCTCAACAAGTCCTTGTCATCACACAAAATAATAGAGTTCACATGACTGTGTGTTCTTTAACATCTTAAACAGATGAAAATAAATCTGTGTATAATGTAGCTCTGTGGTCAGTACACTGCTTTAGCTAAAACCCATAATGGTGGTTGAAATTGTTCTGGGACCCACATGGCTTTCTACACCTATGTTCTGAACAGGCCATATCTTCTGGAATGCCTTTCTCAAGCTCAGGATAGCTGGAATAGCCTTTCTTCCCAAGGTTGTCATCTCAGTAAAACCTCCTCCAACCCTGTTTCCTTAGCTCTCTGGATTTGACTCTATTAGAACTTGACAACTTGTTTTTGTATTTACATGGCAGCACTACTAACCAAATTTCTTTCTATAGCTTTGGGAAAGTTACTTTACATCCATGGTTTTAGTGTTCTGATCTGCTAAATGAAGAGATGGAATAGTCACAGGAAGACTAAGATGGGTGTTCTCACCCAGTTGAAGATGTGAGGATGCAGTGATGATCAAGACAAGAGGGAATGTTTTGTTTGCTCTGTGGTCTGTCTAATCTTTCTCTTTCTTTTCTTTTTGAGGAAGGGTTTCATACAGCCCATGTTAGCCTTGAACTCACTCTTTAGGCCAGGATAACCTTGAACTCCTGATCTTCCTACCTCCACTTCCTAAGTGATGGGATTACAGGTGTTCATTAAGGTACCCAGCTATGACTAGAGTTTTATCCTTCTGCATATTCTAGTAGAAGGGAGCAAGACAGACGAGCATATGAACAGATAGTAATGGGATGGGCCATGACAAAACAAAGTAGGATAAAGCTGTAGAAAGTGACAGCATAGAGGAGGGAGAGGCCTCTCTCTGGGAAAGATGAAAAACAGCCAGAATACATGAGTCTTAGCCCAGGGGAGACCCTGAGGATCATCTGAATGAAATTACATGGGAATTATACATGTTTGACTATAAAATGGTGAATGAAACAAACACCAGGGAATGCCAATATACAGAACTAGAAGAAAGCACTCACAAAAGATGCAGGGAAGGCAGGGGTTGAGGAGAAGGAGGTAAAGGGGACAAGCAGGCACATGTGGTATGCTAGTTTGAACAAAAGAATTGTATTTCAAAAGAATAAAGTGAACACCTGCTGTTGAGCATTGGGAGAAAATGGAACATGTCTTTGGCAAGAGGCAGGTCACTGTTTTATTGTTACTGTTAGAAAGGCCAAGGTCTGGAAGTGCTGGGTGCTGAGTTGACATCTGTTGTCATAGAGTTAAGGTGATGTGAGATATGATGATAGTGGGATCTCCTGTGACCACCTGCCACCCCCTGGTCCAGAATGTAAGGAACGGATAGCAGGGTGTAACTAGTGTATATGTCACATTGCTTAAAGGAAAAAGAAAAATGAAAGACAGATTCTTCTAAATTTCTTGTTATTTCTAAAAGTTAATGAAAAGAAACCAAATCTGGTTTTATTTGAATCTAAAATTTTAAAATAATTCTTTAACTTTTTAAAGACTCCAAATCAAGTTTGGTTATGCCTGTGCAGAATAACTTGATGGTGAAGTCATGGAGCCATGGGGAGAAGGGTCTTTATCCACCCTGCCTGGTACTTAACTCACAAATACTCATCTGGGCATAGCTATCAACCCATAACACATGCCACAGTCTAATCTTCCAATATTTCTCACTTATCTGTTGCTCCCTTTCTCCAAGCCTCATTCTTGGGGAATTTAAGGAATGGACTCATGTGGGCTGGATGCCTTGTGAGTACAAAAAAGAAGGATTCAGAGTCAGAATTTCATAAAAATTCTTTTATAATATGACAACAACCAGGACTTTAAATACTGATGAAATCATCTGTGTCAGTGAATAACTCAAAGATTAACTATTTCCCAAAGTTCTGACATGATATGGAAGACAGCATTCATATTTTTTTATTCATTTTAGGAAATTCTAAAATTAAAACCTACTTTACATTCTAAAAATAAGTGGTTTAACTCCTGAAAATTTATTCAATCACATTTTAAACTCCAACATACATATTTCTAGACTTGTAAACATATTTGCATTCTTTTAAATTTAAATAGAAATAGATTTGTTAAAATCCAGTTCTCAGAAATGTTCAGGAAAGTATCATCTGGCTAGATTTTTATAAATTATATATCGCATGTTAATAATAATAAAAAAAAAACTTCAGACTATGTGACTCTTGGAAAAGAATGATTTCCTTCTCAGTTCTCGGAGCAGTAACTTTTTGACAGCATCCACTCTGCAGGCAAAAGTAAGGAGACGTGCATCTCGGTGTGAATCAATGTTGAATTCTTGTTAAATTCACTTTGTCACAATAAAGAAAAGCAAGTTGACTCCCAAACATTACAAGTGACAAAACATTTTACAGAGCATTCCTTTCCTGTGTGGACAGCACCTGAAGCACTCTGTTCTCACTAAAGGAAAGGCGAAGTGAAGTCAAACGTAGTTTGCTGTTGTGTCCTCCTTGACGTTTCCTAATGGGACATTACGAATCAGTGAAGAAAGCAAGTCTGAGTGGACAAGCCTCCTTATTCCCTTGTCAAGCAATAGCCATGCACAGCAATCCTCCTGCAGAGGCCAGACAGCCTCACCTGGACCAGATGAACGGTAGTACCTCATGTCCACAGAGTGCTTTCTAGCATACAATGTGCTTTTCAAATTGAGTTTGTTTCTTTTTAATGAGAGGGGAAAGTTATATAGAAGATTTTATTCCCTTAGAAGGCAGGAGACTTTTGGCAAGAATTTGAATCTTTCCTCTGTGGCCAATTAGTGACAATTCCACTTTTGCAAGACAGCCGTCTCCCTGTCCAATTTGACAAGGCAAAGCAAGAAGACTGGCACTAAATTTGGTGCCAACAGTAGTTCAAAAATCTTAACCACCATCAAAATGGGAATCTGGATGCAGAAATCCAGGGCTTGCACAGCCTGCTATTGCTTCCACTGTGCCTGAGCCCTAACTGTGACCAGGGTTGGATCAGTGACAGTGCAACCAGTATACCCTTTCTGCAGAGAAATTCAACCACATGGCTACAATGAAAGCAAAATTACATAATTGCCCCATCACAGACTCATCAGTGCATTTATTTTGACATTATTCATACTTGGAAAAATTAGAAGCAATAGCATTAATGGTAGATGCGTGGTTCATTTAGGTACAATGTAACTGTTAGCTGGCTATTGTGCTGGCCAATATTTAAAATACAAATGTTGAGGTGAGGGAAGGTGAACAGGCTAAGGGCAGGCAGTGGAAGGGTATGTAGGAGACTAAAAAATTTAATATCTTCACTTTTTGTGTGAATTAAAAAGTCAATGGAGATTTTTAAACATTGGAGGGACAAAATTTGGACTGAATGCTCAAAGGAACAGTCTTGTGCTGGGTTGAGAAAAGATTGTGGCAGTCCTGTGGGAGGAAGCAATGACAATAACCCCAGGGGGGCTGCTGGCAGCATAGGACAAGAGCCAAGACCACCCAGTAGAGAATGCTCTGAGAGTGTCTGCATGAGGATGGTCAAGTAAGTATTAATTTGATAGGAGTGGGAAAACAGGTGAGCCAAGAGCAACCCACAGGTTGTGTGTAGGGCAAGCAGAGCCATTTGCAAAAGGATACCCTCCCAAAAGAACAGGGTCCCTGTGAGTAGTGGGGTAGCAGAAGACCTTAATTTTCCTCCTTCAATTTTTATTTGGAATTTTGCAAAAAGCATGTGCTGCTTCAATCATTTAAAAGCTGTTTTAGAAAATACACTAACGCCAAGGCAAATGAGAAACAGGTGGCCATAGTTCATGTTTCTGTGGTCAGCAGCCCCTTGTGGCTTGATGACCACACTTCAGACCAGCAAGTCACAGCTCTGGAAAAGGAAGTTTTATCTGACCCCCAAACTGTCCAGTGTGCAGATTCATGGCAAGTTGCAGCACTTTATTTGGGTCTTTTCTAACTGAAGGGAAGAATTCACTGGAGCCTCCCACACAATGAACCTGGAGATTAACACCACGGAGCCAGCACACCTGCCAACCAAAGCGCATAAGTAACCCTCCATCTGTGTAGTGAAATGACTAATTCTGATTCTCATTAGCCCTCTTAGTTAGCATATTTGAATCTTCCTCCTTTTCAAATTTTTATTTTCTGTTTACATATTTGCAGGCCTTATGGCATACATACCTTTATTTTTTTTTAAGCCACATCAAATCCCTTTTTATAAGCATGTGGAGTAAAATAAATACATACCAAATACACATTTTTCCCACTTCTCCTTTTGACTGCAGACTTACCCGTACTATGTCTTATTCACATCACGCTGTTCTCTCTCCTAACTGTCCCATCTTCCTTACCTTGTAGTTAAGAGAAGCCTAGGGAGAACCATGCAGCTGAGAAAAATGTTCACATAAAGATCTTTATGTGGGTCAGTGGGATAGTTCAGTGGGTGACAGCACTTACTGCCATGTCTGAGGACTGACGTTCAGTCCCTGGAAACCACGTGGCAGGAAGAGAAAACTAATTCTCACTGACTGCCTCAAGCTGTGCATGCTATGGCCCATGCCTACAAACACCACTACCACCAACAACAACAACATACCCTAAAATGAAAAAAATAGATTTTTAAAAAGACCTTTATGCCACATTTGAAATGTCCAGGTTCCAGACAAAACTAACACATAAATAGCACCCTGAGTTCAAGTGGGGATGAACTTGTACAGGTGTTTTCTTGGCAGATGGGCACCACTGGAAGAATGGTATACCTCTGTCCATTAGTTACAGAGATTCATAAAACCTCCTTGGGACTCCACAATGGTGACACAACTTACCACAGAATAAGCAAAATGGTTTTTAAAGAAGAGGTCGGCCCTCCAGTACTATCTATAGAAAGATGTTTGATGTCTCAGGCAAAACCAATCCCATTTAGTTTCATCAGCACAGATTCTCATTCTAACTGTACTCATCATTTCTCATCTTTCAGTAAGTACACACCTTGACCCGAGGGTTCTAGTGACAACCCCAATCTAGTCCTTCTGGGGTGTGCTTACCATAGAGACTGTTGAATCCCTAGTTCAGCTCATGGGCAAATATTCCAGCCCTTGGAAGTTCGGCATGCAGTCTGTGCATGTACTAGGCATGTGGCTTCCTGCATATGTCTGCACATCATTTTTTCAGGAAACTCTATTTCACACTACACCAGCTTGCTGAGTTGCTGTTGTTCACACCCACTGAGAAATAACTCCATGTGAGAATAATACCTTTACAACTTTCAAATGTCCTCAGACACATGTCTCATCTCCAGGCCATCAACCTGCTGTGAACTCTCATCCTGACTTTTCACACTTACAGGCAACAGTCATGCAACATACTGTTGAACAATATGAAGGTTTGGGGAAGCGTGGAAAAGTGCAAAATTAAATCAGAGCCTGAGCATCTTTTGAGTCTGGTACAATTTTTGGTGATTAAAAGAAATCTGCCATGCAGGCAAACACACTTATATTTGGTGCTAACTGAGCACGTCTGCTCTGTGTCTCTGAAGCGCATCTGGACTCTGGTCCTCATCAACAGAGTGTGGGACTCAGCATTTGAGATCCTGTCCTCAAGACACTTCCTACTTGCATCTTTTATAACATAAATAATTCTGGCCAAAGGTCTAAGTCTTTACTTTTAGTCATGTGATAATGAAGAAGCCTGAGAGCCTGGTGTGGGTGTAGTATCAATGAATGCATCTTTTCCTTTAAGAATGATCCACAAATAACTTGATCCATACTGTGTGTTGAAAATCCAGCAAAAGGTCAGCATTTGATATCTCCATATGAATAAATAAAATAATTGATGCTCTCATTCAACACATAATTGATAATTCCTTAAGGTTTCCCAGAGTACAGGTAGGAAAATAAGGGTCTGCCTGGGCCTAACAGGAACTCATTGAGCTCAGTAGAAGAACTGACGTGTTAATTACATTCTTCCTAATTCGGTAGAAACTGTTTTGGGGAGGGACCAGAGTTTATACACCAAACTTTTCTTGTTAATTCTTAGTTAACCAGAGAATCCAGCTGGCCAGAAAACAGCTCTTACTCAGTGCTGCGTTTCTTCTCTTAATGTCTACTTACTCAACATCTGGAACTCAGTCAACCTGGTGGATGTGCCAACATGGTTCCCAATGGCTGTGCACCGTGAACTCACTGGGGTATGAAGACTTGGGATAGTAGAGAAGATGACAAAGCAATTTGGTCTGCCTGCCAAGACAAAAAACTGGGACATCATATAGCACCAGAAATTCATAGAAATACAAGTAACAACAGGAGGTACAGGTATAAGAACTAATGATGGAGATGAGAGAATGAGAGGGACAAAGAGTCCATCCAGGAGCCCCACCCCATAGTAGGTGTACCTGCTAAGGGCTAAAGAGGGATCTAACCCAGCACAGTTCCTAAATGTTGCTTCTCAAGCTCCTATATTGGATTGTTTCTTTGCTGTTCTCCTTAAAAATCATTAGAGAGAAAAAAAATCTAGAATTTAAACTTCTGGGTAGCTGAGCTTTGTTTAATTCAAGTTGTCATAAATACACACCTTCTTGAATTTACAAGATGTTTTCATGAAAATCATATGAAACTGAAAGAATGCAGTGTGTAGATATAAATATAGTAATATGTGCACTTGTATCATATGACAACTATTTATATATACATTCAAAATGTAAATTAAAGGCATAATGTAAGTTTGGATTCTTGGTCCCCAGTTGATGGAACTGTTTGGGATGGATTAGGTGTGGCTTTGTTGGAGGAGGTGTGTCACTTGGGGGTGGACTTAGAGGCTCAAAAGAGTCACATCATTCTCAGTATTTCTCTCTACCCCATGGGTGTGTCTCAAGATGTGCGTGCTCAGGTGCTACTCCAGCACCATGTCTGCCTGCTGCTGTGTTCCCCTCCAAGACAATCCTAGACTCTAAATCTCTGAAACTGAAAGTCCCAAATCAAGTGTTTGCTTTTCTAATTTGTCTTCCAATGGTGTTTTATTACAGCAGTAATAAAAAGCACTAAGACTACTTGAAACATAAAGGCATATATGTTTATATTAGGATATATATACATAATATGGTACCCTTATTTGTATATTTGCTTATGTTTGCTAACAAATTTTTAAGTAATGTAAAATGTTAATGGGAGCAGTTTTACTTCTAGTTTGTACAGAAAATTCAAGAGATGACACATAAAAACATGTGAACCTTGAGAAACTGGTGGTTAACCAAGGAGTCCAGTATGCTCCCAAACACATCCACTAGATTATGAAATTCCCTTCAACAAATTCTTCTATCAGATTTTTCAAAAGCATGGCTGACTTTTTTTTCTAGCTTAATTTTAGAAAATGTTTTTAAACACTTCATGTCTTAGGGAAATGAAACTACAGTGACCATCACTCGCGTTTGCATTTAAGAAAGAAGCCATCAAGATAAGTGCAACTGAGTTTTCCTCAAGATGGGAAGCAACTAAATTCCATCACAGTAACAACTTTTGAGATGTTGCATAATCTAGCTTGCTATGTTTAAAATCCTTACAAAATCACAGCCTGGGAACTGTTTTATCTGTGACAGATTTTTCAAAAGAAATCTGAACCCTGGGAGGGAAAGAAAGACAGACACGATGAAGAGTGATAAGAAAGTGGCAGGCCTCTAAATCATACCTGTGTATCAACTAATCAACTCTGACCATGGTCACGAGCAATTGGGCACTCCAATTAAACAAGGACTAGCAAAAGCCAGTGAAGGTGTGAGGAATGAGGAACCCTTATTCTCTCCTGGTAGGGATTCGAACTAGCACAGCCATCATAAAAACTACTGTGGAATTTTCACAAAAACTCAAAATAAAACTACCACGTGACCCAGCCAGACCACCCCTATGAATCTACCCAAAGGGTGCTAGAAGTACTTGCCTTGCCATATCCTTCGCTGCTCATTCCATACCAACAAGGAAATGGAATCAAGGTTTCCATCAACAAATAAATAGGTAATGAAAATGCAGTCCATATGCACAATGGAAGTTTATTTAGCCATAAAGAAAAACAAAATTACAAAATTTGAAGGAAGATATATGAAGCTGGAAAATAGTAAGCAAGCTAACTTAAATACATATATCACACATTTTTTCTCATCTGTGGACCCCAGTTTTTATATGTGTGCCCTTATGTGGCATCAAGGGTGGGTAGAGCTCATGGAGCTCATGACACCAGAAAGGGGACCATGAGAGGACAAAATGACATTTAAAGAAGCAGTCTGTGGGGGTAGGGGGTAACAGAACACAAGTGACATGAAAGTTAAAGGGGGATACTGGGGGTGAAGGGTACAAGCAAGGGATGGTGGAGGGAAAAGGGGGAGGGAGAGGATCAACCAATACTAAGTTAAGTATGCTGCAAAGGAACCTGTCACTTTATACACTGATTTAGAAACAAACACAAACTTCCCATTAGGAATATTAGGAAACAAGGAATTTAAGGAAATAAGTGACTCTGCTTAGCAGTTAATCTTCTCTGATACTCATGACCCTTCCCTGGTTCTTACTGACCTCGAGGGCATAAATAAAATAGTTATAAGGCTTCTTACCCGTGTCTCTTAGTCCTCCTGCGGTTGGAATGAACATCACCTTTTCTCAAAAAGGCGCAAGAATTTCCTGTAAAATGATTTTAAGGACTCGAGAATTCTGGCTTTTCATTTGATCTACAACTGAAGCTCATGATGCAGCCTATTTGTTAGTGCGGGAAGGGAGCAGCCACATTTTCAGATCTGGAGCCATGGGCACACCCATTATTTTAACAAGAATTTGCTGGACTTGATGTATATGTTCTGGTCTATGTCCTCCCTCTTCATGTCGACACAGGCTCCCTAAAGACAAACCAACCACCCAACAAACTAATCATCCTCTTTCCACTGCCATACACCTCCTAGGGCTCAATGGAATGAAAGGAGTTTATAATGAAAGGGGTTAAGAGGTTAACCCAAATTCTTTTACTAGCAAAGGACTAATTGCTAGAAGCTAAGGCAGCAAAGTCTCAATGGTGACTGGGAGGAGTGCACTGCAACCCAGGATGTTCCCAGGGCACAGATGTCCTGGCCTGAACTGCTCCGTGCTGCTCCCCCCACAATGGATAGTTTGAAGTGGACACCCAGTGGCTAAAATTTGTGGGATACTTTCAGGAAATTGTTTAAAACAATCTTTGTGGACAATTTGGGTCCAAAGCTCAATATTATACATTTACAAATGAGGGCATCAATAATATGGAAAATGAGAAATTCTTTCTTCCCCATCTGATTGCCTTTCTTTGTATTGCTATTGATTATAAACTGTGTTATGGAGCATAAATTAGTGGGAATCGGTGTTTTAGACATGACTGCACAAATGGTCTTAGTATATGTAGGGTGTTCTCCTGGTTTGCTCTTATGGATGATTTAATTTATTCTCTGATTTTTCCATAATTGATTAATTAATTAGTCCCTCAAAGACATAATTCCACTAACACTGAGTAGTTTCTCTGGGGTTCAAAAGAGTTGCAACCTGAGTTTTGCAGACACAGTAGAACTGAGCTGAGTAACTTCACACTGCCAAGGGAAACTTTCAAATGCCAGAAACAGAACTTTGCAACCCTAGCTTTTAGCATTGACTGCCCCCTTCCTCATCCCTTAAAGACAATTGCTGTGAGATACTAGATTTCCAATAACAGACACAAGATTCTGGGAATGCAGTAGCTCATGAGAAGGAACTATCCTGCATCCTCAGGCCCTCACATACACACTGAGATGTCTCTTCTGTTATCCTTATTTTTATATCCTCAAAGGTTGTCCCTGGGTCCAAACAAGGCACTCAGGTGGTATCTGTTTTTCAGTGGTGCATGGATTTTGAAGTCTTAGTGAAGTAATCCTTTATCTTTCTTCCATCTGAAACTGGATGTGGAGGTGTAGACTGGAGCATGTGAGTTGCCATTTGGATGGCTACACTGTACAGCCACGTGGAGATTAAAACAGCTAGATATGTGGACAAGTGCTTAACAGCACACAACCAAGCGAGTTTTACAACTCATTATCTTGAGGAATATTCTTTGCTAGAAAAAACAATGGATTCCATTTTTCCACCATGGTGAGCAACCTCTCCACCAGCACAATCTTCTAGCACACACAGAAGGATGGGGATTTCTAAAAGAATATTACTAATTCAGAGGATCAGAGTGAAATGTAGCTCGTGCCTTCTGGAATTACATAATCTGTAAATCCACATATCCACATGGGAAAATATGCATATTTGTTACTATCTGAGAGAGCACACACCAACCACACTCATAATAGTTTAAACATATGTCACCTCTAGGGTAGCATTTTTCTTTGTAATAACTCATGACTTTCATGTGCCATCACCCATGGCAATTTCTTGGTTCATCATACATTTCTCATCTCTATTGGAAACACAGTGGTAATTTCATGTTCAAAGGACCAAGGAGGCCTAAGCCTAATACAAAGATTCAGAAACATGCTTCACAAGACAGAGAAGTAACGATGGGAAGTACTCCAAAACTCCAGTTCTCCTACAAGGCACACGTGAATTTTACAGCTCAAGTAACCAATAACTAAGCAAACAGATGAGTAAATAAATAAGTGATTCCAAAGAACAGCAACTTTGCGAAGTGAACTTACCATCTCTAATCATATTTATTCTAGTTGGGGATGAAATTCTTTTTCCCTTCGGTAAAACCTATGGTAGGGAACTTCATAGCCAGATCATGGAATCTGACATGTAGTGTGATAATAAAAACATATAGTTCTAGAGAATTACAGTACAGTACATGGGGATCACAAACACAATGAATAATTGAAGTCCAGAGCTTTTATGCACCAATGGAAAAATAACAATATTTCATGGCACATAAATTTATTCGGCTTATTTGCATTAAGGATGAATGATCAAAGCCCCATCCACAGGAAGATAGTGATGATACCTTGATTTAAGTGTGATGGGCGCTCATAAATATTCTTAGGAAGCAAGATGTACCTACATTTAATCAGCACTTATTAAAATTTTATTCCCTATAGTTATTCAACAGGATCTGTGGTATAAAAACATAATTACAAAAATCAGATTTGAGCTCCTTCGACAACAGAAGGGTTTTATGGTGACCTATCTCCAAATGTTCCTATTTGTAATTAAATGCAGCGATCAGCAGTAAGGATTTTGAAGCTGTTTTAGTAGTTCCGCTATTCTGCTTAACATGTGGCACCCGTAATAATTAAAATGATACTAACACATGCACAATTTTATGGCCCTTATGGTGCAACCCATTATGCCAAATAAGGGCCTCTGTTTTCACAGCACACTGCACATGGTCTCATTACACCCACTTCTTTTCCTGTCTTCACACTAACAACTGTTAAAGTGAATCAACACACGAAACGTACTATAACAGCTTAGTGTTTATGATATGTGTGCTGTTAGTCAGTGAACAGGAAAATCTAAACATTTACTGTTTATGTAAAGAATAGCGTTAGTGTTAGCGAATTGCTCGGGTCTGCTTACTTTATTATCTAGATCACAAACGTAATGATGGGTTTCAATGGCATCTATATTTTTGCTTTGTTTTGTTTTTCAATGCAGATGTCTATAAAAACTGGAAGAATTTAGCATTTGCATATCTTGGAATATTTCTTCTCAACCATAAAATTATTTAGGGACTGCTTAAAAACAGATAGACACATCAGTAAGAGGAGCATACTTCTCAAGAAAAAAAAGGAAGAAAGAAAAAGAAAAAAAAGAAAAGAAGAGTCAAAGATGTTTAGAGATAAAGACGATGCCCCCACAGCCTTCCTAGTTTCTCTAAGGTGTCAAAAATCTACAAAGCATTTTTATGTGACATCACACTAAAATGTACAAGAATTAGAAATCTGAGGTTAGTACCATTTTTATCACGAATAATTTTGTAATTAAGGAGCTCCTTGAAGACCTCCTACCATCATTTTACAGTCATCAGTTCCGAATGGCATTCCATCTTTTTGTTCTGGGACACAGTCCAAAGTAGGTCCCATCGGTAGAACACCAATGGATTGGGCAACCTCTTGTGTCTGCATTCCATATGACTGTTTTCTGAATGTTAGTCGGAACCTTGGGTAAAGAATTACCGTCTTTCTTCATGGTTTTTCCTTCTGGAGTCAAGCAAATCTATCTGTTTAGGAATTTTGTCATCTTGGCGCTAAACGGGGGTATAAGCTGAGCTGAGTAGGCCTTGAATGTTAATGGCTTAATAGCTCAATTGATTGCAAAGATACAAAAGAAAAATGCTCACAGATTGCAGCCTTCACATGGTTTGGCTCTGAGATCTCATAAACAGTGTGACGTCGACCAGTAGAGAACCATGTGGATACTGTATGAGGACCATGCGCTCGTTACAGAACTGTGAAAATTTGTGGGACCGCAAAATGAAAATTATCAGCCAGAAAAAAAAAAAAAAAAAGCAGGCAAGATGAGAAACGGTAGGAAAAAAACAGCTTGAGAAAGACCAGACACATTCTTCTGTACAAGTGGCTTAGTAGAAAGACTGGGGAATATAATATCATGCAAATAGCACATGGGTCCAATAAACACTCAGAAGGCCTGGGCTCAGGGTACTGGTCTTAGATACGACTTAGGGAAGATTGTAACAGGGTGTATTCATTAACGCTGCTGCTTGCAAATGCAAAGCAAACCCCTGCGCTCCAACAATTAAAAAATAAATTAATAAATAAATAAAACTGCCTATCTGAACTTGACGAAAGTTGCATTTCCAGATTCCTTTTCTTTGATTAAAAAGGCATTGTGATCCACATTAATATTTACTATCCTATGATCAAAAACAAATAACCCACTTCGTTTGTTTCTTACTGCAAATGAATTAAATAAGACACCATTAGGAGGACTCGCTGTTTCCATCCTTGTTTCGGCAGTGGTAGTATTTGAAGTTTCCTGCGGTAAGTTCATTACTCGTATTTTGTCCAGAATTAGTGAAGCGTGCTGAAAATTGCTAATGACAGATGTTTCTCCACTCTGTCACACTTCTTGTATCATTTGATTTGGAAAGCAACATACGGTGTTCTGCTCTATCAGTATGTCACAGACTGTCTGTAAACAGCTGGTCATAACTCAGTTCAGTGAAAACCATTACTTTCCAATGAAGGGCTGGACACCCTCCAAATTGCATTTTGGCATGGCCTTGGCTGCATAATGCACAAAGTTCCTCTGTTCTGAGGTTACCTCAGTAAGATTTCTCACTTTCCCAACATGCATTTTTATATTTCAAAAAATAAGAGTGTTTTCTCAGTGATAGAAAAAAAGATGAAGAGGCTATGAAATATATTTCAATAATTACAGCAAGCACTCAGAAAAGGCAACAAACACAAAAGCTACCGAAAATATGATTTTTTTTCAAATATATTTCTGGTTAAGTCTTTGGTAGAAGGGAACAAATTTATGAAGGCCAAGACATCCTTAAATGTTTCCTGTAAGACAGCCATGACCTGTGAGTGTGATCACGATTACTAGTTACAATGAGACTTGCTAAATATACTCTCCCAGCATATATATGATGGTAAAACTCAGAGTAATGGAGCTAGCGATCTTACTGCTTTTATCTGAGACTCATGAGGCCAAACGCAAATATAAAAACCAGGCAACTATACAGACCCTTTACTTCTTAAAACAGCACCTTAAAAAGTACTAATAATCACATTAACAATGCCACATTCTATGTATAGGCGACCACATATTGAATACCATGAAGCCATTGGCAACATATTTTGGAAGGCTTTAAACATTATCCTTCCCTGGAAATAAAATCTCCTATTGAAAACCCCTGGACAGAACAGAAAGAATTATAAAATATCATTAAAGCTAGTTGACTCTTCTATAGAACCCTCATATAGTTGGGAAAGAGCTAATGGGTGGGATTGAACCTGTATGAGGAACTGAATGACAAAGGAACATGTCCATCTCAGCTTAACATTCATTCAATCAAGTATTCACCACTAAATATCAATTTACTTGGCTGTGTCAGATCATTACTGGAGAAAATTCTGTGGAATTATTTTCTATTCATAAAGGCAGAAGGCAGTGAACAATAAACTCTAAAAGCCTAATGTTTTTCATTTGGTAGACCATATTTTCTTCTAGAGAAGGTTTACTTATTACTTTCCGAAATCTTCTCTGAGTCTCCCAATTAGAGTTAATCATATCCATCCTTCCCTAATCACCCTGTTATACTATTATAGACCAGTGCAGTTGGAGACAAGAAGAGAGGCAAATGCATTCTGGGAGTCAGGGAACACTTCAGAGGAGGTGGAATTTTGACTGAGTCTCAAAGACTCACAGATTCAAAGTAGGCATTTACAACATTCCAGTAAAGAGAGATGTCCTCAGCTATTGAAATGCTATATAATTTTTACAGATGAAATGTAGTAGAAGACAAATATATAAGACAATTCTAAGAAATGGAAACTGTAAACAAGTTAAATAATCACTTCAAAACAAGACAGTACACCTGCTGTTTTTATTCTTTTCTTCTAGGCTATGGGTTTAGAAATAGATATGGACCTTTTTCTCTGGTAGCTAAGACCATAGGTTATATGTATGAACAGAGCTCATACTAGAGAGAGAACTCAACAGTTGAATGAGAATAATGTGTGTGTGTGTGTGTGTGTGTGTGCGCACACACGCGCGTGCACACGCGCTCACGCGCGCGCGCGATCACGTACATCATAAAGGTCACACCACTCACTAAACCACTAGGTGCAATCAGTTTCACAAACATTAGTATTTTGTGGAGACTGGATGAAATCCTAAGTAAATGGGTATTGTTGACATTAACACAGCCATGTCAAGGATGTCAATGCCTCAGACCCATGGCAATGGCAAGACTTTGCCATTTGTCTTAGTATAGATGTTGACAGTGTATGTGGAAAGTTATTAACCACAGCTTTATTCTCCTAGGTGACTGAAGCCAGAGACTATGTCCTAGTCATCTCCTTTCCGATATTAGCTAGCCTACCTCCTTGTTCAGGTGTATATAATAAGCCCAGTTCCTCATTCCATTGTATATAATAAACATGCTGAGTTTCTCAGCTATTGGTATGTCTTCACCAGAATGCATGTCCCCTCCCTCAATCCTAGCTTTTCTCTATGTGTGTCTGTTATTTCTTCATTTTCTGTTGCCTCAGTTAGGTCAAAGACATACAAGTCGAGGGAATCTTTCAAGAGTAAGAGATGTTATGATGTGTTATGATTGGAATGTAAAATGTCCCCTACAGGCTCACTTGGATCTCAGCTGGTGACACTGTTTGGGAATGCTGTGGAAGCTGGAGACTTGCAGGAGGAAGTAAGTCACTGGGGAGGGATTTTGGGGTTTTGTAGCCCAGCCCCTCTTATTGTTCTTTTCATCTTTCCGCACGAGTGACCAGTCAGCCTTATGCTCCTGCCCTCATGTCATCCCCATCATGACCAACTGTGTGTTCTTGAAACTGTGAGCCAGAATATGTTCCTCTCCCTTACATTGTCTTGGTGAGGTATTTTGTCACAACAATGTATAAAATCACTGAAATAGCAGGTAATTTTTAAGGTGACAGAATCCTTAAAAACTGCCTGGTCTTGGCCTCCTTTTCAGGTTTTTAAAGTTTGCCTGACTATAGCATGTGTCCTTCCATTTGAAAACGAGGCTCTTTGGAAATGGTGTGCATTTGAGGCCTTGATGTTTACATGCCCAGCTAAGAGCTCAGCTGTGCCTTAAGAGTTTTACCACCTGCAAATGCAGGAGCACATGATACCTTCCTTTTTGCTAGTTGCAGGGGGTTATGCTTCTTACAAAATGTCAGCACAGGTGGTGTGTGTGTGTGTGTGTGTGTGTGTGTGTGTGTGTGTGTGTTAACTTCCTTTATGCTCAAAGCTGATAAAAGAAAATTAAACAGAGAAGAAAGCATACTCTTTCCTCATCTCTTCACACAGTTTTTCCTATTTGCCCCTGCTGATTGTGAATCCTTTTTATATCCAGACTCTCAATTCCTTTGTCTCTGTTGAAGTACTTAGTAAAGGGCTATTGGTTTTCCTTCACTGAGAAACACTCTCGTGCCATTAAAGTGCCATCTTCTCTCTTTCCAAAGGTAATACAAGAACCTCTGTGGGCTCTTTAGACCAGGTGGCGATGACATAAAAGTAGGGCTTTGTGTGAATACACATCGTGGCTGACCCTCCTCACCATTACATTTGCTATGACGCCAATGTGGGTCTTTCATTTTTCTCTTTCTTTTCAAACTTCTGTTGATGATCTTTTCCCCCTCATAGTAATCCATGCTACTAAACATGAGCGATGGCTCCAAGAGCAGATGGGTGAGAAGAGAAATAATTTCCACCCCATAACTGTGAGAAGACTTGAGCACCTTGCCAGTTGGCCAAGAGTCTCGGCACTCAAATACAAAATACAGAGATCCTCCAAGATTGGTCCTCTCAGTGGTTCTTATTTGAGTCTCTTGAAAATTCAATAGGGCCAAAAAATTATTCATCGGAGTTTTGACTAATGAAAATTGCAAGCTGTGGCCAAACATTCTATTGGTAATCCTATTGCCCTTCTGGTGAAAACCCTGGCCAATAAGGATATATTTCTGTTCTATTCAGAATAACCAAAAAAATCAATGTAACTGGTGGACATTTTCCCCAGTGAACAGTGTTTTGTGTTTGAGTTTTGTGTTGTTTTTTTTTAATCTTCTTCAGAGTACAGATGTTTTGCAATGATAGACAAGTTGAGCCTTAAGGAAGTAGTGAAGTGACTATAAGGAAGCTTAAAGAGCTCCTTTAGTGTAATTAATTTGCAAAGTTTACACAGGCCCACTGGCCTTTCTCATCTTAGGGATTAAAATGCAAACACACAGATAATTCATCATGGAACAATTTTAAAACTTGGTCCCATTTTATGTAATCCCATTCAACTAATCCCCTTTGAGTAGAAAACCCTTTGTAAAATGTTAAGGAAAAATTAAAATAAGTGCAATCTTTATAAGGGAAGTATTCCTAAAGCAAATGAAAATTTTAAAAAATTAATAATGCAAGGCACTATCACAAAAGTACTGTGTGCGTGTGTGTGCGCGCGCGTGCGCATGTGTGTGTCTATAACAGTGTCAATCCATTTTGCAATTTCAATTTAAGTTACAAAGTCTCCATCCTCTACCAAAATAATACTGTGGAAAACATCTAAGTCCCTGAAACCAGAGACAGAAAGACCTTTTGATTTTCTAAGGCCTAATTAATAGAGTGCTTCTATAATTTATCATCTAAACAAGGACACTTTGAGAGTAAATATGATGCTATTAATAATTAGGGCAAGTCAACAGGAATAAACTGGGATTGTTCCAGGCAGAAAGGACACAGGAAAGTTCTACTGATTCCCTTAGTACTACCAAAATAGACCAAGCTAGTCCTCAAGGGTTGTTTTCTGTTTTGTTTTGTTTTATCTTCTTTGGTGCTGAAGAGTTAAACCTCATCTGTTCTAGTCTTATTCATTCTAGGCAAGCATTCCACCAACTGAGCTACACTCACTAAGCCCTAGTCTGGAATTTCTAAAACAAAACTATTGGCACACACCTGCAAAGGGGCAGGACTTTTCTGCCCTAGTCAGAAGCATTCGTTCTTGTCTTTCATCTAACTCTTCAAGAGAAGTACTTGCATGTGTATATAGATAGGATGCCTGGCTTTTGTATACTTGAAGCATATGAAAGGCTTATTACATGTATTTAAAACTGCAAACTTTGGTTTATGTAAATGTGGAAAAATACCATATTAACTATCATAATTAAGTTGGGTAGTACTTAATCTCAAGGGTTTAACAATTCTACCCATCTTTTCCATCTGCTTTATTTGTCATTAATGAAATACATCTCCTATTCATGCATTTATTCACACATTCATTCAGCAAGAATTTATGGAGTACCCCTGTTCTAGGTCTGAGGGATATAAAAACTCCCTGCCTTCATGAAACTTACATTCTAGTGGAAAACAGAGACTCGCACTTCATCTTTAAAAGCTAATTTTACTGAAACATGATGTGTGTGGGAGATTAGATTCACAAGTTTCAAATGTGAAGAATATCTAAAACCAAAATACTATCTGCGTGGTGTTCTGAGATGTCTTCAAATGCCCAAAGCTGAACAGGAATCATTACAAGCAATCAGCAGCCATGAGCAACAGAAAGTAACATGAACTATTATGTCTCTAAATGATGAATAAGTAGGTAAATTATTGAGTGTGGGAGGAAAAGAGTACAAAGGCTTACTACAATCACATTGTTATTACTGTCATGATATTTAATTAATTGTTTTAAGAAATGAGTAAATACTGTTGTTTTAATTCCTGAAGTACAGAGGGAAAAAATAACAAACGTGGGAACAGCTATTGTTATATTAGCTGATTTTTATCTCTGTACGGATAAAGTAGAAGATGACCAGATGAAAAACTGAAATATCCGCTGGGCATGGTGGCGCACACCTTTAATCCCAGAATTTAGGGAGGCAGAGGCAGATCTCTGTGAGTTTGAGGCCAACCTGGTCAATAAAGTGAGTTCCAGGCCAGCCAGGCCTCCACACAGAGAAAGTCTGTCTTGAAGCTCCTCCCCATCCCCCCAAAAAAGAATAAGAATCAAAGTCAAAGAGCATATCTGGGTAAATCTTGCCTTTGTCACTTTCTAGTAAATAGCCCCATGTTCCTTAGTTTCCTCCTTTGATAACGAGATGCAGTTACCATAGAACTTCTTAAGGACCTCACACAGTAACCTATGTACAGCCCTTGGACAATGTGAGTGCTCACTGTAAACAGGAAGTGACTTACCGGACAGTGCTGACACTGAATTGTGCCCACCTCTACTTCCTCAGCTCTGCTGTCTCCCTCTCCTCCTCCTTCTCTGGTTTTGGTCATCATTTTCAAAAATTTCATTTTTCATGTCAGGTTGTTCTCAGTGAGAAAGACTCATGGGAATGGTCAATTCCTTGACAAAATGCATCTAGCAAACCTTTCGCTTCCTTCTCCATCCCTCTTCCCCCTTTGTCCTCCTTCCCCTCCTCCCCTTCCTTATTCCAGTGTCTTTGCCTACCTGCTTTCTACCTGTCACTTTGCTGATGCGTTTTCCACTAACTCTCACAAGAACGAGATGACTTCTTTTTTCACAAACATTTTACACTGAATCTGTGTTCCATTCTTTTTCTTCACACTAATATTTTAATGCCAAATATTTGGCATTTGGTGCACAGCTTCCTAGCCCCAGACCGGCAGCAGTGGATAGAAAAGGACATTTGAGCAAGGCTCAACACAGTCCTTACCTGAGTTCTGGCTAGCTGCTCTCCCTCTTAGACTTGGGGAAACACTTGGCAGCTTGTGAGTTCACTCTAATTAGGAACAGAGGAGGAGGATCCCATCACCATAGAAGGGTACCTCTGCTCAGGTGCTGTACTCATTCAAGGTAGAGTCTGGGGTTTTCACCACCATCCGACTCTACCTCCACCTTCACCCTCTCTAGTCATATGGGTCCTCCCCAAACTCACTTCCTATCTCTTAATGAATGGGTCCTCCCAGTAAGCATTTCTCCTAATGCCTCCCTACTAGTCAGAAATGAGGAAAAGAGACAAAGCCTTGCCTTTGCCTCTCTCCAGACTTGCAACTACCAGCAAGTCTGATTGTAGGTAGACAGAACCAAGTGCTTCAGCATGACATAATGCCACAGTCTTCTCTCTCTTGGTTCGTCTTATTTATTTATTTTATTTTTATTATCTATTTATTTAAATCCGTAGTGCTTGGGATCAAATCCAGGGCTTTGCACATACTAGTCAGGCACTCTGGCATTGAACGGCAAATCCAACTATTTTCCTGAGGAGATGTGTCCACTCACCTTGTAGGGCTCCAATGACAAACCAAAGAAATGAGTCCACCAAAGCTCAACTTGGAGAAACCGTGAGTTTCCTGGGGTTACTTCCAGGCATATGGTCAAGAACAGGAACATTTCAAAGACAGCTCCAGGATCAAACTCCAGAATGGGTGCTGACTCAGAAGAGTAGTCATTCTAGAGTTCTCTGCATGATACCCTGGCTGCTCAACAAGGCAATGAGCCCCCTCCCCCAGAAGCCACCCACTGCTCTTACAACCTTGAGAAGGGCCTTGGGGATCTTGATAGTTTTAGGACTTTGCTGAGACTTGAGAGTTGTTTGCCTCTTGAGTCTGATACTCTTTCTCCTTACTTCCTAGAGGGAATGTTTCAATTCATAGAAAACTATAACACATCAAGAGATCTTGGGTGTTTTGAGACAATGTCTACTTCAGCTTGCTTTAAACTCACAATATAGCCTAAGTTAGTCTTAACTCCCAGTCTCCTGTCTCAGATTCTCAAGTGACAGGGTTACAGGTTTGTGCTACCATTCCTAACAATCCTCCACCTTAGAAATTCTGCTTGGTTCTTATTTTTTCTGTGCTTACTTACTTCTTATTTTCTTATTTTGGTGGATTTATTGGGGTTCAAAGGAGTGAAAGCCTGTGTTTTAGCTTTATTTTTCCATCTTCATCTGTAACTCTCAACATGCTAGTACTTATCAGAAGTCATTCCCACTGGTACTGTGTCTTCTCTAAACTATGCCTCATAGCACACTGTAGCAACTGACGATAGAAACTATATGGTTCAACAAAATCTGTTTTGACTTTTCCTCCTTATATTACTTGAACCCAACCCATGTAGTCAGGTAGGTCTGGAATAAACATTACCCTAGATAATAATTTCAGATACAATAATAATAATAATAATAATAATAATAATAATAATAATAATTTCAGATACAATAATAATAATAATAATAATAATAATCAGCACAGCACTATTTCTGTAGGACTCTCAACTATTGATGGGTCAAAGTGACCTCCACTTGAGTTTCTTACAAAGAGTGCTATCTTCTACAAAGAAAAGCCACAGAGTCAAAAGATTTTACTTCTTTGTCAATGGCTGGGATATAAACTCAGTAAAAAAGGAAATACAATAATAGGAGAATAGTTCACAAAGACTGGAGCATCCCATCAGTAAGATATATGAAGCTGTTAGGAATTATATTTACAGCATAATAATATGTTGTCAAATTTGCTATGTTTTGTTTATACATTAAATGACAGTATTGAAACAGAAAGCAAACTATTGTAATATCTTTAGATTTGGGGAAGTTTTTGTTTTCTGAACTTTTACATTTACAAGATTTCTGGATTATATCACTTCTTCAGTCTATAAAGAGAACTCATGAAACTTTATTTAAAGAAAAAGTAATTTTGTTTAGTGTGGATTTTCAAATGCAGAGAAAGAAAAATGTAATTTTAAAACAACTACATTCTCACACTCCAAGACTGTATCATCTTATTCATTTTTCTTATGATACAAAGATTTGGACATTCATTTTTTAAAAACACAGTCATCACAGCCTACCAAATTTGTGCAAGAAAACCTTTTATTTTTGGAGACAGGGTTCAAGTTAGCCTCAGACTCACAGCGATCCACCCACCACCATAGCCTGGCTAGGAGAAATCTGACAGAATCCATTCTGACGCTGCGGCTGACTTTGGTGACAATTGACAGACCCATAGTAAATCTAACCTCACCTCCGTTTGTCATCCCGCTGGCCAGCAATTCTTTGAGAGGATTGTTTTTAGCCTCAAGGCCAATTTCATCCACAAAATAGAAGAAAAGCATATGCAGTGAGTTCTGTGACTTTTGTGCCTTTTCTACCTCCAAAAAGCCAAACCAAATGGTGCCAACATTCTGCTTTTTAAAAGTGGAGGAAGGATGTACCACGACAATGGAGATCTTAGACTCCTTGGTCATGAAGAAACCTCTTGGTTGCCCAAAGAAAAGGCACAAAATCGGTAGTTGACAGGGATTCTCATTCAGGAAAGAACTGTCACCATTTTTGCTGCACTCCGGCCAGAACAGCATATGGCAGCCCAGCTGACAAATGTAATCTTTTCCTCTTTTTTTCCCATTTCACATGCACATTTCATTTGTGGAATATTAAAACTTCACACAAAGTGCCTGTTAACCCCTTGGCACCACAGCATCCCTCATCAGGGATGTGCTGTGTACCCAGCTCCTCATGTCCAGCTGTGAGAGGGTTAA
Source organism: Onychomys torridus (assembly GCF_903995425.1). Lineage (NCBI taxonomy): Eukaryota > Metazoa > Chordata > Mammalia > Rodentia > Cricetidae > Onychomys > Onychomys torridus. The sequence continues at coordinate 40,536,066 of NC_050444.1, read as the reverse complement.
GGCCAGTAGAGCAACTGATGGTCAGAGTCTATCTCATTTTTCCCTGCCTCCACCAGGAAGGGCCGACACTCAGAATTTTCAGGCAGAATTGTCTTTATGTTAGAAAATTTATAGTGTACTGGCTTCAAAATAAACCTTCTGTTACCCTGCATCCCCGGGCCTTTCTGTCTCCCAAATCAGATGTATTTTCTAAAGCAACTATACTATACTTACAGATTGCCATTCATAGGGCCCAAGTTCCAGTCCACCTCACACCCATTGCACTCTGGTGACCCCTGTTCTGAAGGGTGAAAGCCTGCACATATGATTTAAGTAAAAAAGACAATCTCTTTAAATTCTTTCTTTCCCTACATGTAAGCAACTGGGCTCAGGCTTACATATTTTTGTAGCCTGCTCAAAACCCTAGAGCAGTGGTTCCCAATCTTCCCAATGCTGTGGCCTTTTAGTACAGTTTCTCATGTTATCATGACCCTCCCTCATGAAATTATTTCATGGCTACATAACTACAATTTTGCTGTTGTTATGAATGTAATGTAAATATCTGATATGCAGGATAACTGGTATGTGACACCCCCGGGGTTCATGACCCACAGGTTGAGAACCACTGCCCAAGAAGCTGTCCTGTCAGACATATTTCCAATGAGATGTATCTAGCTCTATGTCCATATGACATGCTCCACCTTTGTTTTATTCACTCTTTTGTTTGGTTTTCCATTTAGTAAAATTGCCTAGAATAAAATAGAGCACTCATAATATGTTTGAAATAAACATGTTTATTTCAAACATATTATGAGTGTTCTATTTTTAAATAAATTTCAAGTATACATAAAATAATGTATGACACATACTCAGATATTCTTCACCTTTAAAATTAAGCATTCAGTACCAATTTCTGCATTTTTATTAAACAACCCTGTCTTCTTAAAAAAGTAAGATTTGAAAGGTTTCAAAGGAATATCTAACTAACCCACTCCACATTTCTCTTACAACAGGTGAACCACTATCTTGAAATATATGTTAAAAATATATGTTCCAGTGGTCTGTCTCTTCATGCTATATATAAAATGTACATTTGTTCTTTATTATTATTATTATTATTATTATTATTATTATTATTATATTTGTGTTTTAATTTTACACATCAGCCATGGGTTCCCCTGTCCTCCCCCTCCCGCCCCCACCCCCACCTTCCCCCCATTCCCTCCCCTCCATTCCCATCTCCTCCAGGGCCAGGACTCCCCTGGGAATTCATTTAAACCTGGTGGATTCAGTACAGGCAGGTCCAGTCCCCTCCTTCCAGGCTGAGCAAAGTGTCCCTGTATAAGCTGGAGAGATGGCTCAGAGGTTAAGAGCACTGACTATTCTTCCAGAGGTCCTGAGTTCAATTCCCAGCAACCACATGGTGGCTCCCAACCATCTGTAATGAGATCTGGTGCCCTCTTCTGGTCATACATGCTGTATACATAATAAATAAAATGTACATACTTTGGCACTTGGCATAATGCTGTCTTTTGTGATTTACTCGTTTTGATATTTAAAGGAACTTTTCACAAATTTTAATTGTTATATGTATTCTCAACTGTTCAATAAAATAAACCACATTCACTTAATGTAGGACATTTATTCTACATTTTTGGCACTATAAATAGTATTGATCTTTGAATCCTATGTTCATGGGAATATTTGCCAGACATCATCCAGATGCTCATCAGGAAGTGAACTTCTGGGTCCTAAACTTGGAACATCTTCAGTCTTACTTTCACCAATTCTTGCTTTGACCATCAGTGATTAAATTCCTTCTTCATCCTCACTCACATTTCTGCAACCAAATATTGATTTTTGTCAACCTGGTGTTTTTACATTGATTGACTTTTGAGCTCTCTAATTAGGATGGAATGGCTCTTCCTAAACTTGTGAATTTACTCATTTTTCTTTTCAATTTTTTACCTTTCTCATATTAATGTGGAGGAGTTCTTTGTAAATGCAAATATTCTAATTCTCTCCAAATCAACCAGTAGTAGTAGTAGGTTTTTACTTTATATCTGATATCACTTTATTAAGTATAGTCAAATTTGTCCATATTTTATTTAAATTTTTCCCATCTATTTAAGAAGTTTTTCCCAGACCTCAATGCCCAAAGAATATGCATGCCTATATTTTCTTACATAGTCAATTCTGCTATAGCACTTATTTTGGAAATGTAAATTTGTTCCAAGACAGTTGATATAATAAGAAAAATATGAGCATACCATAAATTTCCAACTTGCTTCTGTGTTATATCATCAGTGGATACAGAGCTCTACATGCAGTTAACAAAGGCAGGAGCAGTGCAAATGTTCACATACATGGAACACCCAGATACTCTAACCCACAGCATGTTGTAGCCACACCTGTAGCCTGTCATAATCTACTGACGTGTTTTTCTCCCCTCTGGGTAAAGACCAGAGTTTTATTTCTTGGACTGTCTAGTAGAAAGTTTGATCAAAACTCAAAACTGTTTAATACCCTGGATAGTCCACAGTTTTGTTTAGTTCTATAACTGCTTTTGGATTAAAACTGAGAATCTCTCTTCTGGGATAAGCAGGCGGCACTGAGGGCTCTGCCCAGGGTCTCTTTTCCAGCTTTTACTTTTAGCCTCTGCCCTTGTGGACTGTTCTCCCCAATTGCTGACACACTTAAGAATATCTCTCAAGCAAGACCTATGGAGAATTAAGCTCACCCTGCCCATCAGGTTAGTTTGGAAATTCAGCTTGTCTAAGTATCTTCTAGTCAGGGCTCTTCAGGAGCAGGTTTGCCTCCTAACTACAGCTTTAAACAAGTGTATGCATGCAATTAAGGCCCAAATACTAATCTATAGCATGGTCCTCTCCTTTAAACTTCATATTCAGGTGTCTAAGGTCTTTTTTTAGAAGAAAACCAAGATGCCTCATGTGCATACTAAACATGTTCATAGCTGAAATCTTGATCTTCATACAAATAAAAAAATTCATCTCCTAAGTTTTTAAAGAAATGTTCCTTTACTTCACCATCTCAAAGAAGCATATAGAATTATTATTTATTTCTCCCTTCCTATCTCCCCAAATCAAATATGTTACCAACTCTCACCAATCCTTATTTTTTATACTGCTCTTTTTTTAAGGACTTACATCTTTTCTGAATTCTTCCAGTAGCTTCCTGTCTTATCTTCTGCATCATTCTTTCCCTTGCTAGCTCACAATCTACTCAAAATTATGGTGCCCATGAAACTTACATACATATGTTATTCTCTTGGTTAAAATTCTTTAGAGGCACTGACTATTGGAGACAACATAAATGTCGAACAGGACCCCTACCCTGTTTTATGTGTCCTCCACTGTCCTGAGTGCCCCTTATATCATCCCCTGCCTTGTTTTCTCATTTTTCCAAGACCTACTTTGAGCCTTCCAACTTGCAGTTTCTATGTTCCAAATGCTTTATATTCTCCCTCTTGTCTTTCTCCTTTTCTTCTTCTAGGGCTCAACATACATGACTTCTTCCAAGACTGAAATGGAACCTCCAAGGAGAAATATTTTCTGTTAATTTGACAAAACAGATATTGTCTTTGTTGCTATTTACTATTGTACCACTTTTTAAATAATAATTTCAACATATATTGATTATGTCCAGTGTTCTTCCTTTTTTGCCTTCTCACTTAATCCTTGATCCCATTAGACAGAAACATAGTGTTTTGTTTACTTATTGTTGTAGTGACTGGTACCTAGTTGTTTTTAATATATATTTATAGAGTGATGAAGACATGTACTAAAAATGAAAGGGCAAAAGGCATTGCACTGATAGTGCTCAATATCAAAGCCCCTGAGCACTCCTAGCATCAGTCAGCAACCTATAAATATGTTTGGAAATGTCCTCGATAATGAAGGGAAATGGCATTTTCTTAGCCTCCTTTCCCTGTGTTATTTTATTTAACCTTCACACAATTATTCATGGTGGATGGTACATAACTGACTCTGTAGAGCTGGTAACTTGAGCAAGATGTGTAAAGATGAAAACAGGAAGGCCAAGGCTTAGAGCCATTTCTCATGGGTCTCCCGGGAGGTGCAGAGCTCCTCCAAGCAAGCATTTCCCTCTTCTGCAAAATGATTAAACTGGAAAAATGTTGGTGACACCTGGGAATTAAAAACACAATGTGTTTTGTGGATCAACTCCTATATAGGTACCCACCATTTCTAGCAAAGTTCATCAGCATAATAAATTATACTGTTCCTAAACAGGAGGTACAGTATGGAAATAAACATTTTTCTAATAGTTTGAAAAACTTATTTATTAGCTAAATCACCTATTTATTATTAACTTCCATTTTTTCTGTGTTCTTAAGATTGTCCATTTCACAGACACTTAGGTTACTGAAGAAACAAAAGAATTTACCAGTTTGTTAGTTTTTACAAAGGGTCTCAGACAGCTTCAGCATTGGTTGGAGTACAGCCTCTAGGTGGGAGCTGAAAAGAAGAAATGTGAAGATTGAAGTGTAGCCACACCCTGTCTTCAAAAAATCTAACACATACACACACACACACACACACACACACACACACACACACACACACATACATGAGGTTAGATAGGAGGTATTATTTTAAGCAAATGACTCATTTATTGAACATATTTGATCTTCATTCTTTATTCCTTCTTTATATGGGGGGAGGGGTAAAGGTAATGGCTGTAATGATTGCTACCTGTCCAAATAATGATCTCTCTCATCAATCAACTCATCCTCAGGATTCTGAATTAACAAAATCTCATTTGATAAACTTTCAGCTCCTTAGCATTTTGGAGGATTGGAATTATCTGAAGTTTGGACCTGTCCTGGAAGGTTGCTGAGGAAGACAGTCCTTTTGGTCTCAACACATCTGTCTTTCAAGTCTGACAGTTGAAGATTGTCATGCTCAAGGTCTCTAGTCATTTCTTTCTGCTACTAACAATCTTGCTTTAAACTATTGTCCCTGTGTAAAATAGCACCAAATAACAACTCTTTCATGTTCAAATTATCATATTCTGCTTGAAAACTTAAATTTACCATTTTAGAAATGATGCCTTGTGAGAAAAAGCAAACACTTTCTGGGAAAGAAGCTGCCAATCCACCCTAGGCCTGTATGGAAACAAAATATTTCCAAAACCTTTTCATCCAAAGAGATTAACAGGCTCTGTTGAATAAATACAGAGTATAAAAATACCCAAAATCCTGGAGGACAGGTAGGAGACCCTCCATGGCATGTTCAAGACTGATCTTCATGTTCTTCAGTAGACAGATCAAAGGGGAAAAAAAGACATATAACCAAGGATTCTTTTGGGCAAGATTAAGATTCCAGCCTTGCCTGTTTTCATGGTCCAAGGTACTTATTTTCACATGTGTTGAAATGCTCTAGCTGAGGTTTGATAGCAGGGAAGGAAACTGAGGACATTATATACAAACACACACATACACAAATACCCATGGGATTGGAAGAGATTCCATACATGAATAGGACTCTGGACATGGAGCCTAGAATCAAGCTAACCCCTCCAGTTCATGAGTGCAGAAGGCGTTGACAAACTATCACATGATGTTGACACTTAGAAATGATGACCAAGCACATGAAATGAAGCCCTAATCACAGAAACCCACAGGGACAGCCAAGGAGACCAAACAAAGTGGCATGAGATTTTAGCAGTCTAAGATGAAGAGCTGTTAGGAAGTAGGGTCCACTAACAATATGAACTCCAGTTCTCTCCTGGCCTGGTATTTAAAGCTCATGTCACCGCCATGGATTATTAGCCTAGAATTTTTGACTAATTCAAAATCAGGTGAAATCACAGGAGACAGAAAAGAATTTCTTACTAATATGAACAAAAAAAAAAAAAAACTTTAAAAAACAAAAGGGATGTGACTGCATTGTTCGAAGGACTAAGCCACTAACAATGCCATGTGAGGTAGTCATGGTGAGTTCAAATGTTTAAAGAGAGGAAGACACCTCTTCCACATTGTGTCTGGTTGGAGAGGCTGTTGCTCTAACTAGCCTCATTTATGTTCAGCTTCCCGCTTGGTGTCCTAAGGAAGATCTGACTTAGACACAACATATGGACAGAGAAATCGGTTATGGAGACATTCGCAACTCTGACAGGGAATCTGCTTCATGGAAGAAGACAGGCAAGGAAGGGCTAATTAGCTAGTGTAACACTGGCTCCTTAATTAAAATTTCCCTTTCAATTCAACCTATTCCAGGGAATGGCATTTAATAACATGGAGTTATAGCTATGAATGCATTTGTCCAACGTCTTGAGCCTGATTAAAATAAGCGTTGCCCACAGAGAAACAACCTTCCCTAGTTAAGTCATCTATAAATGGAGCCTTCTCAAGCTTTTCTTTTACTCCGGAGTTAAGACTTCCGGTGAGTATTGCCTGCCAGAGGGCAAATGAGCATACATTCCAACGGCCAACGAATGAAAACTACTGATGCAAATTTCAATGCTAGAAATCTGTATGTGCCTAACCCCTTAGGTACACATGCATAGCAAAAGATACCTCTCTCTTTGGGGAGCTAGAAAAGAGTAAGAAAAAGATCCTTATTGTGCTTGAAAGTTGAGCAGGTAAGAGGGGTTGAGGCCCCCAAGCTTTCCTTGCATCTACTAAACACACTGATACCTGTGACAAAAAGGCAAATGAAGGATAGTGGCAACACAATTTTGGGTGACTCTGTCACGTCTGACACATTTTCAAGCAGATCTTTGTATGTGCACCTGTGTTCCACTATGCTCACAGCATCACATGTAGTGCAATACTGTTAAGTCTTAGCTCTTCAGTGTTCCTAGAGGACACATGCTGTGTGCTGCTGGACCTTCAGGATGGGCGGATCTGTGAGCTGGTGGAAGCTTAGAGTGTGGGGCCCAATGGAGCAAGGTTGAATCCTTGAGAGTGTGCCCTTACAGGAGTGTTGGAGCTCAACCCCTTCCTATCTGTCTTTGCTTCTGTGTACTCTCACCATGATGTACTGTGACACCATAGGCTCAAAGTGAGTGAGCTGAGCAGCCCAGGTTCTCTGAAAGTAAGGACCAAAATAAACCTTTCTCCCCAAGTCCTCATATAACTGGGATGCAGAGCTGACTCACACTGCCACCTGCCAGGTTCCCTCAGCAGCAGGCAAGCACACATTTACTGTTTGCACTATGGAATCCACAGTATTCCATCAGACCCTTAGCTTGTGGTTCATTTTCTGACACATTCAAGATTGCCACGGCTTTCTTCACCTGGGCTGAAATATGGTATCATTTTCCATCAGTACCTTTCTAGTTAGTTATGAATATGTCTGGTTACTTGCAGCTTTAGGGCTAGGAACCATGGTTTACTAATTATTGTTTCCCAAAATACCTATTTGTGGAACTAGAATTGGTCTGTTTCCATGATTGTCTAACTAGTCTTCGGTTGTGAATAACAAAAGCCTACACCCAAGTGGCTTATGCTGCCAGACAATGTGCTGATCATAAAAAGTGACAAGTCTGGGAACGGGATTTACTTCAGGTCTGACTGAATCCAAGAACTCAGAAGCGGCCATGTCTTAATGTCTTGAGTTAGTTCCCATTTCCTCCATGTTTGGGCATTCTCCTCAGGCAGCTCCTGTCTTTATAAGATGGCCCCTGTACCATTGCTCCTGTGTTCAAAACTAAAGAAAGCCTATTTGATGATGTCCTCACAATGCTGAGAAATACTGCTATGGGATTGGCTGAAACCAGGACTCATGTTTATCCTGAAAGGTTCAATTTTAGCCCAGATACGAGCAAGCTGCTATTCAGCAGAGAAGTTCCCTATCCAGGCATCAGAGTGTCCATTAGCAAGGTCACACTGTTTTTCCTCTATCATCCCAAGTGGAAAGGTTAGAAGCCTGGAAACTATAATTTCTGCAGGTTTTCAATTTGATTCTACCAATGGGATAACCAGCCTGAAATTTGGAAGCCAGAGGAAAAACTGAAGCATTTCTGCCTCTGGGTCAACAGCAGGTATGAATGACAGGAGATGATGTTAAATTTGGTGGATGCTGACGTGCATCCTCCTTCAACCCATTACTCTTTGTGGCTATACGCAGATAAGACCATAGCTCAGTGTGCTGGGCTCCTAGTACTTTTTGATGTCCTCCCTACTGCACACAGTTTCCCTGATACCCTCTCCCCTATCTTCCCAATGGTTTTGGGAGCTTCTAATACCTGTGTTAAATTAAACCTTTACATCCATGCTGGAAGGCTACTGGTTTCTACATGAACCGTTACTAATACAGTGTAGCATATGAGTTAAGAATGGCATGTTGGTGTTGGTGTATTCATAAATCAAAATCTTGACAATAAAATAGAAAGAATAAATGTTGAAGATTCAGAAAGAATGTTCACTCTACCCTAATTTCAATATCATTATCCTAGTTAACTTTATATATCATAGGAATTGGTCTTTTAAAACATCCTAATCCCATGACTAAAAAGTGGTTTCCATTGTGGAAGCAAGGCCGAGAAAACAAGCTCTTTCCTGGCTCTATGTAACCAAACTACCTTTACTCTTTCAAGTATTAACTTTCACTGGCCTCTCTGGGCATCACAGACTGACTATGGTCTGGTAAAGTACCCTAAGCTTTCCTGTTTCCCAGTCTTAGCTCCTGTCATTGTTTCAACTTACAATCTTTCGAGTTTTGCCATCTAGGGGTGATAATGCTCTCCCCAAGAGCCACAGACCCTCACACAAAAAGCCCAGTATCATGAATGAGAAAAGTCCTCTCAAGTTGTTGGTCAGTGGAGTCTAAGAAACCTCCAAAATAATATAGCCTATTAACCTTGGTTGCCTCCTGGAATATGAAGGAGATGAAACCACTGTGCACTTTGGACACAGGGCATGGAGATCCTCAATCTCCATGTGAAGAAACCGAAGCTTCAGTAGGTTGCAACTGTGATGTAGTGCTCCACAGGAAGTGGTAAAGCTAACAGTGAAATCAGGTCCACAACGTCCAGGCAAAATACTCCCACGTTCTATGAAGTGGCTTATAAAATATTACTTTCTATCTAGGAGACATAATAATAATAAATAAGAAGAAGTAGTAGTAACAGTAGTAGTAGTCAGTAGTAGTAGTAATTAGTACATTTTCCCAGGTTTGTTCCCCTAGAGTCTTATACAGTCTTTCAGGTTGCAACACAAGCAACCCGTCACTCATGCTTTCCATACTAACTCATTTTCTCACTTATTATTTTTTAGGAGGCTGACTTACCTCTCTAAGTCTTTTTCTTCTTCCACTTGGTCTTTTCTCCCTTCACTTCTATCTGTGTTCATCAGTGTTTTCCTTATTGTGAGAAAAGCAACTTAAGGGAAGAAGAATTGATGGGGGCTTATCATTTCAGTGATTCTGTGTATTTCTGGTTAACGACTCTTTGGTAGATATACACTACAAATTTACTAATGCTGAACCCAGAGCCATAGCATTCTAGTTTGTACCTAAACCAAGCTTATCCAACATACATACCTGGTCTGTATGCCATCTCTCTGCTTTCTGCACTTAGAAACCACAGACAGAATTTTACCACCATATTTGGTAGACATTGTACATCGTGAAACTTTCAGCTGAAGATCTATAGCAATGTGAACAACATAGCAGAAAGCACACCATGAAAGGAATGCTCACTCAGTGTGAATGCAGGACACAGGCTGTTCTAGTTCACTGGGAGATTACATTTCGGCAGCCTGAGCACTATTTAATCTATGAAGGTCTCCCCAAAAGTCCTGAGTGTAGATTTAGGTGGTACGGAGATAGTTTAGCAAACATATAATCTCACAAATAAAGACTCTGAATAATGAGGACTGGCTGACTGACTGTACATGACTACAGATTACTCTATACTTTGTATTTTTGCTTTGTTTTTAATTTCTGAAACATCACTGTTTGGCATGTGGACTTTCCCAAAATAACCCTGCCAGGATGTACAAAAACACTGACCCAACAAAGAGAAAGAGAAGGGCACTCCTGGAGACTCAACTACTGTCTCCCAGGAGCACTACCGGTAATTAGGAGGTAGCTCAGGAGGCCTTGAAAGTAAGTTCCTAGAGGGTAAGATCTTACATGATAAGAGTCAACTGCACACAATACAGCATGGGGATTTTTTTTTAATATTAGCATACACTGTCACTGCAGCAAGCTGCAACAATGTCTGTGCCATGCCAAAAACATCCAGATGGAAGTGGAAAACTGAGCCGCCACCACATGCTTCATCTGCACCGATGTCTTATAGAGACAGCCAGCATGGATCTCTGGGGCCTGGAAGAGTTGCCTGGGCAAGAAGCCAGAGGGGGAAAATATCACCAATATATGTTTAAATTAAATTAATTAACATTTATATAATTCTATGCAGGGTATAAGTAACATCTACCAAATATAGTGTCTTACTTAATCAGAACAATGATTCTATTAATTAGGTATGATGCATTTGCCCAATTTTACACACAAAATTTTTTTAAGGCTCACAAAAATTCAGATCAAAGAGCTAGCATAGAATAGAGTCAGGCTTTGAACTCTGGACACTCATGTAGTCAATAATAATGAGGTCTTCTTAGACTGAGAACTTGTGATTCCAGTGAAACCATACCCTGAACTTGGTCCTGTACATTGATGGGGTACATTTCCACAGAAGGAAAAGGTGATGGAGGTATACATAGCACATATACCTATATTTTCATATGTACAGATATATACATTGATGTGTACACAATATGTAGTCTATGCTCCTACAAAGAACTAGGAAGCAAAAGAGAGAAGTAGTGAAGTTGAGGGATAAATTGGATCTAATTGAAATTCAGGGAATTATATTCTATGAGGCCCTAATGTGGCAAACATGAGCCCAGACAGGTTTTCTTACCTTCTTGGACTATCCACACCTAGCAAGGCATATGCTTCAGTAAAGACAGACAATAATAATCCAATATGTTTCTAAGAATCACGAGTTGACAACGTGAGGCAAGCTGCCAATTCTACATCCCTGAAAATTACTCTAAGTAATGGGCCTAGTTTAAAAGTGTTATGTTCCAGAAGGAAAGTCTTGGTTTATTCTTGTTTCTAGAATCATCCTGGTCAACACAATTCTGTCTGACCCCCTTTTCTTCAATATGTTCTTATTTATTTCTCAAATCTTCACTTTGACCATATGTATCCCCTGGAGTAGTTCACTATTGAGATGAAAGACATGTATATAGAAAGAGCACTGAACTTGACATTGCCAATTTCTACAGACTGAGGAGACAAGAACCAAAGGTCCTTTCAGAAAATAAAGGAAGTGATTTCAGAGAGCAATACCAGAGCTATGTACAGAAAGCCAATTTGAGACAACCAGAGAGAACAGGAAGAGGATAAGCCAGTTGCTCATGTGTAGACAAAAACTCCTGCAACTCCATGTCACAAAAACAAATCCATAACCAGGGAGACTTTTGAATACTAGTCCTCACTACACAACCCATGTTTTTATCTACTCTAACATGATTTAAAGTTTTTAAATTTTAGTAATTATTATTATTCTATATGTGTACATGATGTGTGTATATTTGGGACCATGGCACAGCACGTGTGTCATGGTCAGAATTCTGGAACCCATCTCTCTTTCTGCCTTCACATGGGATCCAAGAATTGAACGTGGGTCATCAGACTAGAGCAGTGAGCACTTTTTCATGCTGAGTTGTCTTGTGAGCCTATAAAACAATTCATTAAATATCAACTGAACTTACTGGTGTCGATACACAAGCTCTTTCATGTGTTTACAAATTCCATCTATACAATCAAGAAAAAAAAACACAAAACTGTAAGTTATATCTAAACAGTCAAAATTAGAGATGATTGGAAACCACCTCAACTCCAAACTATCCACCCAAGAAGGACATAAATTTTGTTTACTGTTTAAATATTGTATTTTGAGTGCCAGGTATAACAAGGATTGTTAAGTAAAAAATTTCCATAACTGCATATAATTTGTGGACATGAAACAGTAGCCCTAGACATTTCTCAATGGTAACTATCTACTAATTGTTTCATATTAAACACTGTCATTGTTTTACATGTAGTTATCACTGACTGCTCATGCTCCTAATATGAAATGGCATAGTGTTTATATATAACCTGTATCCCCCTGTAGCTCACCTGTAACATACGATCCTAAGGGAGAGCCTTATAACTAGTGCCTGTGCTCTATTGTCCTGGGAGTCATGACAAGAAAAGGGTCTGTACATGTTTGGTACAGATGGAATATTTTTTTCTCCCTGAAGTTTTTCCAGTTCAAAGTTGACTAAATCTATGGATGCAGAGAGCCAACCATCTTTTAATGCCTACATTGCTTAAAGGTTAGGGCTTAGGAAACTGTAGCCTGCAGCTTGATTTTGTGTATTTTGAGTTCTGGTATGACAAGTATTGTAAATGAATTGAAGAATGTTTTTTACAGTTTCAAGTAATTTTTTAAATTTTTTTGATATAAAAGTTGAGAATACAACAGAGACTCCATATTCAATATACAGCCCTTACAAAAAAGGTGTGATGATATTCTTAAATGGTGAGCTGCAAATAAAGTTATTTTGTTGGCTTTATTTAGTGAAGGTAGAACAGATACACTGGAATTCATGGATGGAGGCTTTTATTGTACATGCTGATAATGGCTGCCTAAAGACTGCTCTCAAGTACTCCAGACATCAAGAGTGCTAGTATTAAACTGAAAACCCATAGACAGAAGTTCGGAAAACAGGAGAGCAAGCCAGGCACATTGCACTCCTATCTTAGTGCATGGGTGAGATTTTAAGTGTAGTTCTATTTACATATGCAATTAAATATGCAATAGTGAGAAACAAACACATTAACAATGCATGACTACATGAACAAAAAGCCAGGCCTGGCCTGGAACAGATCATGCCACATGTTCACTGGATGACTAACACAAGCCTTGTAGAGTTACACAAATAAAATGCTTAAACACCCAGGAAATCCAGGTCATTTTTCAATTGGACATCTGAACAGGTGTGAGGGCTGTGGTTTAGTTGACCAGGGTCTACCAAGACTACCGAGACTCTGCTCCTGAACTTTACAATCAAGTAAAGGAACCACTGTAGGAAGTGTTCATAAATTTAAAAAAAAAAAAAAAGGAATGTCACAGTACCAATGGTTGGCCTGGCTGCCTGCTTCCTTATAGTAAATTTCATATTTTCACATGTTAATTCTTTTTCTCCCAATGATAAAAGAAGAGAAGGCAATCCTTCCAAAGAGATCCACTTCTTTGGTATGCAGCTTCTGGGATGAGACCAGTTAGCAAATCCCTCTTAACTCTAACCAGGACATAAGCCAGAGCACAAGGTCCCTGTCACACTTGGGTTTCAAAAGCACAGCATGATATATTTCTGTGGCATTGCTTCAAATCGTATTACCTCATCAATTCATTTCTGAAAAAGTCAAAATAGTGGAGGCAGTCTATTTTGCCAACATTTTGAATCAAAGCTGTTTGGAGTTCTTCAAGCACCAGAAAGCAGAGCCACTTAATGAGCCGTATCTTCCCCCAGCATCGGTGAATACAGTGAGTGCATTCACGTGTTCATCCATTCAGTGAGTACCAAAGGAGTGTAGACTGGCGGTCAGATACTCCAGGTAGACACAGTGAGTGCATTCACGTGTTCATCCATTCAGTGAGTACCAAAGGAGTGTAGACTGGCGGTCAGATACTCCGGGTAGACACAGTGAGTGCATTCACGTGTTCATCCATTCAGTGAGTACCAAAAGTGTGTAGACTAGCGGTCAGATACTCCAGGTAGAGGCCCTGAAGGTCCAGGACTGACCAAAGCCTAGTATCTGCCAGGGTTCACAACACAGGAGACGATGAATGATCAAACAAGCTGGGTTAGAGCTGTCACAGGAAAAGTCCACAGCTTTGTGAGATGAGGTAAGAGTCACTGCACCCAGACTCATGGGACAGGCAGTCATAATGGCTTCCTAGAGAGGTAAAACCCTACACTCAGTCCTCAAACACAGAAACTGGACAACAGGACATATATACCCACCTACCCAGGACACAAAATGGCTACAACATGCCATCCCAAGTAATGGGTTTTGAAGGATCGTATCACACATGAGGGGCTCCAGTGGGGATATAGGCAGCTATGGACTAACAAAATTCATGTCATGTGCCCCCCCCCCACACACACACACACTCACATACACATTGAGCAGGAGAGAGGGGGATGAGTCTATTTAATTGTCAGGGCTAAGACATAAAGATTGATACACAGCATGAAGGTTTATGAGATTATCACAACCTCCTGGAGAGGGCTTCTTTTCTTTCATGTCTTTCACAGATCTCTTCCTGCCCTGCTTCTCACTAGGAAGCAGCGGTACCAACAGTGACAGTCTGAGATGAGGGAGGTGGTATCCAGCCCCAGAGGGCCAGCCTCCTTAGTGTCAGAGCAGCAGAGCAGGGCACCTAATAGAAAACCATCCTGTGTCAATATCAGGTCCCGGGGCATCATTTTCTTCACTGTGGCATCTTTACCTATCCTAGTTAACAAGACACAAGAAGAAACAGGTCTCACACTGTTCCTGCATCCTCCTTAACCCCTCAGGTCCTCTAGCTGCTGTTGTTGGGAGAGAAGGCGCCATGCTGGACACACAAGGCAGAAGCTCCAAGCTTCAGTGAAGCTGGAAAGGAGGCCAGGGCAGAGCTGGGAAGGAGGTCACCTGGTAGCATCTTGTTAAAGAGGCCGAAGCTCACAGCTGAGAGTTATTTTAGAATTTGATATGTCATAGAGCAGAGCTTCACTCTACCCGGGGGTGAATTAGGCTAATTATGACTTCGGGCAGGTGTTTCCCTAGTTAGGAGAACATAGAAATTGATTGCAAGGATAGCAAAGTCACTAGGGAAATGAAATGGTGGAGCAGGACAAGGTAGGACAGAGGGTGAGTGATAAAGGCCTCAGAGCATCCTGCTCAAAGCCTGAATGTTCATATGTCAGTAATGAATGCAAGGAGTGGGATGGAGTAGGCAAGTTAGTCTGGAGGCTCGGGAACTCGGAGCTGGAGGGGATCTTGGTCAGCTCATTTAGGCACCCTCTCCTCAATTTACGGATGAGATATTAGGGACTCAAGATGTGAAGAGTGTGTGTGTGTGGCAGTCTATCACCCATCTCCCTTTCCAGACCCATATTTCTAGGCTCTGAAAGAGTCTCTGCCCTTGCAACTGCATTCAACGAATAGTTCAGGCTCTTCACCTTCATTTTCTCCTCATTAGCTCAAGCTCCTGGATTTCTGTTTTACTCATGCTACATTCCTCTCTAAAATCACTTCAGTCGCTTTTCTCCTTCTGATAGCCATGATCCTCATGCCTCTTCAAAACAAAAAGCAACAAAAATAAAGGGCCAAGATTTGGTAGTCACTGTTTGCAAGACCTAGTGGGTCAGAAATCAAGCCCAAGGTCTTTGCTCTGTTACCCCGGGCTCTATATATCACCTTTTGATGTCACTTGGCTCATCCCTTTATTCGGGCTATTTGTGACAGTGGAACCGGGATCTTCATCTGGTTTCCCTGAGACTCCAGAACCTTCTGATCTCTGTGGAAAGAATCTAGACAAGATGCACAGAGTGAAGAAAGACAGAATTCATCATGGTGCAGAGGAGAGTACACTCTGGGCTACAGAGAGCATTCTGCCAGTTTATAGTTTAGGCAAGATTATTATTTCTCAAGTCTCTGGTACTTCCTGTCTAGGTGATGAGCAGGTCCATTTGGACTGATTCTTTCAGGAGGGCAATGGTATGTCCTTGTTCTTTATCAGAGTAATCCTGCAAGGCCAGTACTCCAGGAACCAGATATGGATCCCTATAGATTAATAGCATCTAAATGTTCATGAAAGCCTGTCTCCATCTGCTCCCTGGGCCAGAGTTCAGACTTGGGCCTAATTCCTCCTCTGATCAATAACTAGGGCCCTGTAGTCCAGTTCCAATTCTTATTTTTACAAGCTGTTTATTAACAGGGAGGACTTCATTTATCGCCCCTACTGTCGTCCTTCAAGACTACTGATATCTAACTAGTACCTAGCAGTAGAATGGTCATTTCCCCACTAAGGTAATTGACTACTCACATAGAAACACTATGATTCTGACCTTTTCCTACTTTCTCTAATGAAGGTCAGTTACAGCTCTGTCTCTTACAACAGTTTTTCCTGTTGACCTGAACCCACATGGAAGCTATAATTTCTTCATCTCTCTCCCTCTGTTGTTTCCTTTATGCTGGGGTTGAATCTAGGGCCTTGCATATACTAAACATATAATCTAACACAGGGCCCCAAACCTCCATTAACTAGTCTAGTAAGAGAAATAAAAATCCAAGATGTCCTAAAGGTAATTAAAATAGCTGGAGAGTGGAAGAAAGGAGAGATCAGGCTATAGGCTCACAACAAGAGACTGTTTAAGATACTAGATGTTAACCCTCTACTCAGTTCCCATTTTTACCATACACCTCTTACAACCCAAATCAACCCAGAAGCAACAACACTCATTTCTCCTAAGGACTGCAGCCCCGTCCTAAAGCTGTCTGCAAGTCTCATACCCAGGGGCTCTTCTCTACAGGGAAGGTTCAACATAAAAAACCTTTTCATTTTCTCCCCAAAAGTTTGCTCTTAGCACTGGTCCAGCAGACATGCTCCTGCTATTATCTAGACCTGATGCTGGTAGGGAGGCTGGTGGGCTAAGGAACATGTCCTAAAGCTTGCTGCTGTTTGTGACTAACATCTGGAAGCATTTGATAAACCCTTTCATTTCAGAGTCCCCTTGATCTCAAAGGTTTGGGGTTTATACTTCTCATCCTGAGCCTTTCCCTTCTAATGCAAAATTTCCTTTCTTTTTTTTTTTCTTTTTTTCTCAAATGCCAATAAAGGGATAAGAAATTAGTCAGGAAAAAAAAAACCCTCCTAACCTTGGCCTTACTTTCCTTAACAATTTAGGATTTTCTTCACCAGTGCTTCCTTTTCTGAGTTCACAATTTCTGGTCAAAAGATCCCCCTAAGGCTTCTGAGGTAAACACTGTCCTGATAATAATGGATGCTACAGGATGAGCTGAGCAAACACTTACTGGTCCTCCCATGAGAATGGGCCAAGAGGTGTAGAGAAGCCTATGAGGACAAAAAGAGAAAAAAAGAGTGACTTTTTTCTAATCATGCTGAAGCCTCCCTTTTCTGTGAAACAGTTGAGCTGTTAAGTTCTATACTAAGGCACGTATGCACTTTGGAAAGGTAATTTGAAAGCGAGTTGAGCCATGACAAATAGGGACAGCTGGCCTAATTGAATCATTTGATCTAAGACAGCTCAACTTGGTTATCCTCACTGCAGCCCACACTGATATTAGGGAGGGAATCATTAGCCATGAAATCATGTCGCCTTTCCCAACTACAGCGTTTTTGACATGACAGCAATAGCAGCTTGCCTTTCATTAGAGTCCTGGAAGTTCTGTGGTCTGTCAGGAAAACAGAGCACCTTGGAAAACTTGCATGTTCAGCCTCAGAAAGTCATGCTCCTCGTGAGGCTCACAGACCATTTCAAAGAAAGGCAAGGTGCGTGCTGGTAAAAGCAACTCCCACTCAGGTGCAGCTGAGTGTCTTTGACATTCACACCTCCTGGTGTGATGCAGGACCAGCTCTACCTTTGAATGACTTTTCACTATAACAAACACCTGAAAGACGCAAGTTAAGTGGGGGAAGGCTCATAATTTGATAGGCTATTGTCAATCATGGATGGAAGGCATGGTGGCTAGGGCTCCTTCTGTGGTGGCAGGAGCTTATGGTGGGGCTTGTTATGTCTTGGCATCTAAAGAAGCAGAGAGCCAGACTGGAAGCAGCTGGTGATAGTCCTCAAGGTTCATCCTTATGACCTACATCTTCCAGCTAGCTCCATGTCCAAAAGGTTTCACAACTGCCCACCACAGCACCACTAGCTGGGAGCCAAGAGTTCAAACACATGAGCTAGTGGGAGAGAGTTTCTATTCAAGTCAGTAACAACCCTGGGTATTTTGGTTGGTTGGTTTGGTTGTTTGTTTGAGACAGGTCTCATTATGCAGTCTAAGTTGGCTGTGCACACTTTGTGTAGCAGATGGTGACCTGGAGCCCATGATCTTTCCTACACAGACTCCCAGGTGCTAGGATTATGTGCTATGGGTTTGTCAAAGGCAGAGACACATTTGGGAGAGTGCAAGGGGAATGTCAGCCAGAGAAACTATGAAATAAGCCCCCCTTCCATGCAGCACCAAAGGTTTAAGGAAACATGGTGCACCCTTAACTTAGTCCCTCGCTTACGAGTCTCCCTCTAAAAACTCCATATGGAAGCATTAACTCTAGGGACACACCTGTCCCTACCTGTCTGATGCTGGGGTTAAGGATGAGAGTTTTTATGTGGGTGCTGGCAATCCCAGCTCAGATCTGCATGCCTATGTGGCAAACACTTCAGCAACTGTGCCATCTCCCCAGCCACTTGACCGCCATTCTTGAAACCTCCCCAGAAGGTATGATGTTGGAGTGACTCTGGTTTAAAAGTTTGGGATCTGCCCTCAAATGTGCCAACAGTGTTTCCCGTCATGGAATCTCCCTCTAACACTCGTGTTCTGATAAAATAAACGAGTTTTGTTTCTCTGTCACCTACTTGCAAATCTTAGCTTTAGTCATTCCTGTTCTCACAAATCAACCTTTTCAACAATATGTATGATCTTTAAGCATGTGAATACTACAATAACAGAGAAATCAACCAGGATTCTCTACCATTGTTCAGGGTTATCCAACCTTTTGATATTTCATTTAAAACATGATAGGTTTCATTTTTGGTCTCCCAGCATGCATGCTGCCTGTAAACCATATATTAGACAAACCTGATTATCACTTTTTAAATCTCATGCATGCACAACTGTAGAAACCATATTTTCAATGCACCATAGACCTGCTTGTGTTAAAAAAAAAAAAACTAGTTAGCATGAATCAGGTCAATTCAGTCATATTTATTGAGTGATAGACCACATAAAACACAGCAAATAATTAAATCACTTTCATATATTTGAAAAATAAAAAAATTAACAGTTAAGAATGTAACATGAATCTTAAAAGATCTCATTAATAGAAAACACAGAGCCAGATAGTGGGGTATAAGGTGAAAGATCAGAGAAGCAGAGCAAGCCAGCCACAAGTTCTTACCCTCATTCTCAAGAGAGTGAGTTCCTGTTTCCTCGACACCTTATATACCTTTCTATGGTGGTATTGTGTCCCCCAAAATATTGTGCACCCTAATAAACTTATCTGGGGTCAGGGCACAGAACAGCCACTAGATAGAGGCTAGAAAATGGTGCCACTCACATCTTTAATCCTAGCATTCCAGAGGCAGAAATCCCTCTGGATCTCTGTGAGTTCAAGGCCACATTGGAAACAGCCAAGAATGGTGACTCAAGCCTTTATTCCTAAGAAGTGAGCCTTTAATCCCAGGGAGTGATGGCAGAAAGATTTATAAGGCGTGAGTACCAGAAACGAGAAGCATTTGGCTGGTTAAGCTTGCAGGCTTTCGAGCAACAGTTCAGCTGAGATCCATTTGGATGAGGACTCAGAGGCTTCCAGTCTGAGGAAACAGGATAAATTGAGGAATTGGTGAGGTAGCTGTGGCTTGTTCTGCTTCTCTGATCTTCCAGCATTCACCCCAATAACTGGCCTCAGGTTTGATTTTATTAACAAGACCTTTTAAGATTCATGCTACACATTTCTCTGCCCAGACATCACTTCCTGGGACTAAAGGGGTGTGCTACCACTGCCTGGCTCTGTTTCCAGTGTGGCCTTGAACTCAGAGAGATCCAGATGGATTTCTGTCTCCTGAGTGATAGGATTAAGGGTGTGTACCACCACTCTCTGGCCTCTATGTCTAATCTAGTAGCTGGCTCTGTCCTCCGATCCCCAGGCAAGTGTATTAGGGTACACAATATAAGAAGCCTTTTCTTGATAGCTCACACTTTTCCCTCCCTACATTTCCTGGGTGTCATTGCAGCATTAATGATGCTCTCTTAAGTCTAAGATCTTCCTATACTTGAGTGATGATCTCTTCACAGGATTCTAGGTAGCATAGGTAGGGATGTACGTTTTAAGTGGAAAAGGGGGTGTATGAAAGTCTTCTTATGTAGTTTATGCATCGTATCAGGAAGAAATTTATTCACCAGACTCTCCCAAAAGATGAGCTTATGTGCTACAAAGGAATATTATGATAAGCAAGAATATGTTCAAAGGCATTCCATTATTGCTGATGTAACTTAAGACAGATTTGCACTATTATTTCGTTTCCCACATTTTACATTCCATAGTTTATTCTAGCTGTGATTAGCTGATCTGAGGCTATTAAGTGAAAATTACAGAAGTAAACAATTCATAATTTGGAATTGATCATAATTCTTAGTAATATGATAAAGCCTCATGCTTTCCTACTCAGAACTTGATTCTACTTGTCCAGAATATCCACACTGTATATGCTACCCACCCATTCATTAGTTAGCAGACCTGTCAACTCTCAACTATCAGATTATCTCGGTATCATAGTGCTTGCACTTAAGGCACCCTTATTTTACTTATCAGCAGCCCCAAATCATATTAATAAAATTACTCTATTTAATTATTAGTTACTATAGTTAATTTTCTACTGAACTTAACTT
The DNA here is from genome assembly GCF_903995425.1 of Onychomys torridus. NCBI lineage: Eukaryota > Metazoa > Chordata > Mammalia > Rodentia > Cricetidae > Onychomys > Onychomys torridus. The sequence goes on along the minus strand of NC_050444.1, from coordinate 40,515,361 downwards.
ATAAGATTTGTCATATATCAGTATATCATCAGAATAAATAGTATTCAGTGCAGTGGGAGTTATGGACCCCAGAGCCTTTATAGATGAGCAGAGACCATTATGGATCTTTTTGTTTCAAGGGGAAAGGGATAGATGAGTGAGAACAGCTTATCAATAAGAAGACAATGCCACAGAAAACTGTAGAATATGTATGGAATACAGTATGACACCCGTATGATGAGTCACCAATGTTCATTGAGACATACCAAAAATTTAAGAATCCTGAACACACATGGTGGAATTTCCTATGGAAGTTCCGCATCACAAATGGTCCTCACAGGTAGAAGCAGGTAGTGTATCAAGGATGCAGGAGCAACTGCCTTCTGTGTCACATTGTATAACTGCCTTGGTTAGTTTCCCTTGGTTGTCATAACAAACTGAGTAGCTTAAAGCAACAAATTAGTTCTCTATTAGTTATAGTCCAGAAATGCAAATTTGAGATGTCAGCACGGCCACTCTCCATATCACTGTCCTAGAGAAAACTCTCCTTACCTCTTATAGCTTCTGGAAGCGGATGGTAACCCCTGGAATTCTTGACTTGTACCTGCACCATTCCAACTTCGCCTCATGGCAGCAAGGTATTCACTGTGTGTCTCACAGTCTCTCTCCTTAAAAGACACCTAGCATGTAGGGCTCCCCCAATCCAATATGAGCTTATTTGATTTTATAAACCCTAAAGTCATATTCACGGAGAACAGAGGTTAGGAATAAAATATATGTTTTTGAGTAACATACTTCAAACCACAGGAAGTCCTAATTTATCCTCAATACTTAGTGTTTTCCACTGTCTACAAGAGGCTAAAAGTAACTATATAGTTGTGTTAATGCAGTTAATTATGATCCCAGAAGGGGATCCATCTTCATCTGATATTTTGTTCAGCCAGTTGAGTAGGGCCATTGAGGTGGAAAGACAGCACTACTGTACTCTGACAATTCCCCTGTCTTGAAAGTAGGACAGAGCAGCATTTGATACAGGTGAAATGTCTCAGGCAAGAGTCAGCCCTCTCCGGCATGCCACCAGCACGAGCCTCTCAGGTTCTGTGCACACAGTGCTAACGTGCACATGCAGTGCACACAGCCACTTTCTCACTCTGGTTCACTCCTTGCCTTTCTTCTTACACAACAAAATCTGCCTTATTACTATATAATTTTATCATCCACCATGGCTGTTCTGACTTATACTTTTCAATTGTGATTATCCTAGATCTTAAGCAAGGCCTTCACAGAACTCCACAGCTATCCACACTGTTGGATAGCTTTAGACTCTGTCCTTTCTCCTCACAGTAATCTCCTTCAATTTCCTGTCTCTGGCTTTGGAAGAGTCTGATGAGTTCTGGGTGATCTTAGACACACTGTCAATGTCCCTTCCTCTCCTCCCCTTCTAGGTTTGTTACTGATACTCTTTGCTTATCCATTTCTCCTGCTCCATTTATTTAACCTAGCCTGGAACATTCTCGACTCTCCCTTTGTGTACACTTGTTAGCCTACAATGCATGCATTCATCCTTTCTCTCTCTCTCCCTCCCTCCATCTCTTCCTCCCTCCCTCTCTCTCTCCCTCCCTCCCTCTCTTTCTCTCTTCCTCCCTCCCTCCCTCTCTCTCTCCCTCCCCCATCTCTCTCATTCTCTCTTCCCCCGTCTCTCATTTCTCTACTTATTCTACATTATCAAACCTTGAGTGCTGTGGATATCTATATGCAGTCCAAGCCGCCGGCCACAGGGCCACAGGAGCTGAACAGAACCGGGAAAACTTTAGCTATACTTGAGAGTTCTACACATCTCATACCATCTAGCATTGTCTTTATGTGTGAGAAAAGACAGGGGAGAACAAAGGAGAAAAGACAAAAGAGATTTTGTATTTTCAGGACCTAGCCTATCCTTAATCACATCATTCTATAGCTCGCCGACAGGTATGCATTCTGTTTATGACCCGTGAGACACAGAGTCAGCGCATTATCCTCCACAGATGAATGGTGTGTGGATTGGGATGGCGTAAGTCTTCCAAGAATGAGTATAAAGTACATTGAAAATGATGGTGAGAGAGAAACAGCACACTATGTATATGCCAGCAGGAAATCAGGCTAAATGAAGGAACCCATTTCCTGGCCAGTCTTGCGAGTCAGAGACCTGGCTTCACCTACAAGTAGCTAATGCTACTGTGTATTGAAGTTGGAAAATACTATTCAAGCTGACTTCTTCCTTCCTATCTGGGAAGAGGCCAGTATGTCTACTCTGCCCACTCTAGGCTCTCTGCTTGCCCACTCTGCCCACTGCAAGTTCTCTGTTTGCCCACCCTGCCCAGTCTAGGCTTCTGACTGGTTTCTTGACTTATACCAGGTCTACCTGGAAAGACAAACTTCAGAATCAAGGAGATCAGTGAAACTACCATACAATCTTTTTAAACACTGTATTGGTAACCAATAATTAGGAATGACAGAACCCTTGGCAATGCAATAGGCTGCTTCCAAATCTGTGGTTTTATTTCCATTTTTAATAGTGTAAATAACCCTCTGGTTTTTATTTTTTTTCATTAAGAAAAATCCCCACCCCGAGTCTCCCCCTTCCAACATACCCTCTACCACCCCCCTCATTGGAAGGCAAGGCCTTCCATGGGGAGGCACATCCAGTAGAGGCAAGTACAAGCCCCTCCCCCGGCCTCAAGGCTGTGTGAGGTGTCCCATCATAGGTAGTGGGCTCCAAAAAGCCTGCTCATACACCAGGGATGGATTCTAATCCTACTGCCAGCACTGCCCACAGCAGATCAGGCTACACAACTGTCTCACCATGCAGAGTGCCTAGCCCAGTCCCATGCAGTCTCCACAGCCATTGATCCAACTTTCATGAGTTCCCACTAGTTTGGTTTGGTCATCTCTGTAGATTTCCCCATCATGATCCTGATGTTCTTACTCATAGAATCCCTCTTCTCTCTCTTTGACTGGACTCCTGGAGCTGTGCCTGGTGTTTGTGGATCTCTGCATCTGCTTCCATCAGTCATTGGAGAAAAGTTCTGTGATGACAGGGTATTTACAGAGAAAAACAATGACATCATGAAATTTGCAGGCAAATGAATGGAACTAGAAAATATCATCCTGAGTGAGGTAACCCAGACTCAGAAGGACAAACATGGTATGTACCCACTCATAAGTGGATACTAGATGTAAAGCAAAGGATAACCAGACAACAACTGACAACTTCAGAGAAGCTAGCTAACAAGGAAGACACAAAGAGGAACACATGGATCACCCTTGGAAGGGGAAATAGATGAGATCTTCATGAGTTAACTGGGAAGGAGGGGTGGGCAAAGGAGGGTAGGGGATAGGAGATGAGAACATAAGGTAACAGGATGGTCCAGCTAGAGTAGGGATGGAGTGGGAAAGCAATGAGAGAGATGCTGTGATAGAGGGAGATATTGTGGGGATAGAGAGAAACCCAGTGCTAGGAAAGTTCCCAGGAATCTCCAAGGATGACCCCAACTTGAACTACTAGAAATAGTGGAGAGGGTGCTTGAACTGAACTGGCTTACCCAGATTGGTGAAAACCCTCTGACTTTTCAATGTTAACTGAATAATTATGCCTACCTTTGAGAAAATGGCCTAGGTTTCCCAAAAATATTCCCATTCCTTATTCTTCCCTGATTTGAATTTTTTCCTGATCTGACATCATCTTGCAGGCAAGATGCATCTGGCCTACAGCAGACTTCTTTCCAGAGTGGGTTCATATCTAAGTACTGATAGAAGGCCAAGGAAGGTTGACCAGAATGAAGGTTTTCTAAGGATATAGAAGTAGAACAATCTAAATGTATATTGTTATTGTCACATAGAGGGAGTTAAATTAGTTAAAAAGCAAAACTGTCAAATCCAGACATAATACGCTTAGTATCTCCACACCTTCATTTCCTATCTTCTCCCCCACCATGCACATGTGCGCGCATATGTGTGTGTGTGTGTGTGTGTGTGTGTGTGTGTGTGTGTGTGTGTGTGTCTTAATATTCCAACCCCAAAAGTATTTGTTTTGGTCATGATTTTAGAGGGCTTTGTCCATTCTTACTTGGTCTTTAGTGACGTTGTACATCATAAGCAACAAGAACATGTGCCAGAGGCCATTTGTCTGATGGCACTCTGAAAACATAATAGACACATTTTGCCATGGAACAAAATATGCTGCTCCTGCCCCCATCCCTCACCCCCACCATGAACCAACCCTCAGTGGCCTCCAGTTAAGTTCTACCTCTTAAAGTTTCCAGAACCTTCCAAAACAGTGCCATTAGGTGGTGGCCAAGCAATCAACATAGCCTAAAGGACTTTTTAAATATTAAAACCGTAACAGAGCCCCAACCCCTTAGGAGGACCTGGAATTTCTGATCTCTGAGGTGAGACCAGATCATTGGCATCTACATTTGATCTTAATCACAACTTAAACAGCAAGTCAAGATGGCAGGCAGTGTGGTCCATGTTTGTGTCCACCTGAGGTAGATGGGGCCTGATGGCCATCGAAATGTCCTATTAGACACCCCTGCACCCTGTAATGTCTGGTCACAGGGATGCTTACAATACAATTATCCATGATGCTTTGTCTGTCAGCAGTCCTCCAGTCATCCCTACATCATATTGCTGGGGAGTCACTGAGCAAATATATAAGTGATTAAAAACAAAAATTTAGATTGAGCTGTTATTTACATAATAGAAGAGCAAAGACCACTAAGTGTCACAAAAAGAGGTTTCTTCTTCAGTTTAGAAAATGAGAAGTTCAAACAGTAATCCAAATCTACAGCATTCTAATGCGGAAAAGCTGCCAGTGTGGTGTGCAACTAAGACACCCTTACGCACCACAGCTGCCTGCATTGAAATACTAAAGGAAGTTACAATTTACTTCCTAAAAGCTACACTTCATTAAATATTAGTTTAATTTAATGTTTTCCAGATTAATTTACATGCAGGCGTTTGCACGGCCCAAGCAGTAGCTCTCCTTTCTGTCATCTCTATCTTCCCACAGACAGCAGGAAGGGGGAAGGCACTGTCAAGAAGTACCATGATGGAGGAAGGAGGGAGAGACTTAATTAAACTACATTACATTATCGTTTCCTAAGAAGTAAAAAACAAAACAAAACATAAATTTGCCAGCAGATAGAGCCGTGCGTGCATCAGGAAACCTGACCAAGAAAAACTTTTTTGGATTGGATATTATTTACTTAAAAAACAAACACCTTCAAGATCTGAAAGAGTGGCGCTTACAAACAGCCAAAACTCAGATTCTAATACTCAGCATGCCTGTCCTTCTTATCTGTTAGTGATTTATTTTCACACGGAAATAACCTTTATTCTTCACTAGTTTTCAGGTAGAATGAAAGGAACCAATTGCTCATCAATATCCATTCTTTCTCTCTCAGAGAGAGAGAGCTGTCATTACAGAATTCTAGGAATTTAGAACTCAAAGAACTGGAGGGAAAAATCTGATCCCACATGCACTTTTGCTCAAATGAGATCATACATGCACATCTGAAAACAAGTCTAAGCATAACTCCATCCTAAAAGATGATGTCCAAGTATTGTGCATCATCCCCAGAGTGCTGCAAACACAATTCTATCCTATAATTTGATCTAACCTCCCCCTTTCACACATGAAAAAATAAGACGGGCAGTCCCAAAAGGTTAATCAAGTTATACTGACAAACGAGCAAAACCTAGAGAGTGAGAACTCCACTCTGCCCTCCACACTCCCTTCCAACTTCCTGGTGCACCTGTAGCACTCAGAATGACAGCTGAACTCATCAATCAGGCCAGAGAAAGGAGCTGACCAGAAGTAAGCCTTTGATCAGGTCTGAGGCCCTTCACAACAAGACAACCTGCTAGTGATTCTTCTATTATTGCTAGCATCTTTAAAAGGTTTTCTAAATTTTTTTTAATTTTGCATAATTCTTTTTAAAAGGTCCCCATAGGGCTGAAGAAATGGCTCAGGGGTTATAAGCACTTGCTGCTTTCATAGAGAACCCACATTCGGTTCCTAGCACCCACATGATGGCTCCCTGTCTTCTATAACTTCAGTTCCAGGGGACTGAGTATCCTCTTCTGATCTCCGAGGGTACAGACAAAACACTCACACACATAAAAAAATCAAAAAAACATTTAAAGGCTCCCTTCTCACACCTCATAAATCTTGTGATCATTTTAATCTTCTTTGAATATTCCATCTGTGTAAAATTCAACTTCTTTTTTAAAAATATTTTATTTATTACATTCATGTGGGAGTGCACATATGTGAGCACACACATGCACAGTGCATAGGTGGGGGTCAGAGGGGAACTTTGGGGAGTCTGTTCTTTCCTTCCGGCACTGAATCCTGGGGATCAGACTCAAGCCATCAGACTCAGCCGGTTTCTTCATCAAATGAACCCCCTCACCCACCCTAGAATTGCATGTCTATAGTTCCTTTAGTAAACTAGAGAGAAGGACTCAGAAACTTGTGCTACATTCCACCTCCTCTCTTTAAAGACTGTTTACCTTGTCAAGATTGTGATTCCTCTAATGAGGATCGATTACATCTGTGCTCTGTTGAGTCTCAAGCATGTGATCAACTGGTTGGTGGTTGCTGTTTTCCTACCTCCTTTCTAAAAGCATCCAGAATGTTCTCTGACCCCTCCTTATCTCAGATTTTAGAGGAATAGTTTTTATTTATTTGTCTGCTTGTTTTGTTCCATCCTACTCAAAACTCAAAGCCATTTCTGATCAGCAGCAGTCTTCTTGAATCTAGTGACACTATCTTCAAGATATCAGCATCACTTTGACCCCAGCTTGATAGGGAGGATGCTGGACCTCTGCATCTGTCTTTCATATCTCTTGCTGTTTTTGCACATTGTATAACATCCTCCTTTTGCATTGCATCTTAGGGCTTAAGGCATTGCTCTTTCTACAATCATCTTCATCAATAGCTTTGCTAATTTTCATTAGTTAGCTCATCTGTCATTGTTTCTTTCTTTCTCTTTAAATATCTCCTTATTATAATAGATTGCTCTCATATATATATATATATATATATATATATATATATATATATACATAAACATATATATATATATATATATATATATATATATATCTTGCTCTCTTTTATATATGTATATCTTCACAAGTCTCTACAAAATTCTTAATTTTCAAAGCTGCATTATCTACCTTGAGCAAGATAATTCTTTTTGCCTAGTTATTTTTGTACCTATCCACTACAGTCCTCACTCCCCAACACATACACACAGATATTTGCAATATTGACAAACCTCAGAGTAGGAGAGTGTGTGAAGAACAACTCCCACTCAAGCTCAGTAGGTCTCCATCAAGATGGGCATACCTGTTGATCAGTGACTCTATGTTGGACATTTATCCTACACCATGATCCTCTTAGAAAAGTGTGTCTTTTTAAAAACTCAGTGTCCCTTGATGGCCAGAGTGTGTCCCTGGCAAGACAGTGCAAACAGAGCAGCTAAGTGAGCTGATACCAAGTCTCTTAGCATGTGTCTTGGGAGCCCCCATTGTCTGCATAGAAAAGTGACTGCAGACAGGCCTAGAGGCATCTGGGTCTACAGGGATGCTTCTCTAGGGAGGGCCCCCACACCTACCCAAATAAGGATGGTGGGAATTTTAATGAATTCCTTTCCTAGATGGGCTCCCTCCTTTAAATTTTACTAGTGTCTGGTATGACCCTTGTGACTAACCTGCTCTGTTCTTCTTCCTTCTTGAGTTCTGTTACCCACTTCTGGACCCTCCACAGAAAGCCCACACAGAAGATCTGTGTGTCACTTCCAGTCTGAGAAAAATTCTACGAAGTCCTCCAGGTTCCTCTTCCTGTTGTAGTAACTGAAGTAAGCTCTAATAGTGTTTCCCCAGACAGTGAAGAGGATTCGCTTAGCCCAAGGCCCTCAGGAGCAGAGGCTCTTGCTCTTGTGGCAAGAGCAAGAAATAAATGTTTGCACTGTGAAGCCACTGACGTCTTTGGTACCAGAACATAATGTAGTCTTTCCTGACTAACAAAAGATGCAAAGAAACTGAGGAAAAGCAGTCATGAAGGAAAGGGAATCATGTGATCAGGAATGTCAAAGAACAGGGGTGGGGCACTCTGTTGATATCAGAACAGAATTTCAGTAGGATTGTGTTCCTCACTGACAATCCTTCCATCAGCCATTAGTTCTTAAACACAGCTCTGCTCCGCTTCAACAATCTCCTTGGATCAAAAATGCACATGCAAAAACATCTCATCACAAAAGTATAAACCTGAAATGTGAGATCCAAATGCATATTACAATCAGAGCAAAATATTTACATGATGTAAAACATTAAATAGATAAACCATTAGAAAATTCCTATTGAACTGAGCAAATGGAATCCAATGGAACAGCTGCTAATATTATCTTCCCCCATAAAAAGAAACCTTGATGACTCATTTAGAGCTTCATAAATTGTAGCCTTTCCCATGCTTGGTATAAACAGTTTTCCATCCAGTCTGCCATTTAGTATATACTACTAGATGCAGGTTTGTATTGTTAACCGCTCCAGATCTTACCTGCTGTTGTCTCCTAGACATATACTCCCCTGGCTCAGTAATATACAACTCAACCAGGCACATCTATCAAACTCAAGCTGAAAAATGTGAGAATAGTAATGACAATATAATTACTATTGGTTTGTTCACTGGCCAAATACAGGATAACATTCTTTGAAACGTACATGCATATGCATGTATATATATAGAGAGAGATAGATGCTATACATTATAGAAAAACCATAACTTAGCTATACTTAAATAAAATTGACCAAAACAGTTGAAAGTGTTTCTATGCAGCTCTATCCTTCCCCCTTCCTTTGCCCGAGATAATCATTTATTTATATTGGTTTTAGCTCTCTAACCTCACTAATTTAGTGACCATTAGAAGGAGCAAGCCAGTCCCTATTCTTCAGTGTCATATCCAGTGAACTGTTCCCTTCATGATTTGTGTTTTCCTTTCAAAGAAGTCTTCTGTGAGAGCCCTGTTCTTTTCAAAGACCTATGACTGCTCTATGAAGCAGGCAAGCACCTAATCAAAAAGAGGGAAGGATTTATGCATTGTCTTTTTATTTAGCACATGTGTTCTTAGCACACTTTGTGTGCTATCACAGAACACTGGGGACTAGATAATTTATAAAGGTCAGAAATAATTCCTTACAATTAGAGGCTCAGAATCACAGATCACAGGGTGGGCATCTGGTTCAAGATTCTTGCTCTATGCTTAGATAGAGGAGAGAAGAGCAAGAAAGGACAAGACTAGGAGAAGGCAAAGGGGGCCAGGCTTGTTTATAACAAGTGCACTCCCTCAACAAGGGCATTAATCTAGCCTAGTGCTGGTGTACGCCTTTAATCCCAGCACTCAGAAGGCAGAGGCAGGCAGATCTCTGTGAGTTTGAGGCAAGCCTGGTCTACAGAACAAGATCTAGGATGACCAGTACTGTTAACAAAGAAACTCTGTCTTAAGAAAGAAAGAAAAAAAGAAAGAAAGAAAGAAAGGAAGAAAGAAAGAAAGAAAGAAAGAAAGGAAGGAAGGAAGGGAGAGAGAAAGAGAGAGAGAGGGAGGGAGGGAGGGAGGGAGGGAGGGAGGGAGGGAGGGAAGGAAAGGAAGGAAGGAAGGAAGGAAGGAAGGAAGGAAGGAAGGAAGGAAGGAAGGAAGGGAATTTATCCATCAATACAAAGCCCTCAAGACCTTGGAGTTCCCACCTCCCAAACTGTTAAACCAGGAAGTTTCCAACACATAAACTTGGAGACTTATCCAAACCACAGGATCAGTAGTACTGTCAGGGGTGAAGACAATGATATTTGTGAATTTTTGTATCTCAAATTGGGCAGAAAGTAAAGAAAAACACCTGTGGCAGGTTCTGCTGTAACTGTTTCAATAAAGATACTGATTAAAGGATTTGCCAAAGGATATGTTATTAATTTTGAGCAGTCATGCAGACTTAATCTGTGAGGGTTTACAACATTTTGGGGGGATTTAGATTTGAGAAACCTCCCCAAGGCCATAAAACCAAGAGCAAATCTTTTTAGCCATTACTTTTCCATAGAAAGAAATTTCTACCAACGAGAAAGAAGGTTAAAGAAGGCCACAATATGAAACAGAAATTGAAATCAAGATCCCAAGCTATACATCTACATCTACATTGTTACAACTGTGAATTCCTTCCTCTTCAAAACCATGTACATTCATGCCAGAAAGTAGGATTCTTGGTCAAATAACAAACAGAACCATAACCCCTCGTCTCCCACACTTTCCTAAAAAAAAAAAAAAAAAAAAAAAAAAAGGTGTGATCACATGGTAAGAGTAAAGCTAGGAAAATTCATATAACTGATACAAGCACGGTGGAGAGAAAGGGTGCAGTCATCTAGCACATTTGAACTTACACATTTCTCCCAGTAATTCTACACTTAAAAATACACCCTGCCATAGGGAGAAGGGAGACAACAGGGTGGAACAAACACCTGTTGAACACTCATGAGGACTTGAGTCAAGTGTGGCTGCTCACATGCCGGCAACTCCAGTGCTATGGGAGAGGGTTGAGAGAGGTGGAGAGACACAAAGACTGCTAGTGCTTGCTGGTCACAAATTTAACTCCAGGTTAAGGTTAAGAAACAGTGTCCCAAAGGAACAAGGTGCAAAGTGACAGGATAGGACACCTGACATCTTCCTATGTCCTCCATAGGCACATGAGTATGAATGCATGCACATTTGTACATATGCCAAACATACACAACACCCACCGCCACATACACACATACACACACACACACACACACACACACACACACACACACACACACACACCCCTTGCCAGGTTCTAAAAGTATATAGATATAGCATTGGCACAAGCAGGGGACATGTACATCAGTGTTCCTGGAACCATCATTTGTGAGAGCAGATAACTCAAAACTGCTACAAATAGAAAAATGAGTATATCTTAGATGATTGCAAAATTTATAAAGCAAACAAATAATATATAAGCATGAATTCATCAATATAAACAGCAAATCAGAGTAATACATTGTTTAATCATATAATCATATGGAGGGGAATCAAAGAGAAGCAGAATCATTCACACAAAATTCATTATTTTAATTGTAGCTGTTCACAGAGAGAAGAAAAACATGGTTCTGCATGTGCACATAGTAGGAAATTGTACTTCCCTATTATTTTGTGGTAGGAAGTAGAAACATGGGCTAGTCCCTAGCCATATATGTTAAACTCTTTTGTAACTATTTAATTTGCTATGTGAAAGAAATCCTTTCTAAATTCTCCAGAAATTTTTCTCAGAACCTTTGATTTAGCTCCTTTTAACAAAAATCCAGGTCAGCATACAAGCAATCCATGCAGACCTGGGAGAAAAATTCTCTGTAAGAAATATTATGGGCTGCTTCATGAGTTATCAAGACTTATCAGAGGCTTAGAAGCCTTTAAATATTACCACCAGCCGAGAACTCCCTGCTGTCAATCCCATTCAAGATAATTCATGGTCAAAATAAGTATCTGGGTAGGGCTGACTTTAAGGAAAATGCAAAGTAGAAAATAAACATTGGATACATTTTAATTTATAAATGTGTATGCTGGTGTAAACTGATTATGTATACACTGTGTGTGTTCCACTCTAGCACATAGTAGGGATGTGATATCATTTATGAGAGCCAGTACCTGAGAGATTCAGAATAATTCACACAATTTGTGGTAAGTGGGATTTAAGTCAAAAGATTTGCTAGCCTGGACACAAACTATGAGTGCATTTCCCAACACAGCCATGGCCACACTTTCTTCTCCTGGAATGCTTTCAGGAAACCAACATAGTGCATTTGTTAAGTTAGCCATGGCAAGCCACAGCACCCTGAACACCTGCTGCAAGACAGAATTTTCTAGTTACTAATGTAATCTGAGCATGTTGTCTAGAGCAGACCCACTCTGCATGAAGCATGTAGCCAAGGAGAGAAAGGCCTGGAATGGAATATTCAAATAGGAAAAAGTAGGTGGGCGGCTACATATTGGTGAAAATGGAACATCATGTAGAGAAATGTGTTCCTTCTCTTTGAATTTACATCTTGTACACAAATCCTATAATTAATACTTGGCCATAAGCAAGACTTCATAAAATGGCTTTGGGGAGAATTTCCTAAACTGTTACTGCATGCAGAGCTCCTTGCCACCAAATTCTGGCCAAGATATATGGCATCTACAATGGCAAGAGAAATATAAAAGTTGGTATTTTGAGTGTAAACCCTTCACCTCATAAGCCCATTGGTTTCTGTTGATTCTCTTGGCCTTCATTCAAGAAGAGCTGGCATGGGCTGTTGCCTAGCAACAGCATGTAGTGCACTTTTCTACTAGCCCATAGAAACACTGTCTCTCTGGACCTCATGTCATTCAGCATCATATTTTTGTTAATGATGAAAATCTCTGAGGAAATTTTTGTGCTCCTCTTCCAAAAAGTGCTGGAAGAAGGCTATTTCAGCACTCAACCCTTTATCAAGAAGTGTACTTGGCTTAAGAGGGATGAGCAAAAGAAGAAGCATGCATTGTCAACCCCCAAATTCAGAACAGTACCACAGGAAGGCATATAATCATATCCATTATTGATTATTGCAAAGTAGGTTCTTTGAATAAAGTATGGCAATTTAATACTATCCATGCATTCAACAAATATTTAGTTAATATTTTCCATGATGTTGTCCTAAGGAGTATAGCATACACCATCCTTAGCTTCCTGGATTATTATTTAATGCCCCTATAGACTATAAAATCATCTATAAAACACATTCCAAACTATTATATACAACCTGAAAGTGAGCCAAGAAAAATTTTCAAGGTGGCTGGAGAAATGCCTCGGTACAAAGAGTCTGCACTGTTCTTGCAGAAGACCTGAATTTGGTTCCCAGCACCCACATTAGGCAGTTTACAATTGCCTGTAACTTCAACTATAGGGATCTGATGCCCTGTTCTGGCTCCACAAATACCTGTACTCACATATCTGTTCTAATATGCATACATGTCTGTGTGTGTGTGTGTGTGTGTGTGTGTGTGTGTGTGTGTGTTCCTCAACTTAATCTACATAGGAACCAAACATCTATTTTTAAAATTAATAGTAAAGCATATATCCAATGAGCCCAGCTGCTCATGAATGTCTAGAAGGCATTTTTAGAGCCCTAGGTTCTATCTTTGTATCCCTAGCAGCACACAGAGAAAGGTTTTCCTAAGAAACATTACAGCCTGCTTTTCCTCATCTTTAACCCCAGCTGGGATTAAATTGTCCCTTCAGGTTTTTGTTCTGTTTTGTTGCAGAGATAGAGTCTTAGTATATCATTTAGGCTAGCTTCAACCTTACAGTAATCCTCCTGCCTCCACTTCCTGAGAGATAGGCTTATAGGTGTGAGCTACTTAAAACATTTTCATTGAAACATAAAAGAAGCAATATGGACTTTTCTGAGACTTTCCCCTTTCAAAAATAAAACATAGTAACAATCAGAAAGTAATCTCATCTCTTGATTGCATGACAGTTTTTGAAAAAGAAAGAAAGCTTTAGAAGGAGAGAGGAAGACGTAAGAACACTCGATGCCATGCTCTTATACACTGGTGTGATTTCTTCTTGTGGCTTTCATTGTAGAAGCTGCCTCAGTGGAAAGTGAACCTGAAACAATGAGAAAACTGGTGCTGTTTGTCACAACTTAGATCAACATAAGAAGGCCACCTATCCCTACCCCTAGAACAAGGACATGCTCCACAGAACTTGCTGAATTCAGGATGTCACTATTAGATTCAGAAATTTCCCCCAAACCCTATGTCAAATCACATTTGCACAAAAATCTATAACAACTTTATCAAAGGAACTCTGAGTTCGGATGCAACACACACACACACACACACACACACACACACACACACACACACACACAAGGCATGGTCATAGCAGCCCAAGGCACCAAGGCTCCTATCCCAGTTTCCTACCAGACAGTCCCACATTGAATGCACTTCTTTGCAAAAGCAATAGAAACCAACCAGGTCTAGAGGCAGCTGTAACAGCAGTGATGCAAATGGAATCTACTGGAAAGGTACTCTGATATCCAGTCATAAGAAAAGTCCCAGGTGATGAGTTACAGATGTTCTGGAAGCTTTGCCTCTGAAGTGCTGCCACCAGGAGGATGGCATCTCCCTGGCTTCAGTTCTATCCACCCAGGCAGTGGAAGCCAGCCAGCCATTGCTTAAATTTCTGCTCACTACCAAATACAGTTTCAGAATCCTCAGTCCCAATATGTCTTGTAGCTTTCATCATTCTCAAATTATAGGACATTTCAATGGGCTTTTTTTCTTCTCGTTATGGCCAGTGTAAAGTTTTTACTACCTTATCCACCCAACCAGTAGAAAATCATCTATAGGCCAGAGTACCTGAACCTCCTTGTGGTCTCCCCAGGTGAGCCAGATAGAGAGCTCTTACCTGAGAAACAGGAACCTCCTCTCCAGAGCCACAGCAGTGATCCTACCAATGCTGCCTCTGAGCTTAGGACTATTGAGAGAACACTCCAGCCACACTGTACTTCTCATTCACTATGGAATTACATGGGGCCCCAAATACCATTACAATGGCTACTATATTTTCCAAACATGTTTTCCTACTGGAGTATCCCTATTAATTAGGAATTTTCTGGCCCCAGGGCCTAGCTGTCCATGAAGGCTGAGGTTTCAAAGAGATCTCCCCTTTAAGTTTAAAAAAAAAAAAATTATTTCCAGAATGAGGGAAGGTAGTTGGCAGATTTGGACAACCCCTGGGAAGTAACAATTAGTGTGTTGTGACCTACTCCACCCCAACACCTTCCTGGTCACAAAAAGCAAAATTCAAACACACAGGACATTTCCCCATTTTACTCTTGGGGTCCTGTGGGATGGGCAGAAATTCAAGAAGGGCCTGGCTTAGCTTTCATGGCAGCCTTCAGCTCCTGCACCCAGCAAGGCAGCCAGAAGCTAGTAGATGGTGCAGCCTGATAAAATGTGCAACAGGAAAAAGAAGGCCAGCCACGGATTCAATGAGACCCACCAACAAACCTCAGGAGAATGAGTGGTCCTGTGGGCCTGTGGAGGCTCAACTAGAACAGACCATGCTTTCAGATGCTAGTGTAAGAGTGCACTGCTGTACAGGATCACAAGTACATACATACACCAGACAGATAGACACACACACACACACACACACACGCACACGCACACGCACACGCACACGCACACGCACACACATACACCTGATCTGCCTCGCTCTACAGCCTGGTCCTCGCTCCACTGACCATCTAAGCTTACTATGCTATACTATGCTCCCTCCACAAAAGACTTCCTCAAGCTGCAGTCCCTTAAGGGTGACAAGCTGATCTGTGTCTCAGTGACTTTGCACTGCCATGGCTTTTGTGGACCCTCTTGTCTTCGTGACAGATGTGATTTTATTGGTAACTTGGTTTGAACAGAGGGTTTATGGACATTTACAAGTCCTAGGCTGGTGCCCTAACATGATAGCATTAAGAGATGGGCAGTATTAAGAAGAAATGGCCCAGTCCTGCCTCAGCTCTCCATGGGTATCCAAAGCAAGCAGGGCCCTTCAGACATAAGCTCTGCTGGTCTTGGACTTCATAGCCTCCAGCTCAGTAAGGAATAAATGTTTGCTGTTAAAGCCACTCAGCCTGTGCTAACATGCCGTAGCTGCCTGAATAACTGAAGATCTAACCTGGGACTCTATGAAGACTCCCTCGTCTCTTGGCCCTGAGACACTGCCTGCTCCTATTTCTGTATTTTTACTGAACCTTGCATTTCTCCGCAATAGGACTCACCAGGTTTCCTTTTTCTGTACTCTCACAATAAACTATATCCCTCAGCCTGCTTGTCCTTTCCTTTATAACTCTAAGAGCAGGGTCTAGCTAAGAGAAGGTGCTCTTAGGCTTGTTCAGGGAATTTAAAGATATTGGCACAACAGAGCTAGTTTCTGTGTTAAGAAGCCCAGAAAGTGCTTCCATGATGGCTTAGTTTGTACCAGGCACTGAACCAGGTGCTTTGTATCCACAATCTCATCTCAGCCTCTCCTCAACACTGTACAATGTGTTATTAGTGTTCAGCAAGGATGCATGATCCAAGGCTCAGAGAAAACAAAAAGACCCATCCGAGACCACATAACAGAAAGTGAAGGGTCAGGGGTTCAACACATACATCTTTTCCAGCTCCAGATTTCGGAAGTTCTTTCTGAACGGACTCTACTCTTTGCAGCAAGCTTAACATTCAGTTTTGAAACAACACCACATAAACAAACCACATTTTACACTTTATCATCAACATCCCATAACTTAACAGCATCCATTCACATTAGTCACTGAAATTTCCAGTCCTAGAGGGAAGCAGATGGAGCAAAGAGGAAACTGAAAAGTATGGTGTCAATGTCCCTACCTTGTCAAAGACAGCTCTCTCCACATGAATGTGTTCAAAAGAAGGAAATGTTGGCATCAACTGTGAAACAGCAGCTCTAAGGAATAAAAACAAGAGAGTGACTTCAGCAAAACCAAATAATGGTTTTAATAAAGGATGCATTTTTTAATGAGAAGAGCTTTCCAGGCATGATTGGGTATTTCATTGTGCTACCACAGTGGCAAAGCCTTTCTCTACAGCTTTGACACATTAGGAGGTTGTCAGAAAATTCAAGCTTGTGGTGAAGATCTCTTTCTGAAGGTGTTCAGAGTCACCAATTAATGAGTCCTCATATTACTCTTTTATAGCTGGGGGCATCTGAATGGGTCTCCAGCACAAAGCAACTGTAGTTCCTGTGTCATTCACTGTAACTCATGGAGACAGGTCTTGCCTCTCAAAGTCATCATCTTTATTTGCCCTTGTAGTCTAGAAACCCAAGGCCCTTAACCAATTGGCTACTTAACAAAATCTTTAATTCTTCTTAAGAAGTTTTCTGTTTACGGTAGCTACATCAAATCTTCTAAGCATAGCCATTAGGCTTTGGGATTGCCAGTCTGTGATAAGTTCTGCTAGACAAATGCCCATTTGCAAAGTCACAGGCAGACATGGAAATATAGAGTGGATCTTCTTTTAGCTGATTCATAAATGTATAAAATTATACATATTAATCTGATATGTTTGATACATAGTAAGTGACTACATGAGTGATTGATGTCTAAATAAAGTCAAACATATTCATCTCCTGAAATATTATTTTTACAAGTTAAAAACTATCAAAACCCTTTCTTCTTCTTTCTTGAATGGTATAACACCTAATTTACAGTCACACACATCACAACTTCTCACCCAGGTCTACCTGTAACTAAATGCCCACTAGTCAATGCTTTCTGCATTCCTTCCCTCCCTGGCACCTAATAACCATCATAATACTCCCACTTTCTGTGAAATCAACCTTCTTAGATTCCACATATGAAATCATGTATCCTAGTCTTTCAGTTCCTGTTTAGTATGATGATTTCTAGTTGTATTCACACTGTCACAAATGACAGGATGTCAATCTTTCCATGGCTGAATAATGTCCTATTATATGCATGTACCACCTGATCTTTACCTTCTATCAGCTAATGAACACTTACCTTGATTTCATTTCTTGACTGTTGTGAGTAGTTCTCAGTGAATGGGGCATTGCAGATGCCCCTCTAGATATCAATTTCATCTTACTTAGATAAATACCTAGGACTGGAACAAGCAAATCAGATAGTCAGTTTATTTTTAATGTTTGCGGGACCCTCCATGCTCTTCTCTGTAATGGCTGTATTAATTTATGCCACAGTGGTGTGTAATGTTACAGTTCCTTTTCTCCACATATATCCAGCATTTGTCACATTCAGTTTTTTAATAGCCATTTTCCTGGTGAGGTGATAATCTCATTGCGGTTGGTTTTGATTTGTATCCCTCTAACAATTAGTGTTATGGAGTATTTGTCAAGCATTTTTTATGTTCTTGTTGACCATATGAATGTCTTCTTTTAGGAAATGTCTTTTAAATTTTTGATTACCAGTCTTTAATATGGTATTATAGGCTTTCTTGTTGTTTTATAGAATTCTCTGTAAGGACTAGAGAGATGGCTCAATGGTTAAGAATGCCCACTGCTCTTGCAGAGGATGAGGGTTCAGTTCCCAGCACCCATATGGTGGCTCACAACTGCCTATAATTCCAATTTCAGGGGATCCAATGCTATCCTCTGGCCTATGGAGACACTGCACACAAATGGGTCACATACATTCATGCAGGCAAATACTCATGTATATAAAATACTAAATAAATCTTTAAAAAAAAGAAAGAGTTCTATATTGTGGTGGTTTGAATAAGAATGCCCCCACATAGGCTGATAGAGTGGCACTATTATAAAGTGTGATCTTGATGGAGTGCATGTATCACTGGAGGAGGGGGAGCTCTGAGGTTTCAAATGCTCAAGCCAGGCCAAGTGTCTGTCTCTCTCTTCCTGCTGCCTGCCGACCCAGGTGTAGAACTGTCAGCTCTTTCTCAAGCACCATGTCGGCTGTGTGCCACCATGCTTCCCACCACTAGGATAATGGAATAAACCTCTGAACCTGTAAGCTAGCTCAAATTTAATGTTTTCCTTTATCAGAGATGCTGTGATGAGGTTTCTCTTCACAGCAATAGAACATTGACTGAGACATTTATACATCCTAGATATCAATCTTTTGTCAAGTGTATAATGAATAAATATCTTCCCATCCAATAAGTCTTCTTTTCATTCTATAGGTAGTTTCTGTTGTTGAGCAGAAGCTTTCTAGTTTATGTAACTCAATTTATATTTTCTTTTGTTTTTGTGCTTTGGGGCCTTTTCCCAAAATACCATTCCATTTCAGTTTCTTGAACCATTTACTCTCTGCTTTCTTTCAGTGGTTCTACAGTCTTACACTTAAGTCATTAGTCCATGGTGAGCTGATTTTCATAACTGGTGGGAGTTGGGTGTAGGCTCTTTCTTCCAAATCTACATATCCAATATTCTGGGCTAGAGAGATGGCCCAGAGGTTAAGAGCACAGGCTTCTCTTCCAGAGGTCCTAAGTCCAATTCCCAGCAATAATATGGTACCTCACAACCATCTATAACAAGATCTGATGCCCTCTTCTGGTGTGCAGGCAAACATGCAGACATGCAGACACAACACTGTACACATCATAAATAAATCTTAAAAAAAAAAATTCCAAGCACCACTAACTAAAAAGGCCACCATGTTTTCAATATGCATTCTTGTCATCTTTGTCAAGAATCGATTTATTGTAGGTGCATAGGCTTGCTTCTTGGCTTTATATTCTATTCCACTGGTCTATACATACATTTATTTGTTAACACCATGTTTTGATTACTATAGCTTTGTAGTATGTTTGGGAACCATGTTACATAGTACCACTTGTCTAATGCTATCTGAAGCAGAACTCAACAAAGAATTTCACTTTAAGAAATTGTCCAAAAAAATGAATAAACATAAGCACAGATATAAAAATTTTCTGCAATAAAAATTATACAATATGAACAAAAATTAAAGGGACAACAAAGACGTACATTAAACTGGGTAGTGTCTGACTCCCATAGTCACAGGTATTGCAAAATCTCAGAGGTGCACTGAGCAGAACTCAGTCTGTAGCTGGTGGTGATACAGAACGAAACACAAGTCCACCCCACAGGGGCATACAGCCCCGCCTGATGTTGAGGCAGGTCTAAAGCCCCCCATCTTCAAGTATTGATTTGGCAATATCTGTACAACCTAAAGTTGGGAGATGTAAGGTAGAGGCGATCCCTTGGCCTTCAAGATTATCAATGAAGTAGGCCACATCTGAGCCTTCCAGCTATAGGGATTTGCATGGTCTCCGGAAAAAAGAGGGCAAGTATGTCCCAGGCTAATCCAAGGATGGAACCATTGTACCTGATACCTAAGTCTATCCCCCCATGCACACAGGTCTCCATCAGATGTCTGGAACATTCTAGAGGCTCTGTCTTTGAGCTCAAGACTATATACAGTTTCTACCAGGTTCTAGGTCTCATCATAGTGGGTTCAAACAAAGCTCTATGCTAGCTTTCTGTTTCCAATAAGTAAAGACCTGGTCCTGACCCAATGTTGGAGGTGGGGTGATAATTAGGGGTCGTACATTCTTCACAGCACTCATTTTACTGTGTGTAAGGGCTGGAGGAGAGGGTATTACACTGTTTCAAGTCTGAGGCCTAGATTTGATACCCCCTCCCTCTCCCAAGTAGAGGTCACCTCTCTCCAGGATGAGCTGCTTAGATCTTAGGAAGAGGTGGTGTAGATGACTCTTTCCTTCCTGTTCTATTCAAATCATCTTTGCATTTTTTTTATACTAAACACAGGCACAAGTTAACTTGGTAGGTTTGTGGGAAGAGGCCATGACGATCATAGTCAACTACTGTTTACTGTTCCGTCCTCTGCCTCCATAAGTTAATTGACTCAACCATCTGAAAAAGATTTATTCTTTAAAGGTATCATACACATAATGTCTTTTAGCTATTTTCAATGCTATTGACCACTCTCATCACCCTCCATCCTGTTAACACCTTTCTTTCAACAAGTCTCCTCACTTCCCATGTCTAGGGTGTGTGTGTGTGTGTGTGTGTGTGTGTGTGTGTGTGTGTGTGTTCCACTTAGTTTAACTAGGGATTTTTACATGAGCATGGGTAGTAGGCATTACTTTAATAGTCTTATGGAGGGACCTTCTCCCTTACATGATGAAATTTTGGCAGATTCAGTCTATTCAAGCTTTGGGCAGATAACCAAGGTCCAGTGAGTTTATGAATGCAACAGCTATGTCATGTCCAGAGACACTTTTTTGAACAGCTTGTCTGGCTCTTCTTTTCTTTCCACTCCTGATGTGGATATCACTCTGTATAAATAAAATGTTGATTGGCCAGTAGCCAGGCAGGAAGTATAGGTGGGACAAGCAGAGAAGAGAATTCTGGGAAGTGGAAGGCTGCCAGCCGCCATGATGAGAAGCAACATATTAAGATACTGGTAAACTATGAGCCACGTGGCAACTTATAGATTAATAGAAATTGGTTAATTTAAAATATAAGAACAGTTAGCAAGAAACCTGCCACTGCCATACAGTTTATAAGTAATATAAGTCTCTGTGTGTTTACTTGGGTGGGTCTAAGCAGCTGCAGGACTGGAGGGTGAGAGAAATTTGTCCTAACTGTGGGTCAGGGAAGACCAGAAAAACTCTAGCTACAAACACTCCCACTTCCATTACGTTCTCTGAACCTTAAAATGGATAATGTCGATGTCCCATTTAGGGCGGAGCACCCCATTGTCACTTACTCTTGTCAGTTCCACCAGTAAGGAATCTGTCATTAACTATGGTCCACATAGGAAGCTTTTCTAACAAAGGCTGAGAGCAGCACTAACCTGTGGATATAAATATTTAGAAATTGATTTGATTACATATCGATTTAGTAAAACAATAGTGGCATGTTTCCCCCTAAAGCCTATGATCTCCTCAGCCACCAGCTCTTGACCAGGTTTACAGTACTGGGCATTGAGTTCTCTCCTTTGAAACAGGCCTCAAGTCAGAAAATTGTTGGTTAAACCCATACATAACCTTCTGGATAAGACTATTGATGACCTTTTTCCCTTAGCAACCTGAATTGTGCTTTCTGGAACAATGAAAGCTGGTCAGCATGGGGGAAGCTTCTAGCTGAGTTGCAGCTTGATTTCTCCATGTCCTGTTACCCAGAGTGTGGTATCTTCAGCAAGATCTTACCACCAACTTCTGGTAGGAGCCAAGAGCAGTAGCAATAGTCTGAACTGGTTTGGGAGACTCTAGAGATTTCCTAATCAATATTTTTTTTAAAAAAGGACATAACAGAGTTCTTACTATGTAACCCAGGCTGGTTTCAAACTTCCAGGTTTCCTGCTATTTCCCTAAGTGCTGACGTTACAGACATGTGCCATCATATTTCAATTCTTTTATAAAAGATAAGTTCTTACTTTATAGCCCAGGCTGGCTTCAAACATGATGATCCTCCTGCTTCAGGCTCTTAAGTATTGGGATTATGGTCATGAGTCTTTGTTTGGCATATAATGTAAGAAAGATGCCCTAAAATTACTTTATATTAATAAACTTTCTCATGTCACTCAGTATTTAATTGCTATCTCATTCCCACAAAAGAGTTACTATTATTCAGGATAATTCTTCAATCTTGTTAAAAGCATAGGTCACAGTATAACAAATACTGTTATTCCAACCACTCACAATTAAACTGTGTTAATAGGTTGTCATATAGAGTATTTATAATAAAAGAGCTAACACTTATTGAGGACTCACTATGCACAGGCAACATCGCAAGTTCTTTACATAGATTCATTTGACTAAATCTTGCAAATCCCTATGAGACTGGGCTGTTAGCTTTGCAAAGTGGAAAGTGAGGTATAGAATTCTAAGTCGGTGCCAACCATATGAATTTAAGGTCTATATTAGTGTTCTAAGGCTGCCAAGCAAAGTGTCATCGTCTGGGTGATTTACACAACAGAAATTTATTTCCTCACAATTCTAGAAGCTGGAGTTTCAGATCAATGTGCCATCAGGTTTCTTAAGTGCCCTCTCTCCTTGACATTCAGATAATCATCTTCTATCTGTATTTCTCTACCATTCTCCTTTTGTTTACCAATTTTTATAAAAATAGCAGTCCTATTAGGTTAGGGCCCACCCTGATGCCTTTGATCTAACTTAAATTGAACATTACATATGATAACTAAAAAATGGAAACAACCCATGACACATGGATGGATGAGGAAGATATAGTAGTTATTAGTATGAATAAATGCAACAGTACATTTCTTTTAAAAAGAAGGAAGAAGATCA
This sequence comes from Onychomys torridus, assembly GCF_903995425.1. Taxonomy (NCBI): domain Eukaryota; kingdom Metazoa; phylum Chordata; class Mammalia; order Rodentia; family Cricetidae; genus Onychomys; species Onychomys torridus. The sequence continues at coordinate 40,492,439 of NC_050444.1, read as the reverse complement.
GGAGGAGGATACCTGGCTGAGCATCGTTGGTCATGCCTCTACTCACAGCACTTAGAGATGAGGCAGCAGGATCAAAATTCAAGGAATACTGGACTATGTATGCAATGAGACCTTGTCAACAAAGAAAGAAGAGGAGAATAAAGAGGAGAGGAGAGACTGGGAGACTCGGAGGGAGGAGGGGGAAGGGCCAGGAGTAGGGGAGCAGGAGGGAGAGGTCCCACCATTTACAATACATATATGTACTAACTGAAGGTGTGAAACCTGAAATAAGCCAGATGGAGAAAGACAAATACATGATCTTCCTCAAATGTGGAATCTGAAAAACCAAATATACAAGAAAGTAAAGAAAGGGCTGAGGATACTGAGAGGCATTTCATTTGGTCAAGGGTGCCAAGTTCAGGTCTACAGGATGAACAAGGCTGGAGACCCAGCATCTGGCCTGATGAATCTGTTGATAAATCTGTATGGTGTACACGAAATTTGCTGAGGATTAATCAGGAAATAACCACCCACAGGTAACATATGGGGAAATGGGCAGTTTGCTTGATTCTCATATTGTTTCTCTAAGAAGTTATGTGTGTGTGTGTGTGTGTGTGTGTGTGTGTGTGTGTGTGTATATATATATATATATATATATATATATATATATATATATATCAAAATATGCTATGAACTTTGAATATGTACAGTGTTCTAAAGGTCAGAGAGCCTTCTCCATGTATGCAGCCATATTTTGAGGAACTAGTCAATTCAACTTGTAAATTGGTTTTATAATGAAAGCTCTATGGCTGTGTTTTCCTGTGCTAAAGCAACAAAACTGGCTGCAGCAGCAGTTCAGACTCGAAGCTGTAGATATACCAGACACACAAACACAATGAACTACAGATATGGTCCCTGAGGCTGTAGATGTACCGGACACACAAACACAATGAACTACAGATATGGTCCCTGAGGCTGTAGATGTACCGGACACACAAACACAATGAACTACAGATATGGTCCCTGAAGCTGTACATGTACCGGACACACAAACACAATGAACTACAGATATGGTCCCTGAAGCTGTACATGTACCGGACACACAAACACAATGAACTACAGATATGGTCCCTGAAGCTATAGATGTACTGGACACACAAACACAATGAACTACAGATATGGTCCCTGAAGCTATAGATGTACTGGACACACAAACACAACAAACTATAGATATGGTCCCTGAGGGTATAGTCTTTGAAAGCCCTAGAAATAAAACCAAGCTTCAATTAGTGCAAGTCTGTCTAATCATAGGGAAAAGTTCAATAAAGAATATGAATTAGTGATATTAAAGCAGTGGAGGACTTACAAATGATATTTTGCTTTAAAATATGAATAATATTTCATGTTTCAGATAGATAGCTATAAAGACTAGCAGAACTTGGTTGCAGCTGAGATCCTTGGATGAGCTCATTGCTGTGCACTCCCTGGAGTACTTGGGCATGAGGGATAAACCTGGCAAAGCATTCAACCTATTGAGGTACAACATATAGACATACACTATGCAGTAGGTTAAACTACCATATTGGGCCTAATGAGAAACTTGGATTTCTAAGAAGGAAAGCTCAATAGCTATGTCTTTTGGGAACAGAGACTCTGGAAGAAAGTCCATATGCCCACAGTCTCAAGATAACCACTTCTAGTCCACAACTGCCTCTAATACTTCTGTCTCATCTCTCCCAAAGCCCAAGCAAGTCAACATTTCCTTCCAGGAAATACATTCTTTGAAAAAAAAAAAAAGTCCTTTTTCCTAGTATCCTGTAATAGGCTACTGTTAATTTCAAAGAGCTTCATCCACACAGCCCAATACTGTTGTAAAATGTTTTCCTCAGCAGCATAGGAAGAAGAAAAAGGCCAAACTTTTATTCACTAGTCACTTGGAGAGTGGCCCCCAGATCACAGCTGCCCTGCATTCCTTGAGACTCTGCACCGAGGACGGCAGCACAGTGAAGCAAGGCCCTGAGATGGTAATGAAGTGCAGCCAAAATACAGATAATTATTTTAATTAATGGTAATGATTTTAACGGTTGAACATTTTAACTAATTAATTATGATTGATTGCTTGTTACTAATCAAGGAATATGATTCAAAGTTGTAATTGAAAACTAGGAGCAATAGGTTCCACTGAGAGCATATCACAGCCCTACTGAGACAGGGGCATTATTCTTCTCTCAAAAAATCATATTCTGGATCATTCCAGTACTTCCTCCAACTCCCTAAATAACTTAAGGAAAACTTGTCGGACACAAGTTTCATTTGGGTATTTAGGATCCTTCATCCCAATGTGGAATGAGCATATTCAAATAAATGTATGTTGTCTTCATAGATGTAACTTTTAATGTGGTATTATTCATCAAATTTCATCCTTGTTCACCTTCAAGTCTAAATTCCAGTCTTCAAGCCTTCGCTTTTACTTTGGGTATAAGAAGCCATTCCAATAGATTGCTTAGACAATGTTAAACTTATTTTAATAAGTATATTAACTGAGAATTTGGCTTCCACATGATTTATGCATATATTTTGAACATTGGTTAGTTAAGTCTTTTAAATTATGACAAATTTAAAAATACTACACATGGAATGCTCAACACTGAGACAAGCATGGCTTTAGTCTGTACCCTATTATAATAGGTCTATGCATGGGAGCAAGTCAGTATATCAATCAGACCTAGAACAGAAGAAATAGCAGATCAATATTAGAGCATGACCAGTCTGGAAAAGAGGAGAAGGCCAGCATATCATTGCTGCAGATTGTGAAGATATGGCAGTGGTAAGAAGTAATGCTGAGACAGGTATAGATAGACTCCAAACTGTGACGTCTCCTGTTATCACACTAATGAAAAAATTATATGGAAGAAAAGCACTAATATTGAAGAGCCTCCTCGAGTAGTTTAAGGAAGACCCACTGTAGACCACGTGTTGGAAGACTGAGGAAACAAAGGGAAAAAACAGGAGGCTGTTCCTGTTGTCCAGGTGACAAGCCTGGATGAAGTCAGGTCAGAGGGCATTTCCTGAATAAGATGACCTTACTTGATTTTTTTTAAAAAAATGAACTCCAGAGGTAAGGGAGGTAGAGGCTGACAGGCAGGCACAGTCTGCTGGGGTCTCTGGGGAACAGGGAAAGATGGACACAGTTGTCAGAATCAATCTCCAGTTTCAAAGCAAAGCAAACCAGAAACTTCACAAAACAAAACAGGAAAGTCCATAGTCCATCCCGGGGGAATTGGTGTAGTCTGGACAGCTCTCTTCTCCCAGGAAGAGGGAGAGCAACAACAGATTGCCTGGCTTAAGCCAGAAAGCCTCAGAAAATCTGTACAATACTTTGAGTGACAGACATTTTAACAAACAGAAAAAGAGGAGAAAAGAACCCAAAAGTTAGACACAGCCACAGCTTGGGCAGACTGAGGGGAAGGCCAGGGAGCATCTGAAAGATGCCTTTTTAATAAAGGGGGCCAGCTGAGTCAGCAGATTCACCCCCTAGATGCTCCCTAATCTCAACATTCTGAGAACCTTGGACAAATGTTAAAGGATGATATGCTGCTAGCTAGCCAGGAGAATACTTCTAGACCATGCTGAAGATGCCTTGAGTCACAATCATTCAGTACTCAGCAAGGTATAAATCTAGCTGGAGTCTGCAGAGGAACACAGTCACAGGTTCCGAACCTGAGTGCCAGCTGTAGAGAAGGCTCAACAAAATATATAACCACATTTGTAACCCATGAAGGACCTCCCACAATGGGAGTAAGACCACAGGGTGGGGTGGGGGTGGGGGGGTGACTGGCATCTGGAAGTCCAGGAAGAAATGCCAAAAGTGGAGGCTGGAACCAGTAAGCAGGCAAAAGATGGCAGTCAGACTCTGCACCCCATTCTGCTCTCTCTCTCTCTCTACTGGACTTCCATTAATTCTTTAACACCCAGTTTCAAAAGGGCAGGCCAACCTTGTCCTGGTCTACCAGCATTCTTACCCTTTTCAATTTTTTCCCTTTTCCCCCATTTTCCTTTTGATAGGACTAGCCAAACATCATGCTGGACTGGTTCTGGATAGTCTGCGTGTCCTGGTACACAGGCTGAGATTGTTTTAGACTGTATGATTGTATCGCTTTACTTCTCTCATTTTGTTCTGTCCTTAACCAAAGCGACCTCATCTCCCTTCCTGCTCCCACTGTCCCACTTCTATTTACAGATCTTGATTTTTCCTTCTTCTATTACAATAGTAAACACTAGTCTTAATTTCTCTTTTATATTTCCATCAATTCTCTTAGAAGCTAATATCTTACTTCCTTTACTTCCAAAACATTGATTATAATTGAGGGAGAATGATGAACTATTGCTGTATTTTCATAGTGATTGTGTATACTTTTCAACTGTGGTTGTGTATGCAGGGTATTGCCGTAATTCCCCAAACATGTGTGCTGAAGGTCTCACTACCAACATATACCCCAGTCTAGCACAGAGACGTGGTACCTCAACACAATTACAACATAGTCCCTCTTGAAGATGGCAGCATTTCCACTGAAAGAGAAGAGATTATTAAAAAGCAATCCAACACGGTGGCTGTACCAGGTGATTTTGTGTGTCAACTTGACAAAAACTAGAGTCACCAGAGAGGAAGGAGACTCAGCTGAGGAAATGCCTCAATGAGATTCAGCTGTAAGGCATTTTCTCATTTAGTGATCAGTGGGGGAGGGCCTGGTCCATAGTGGGTAGTGCCATTCCTGGGCTGCTAGTCCTGGATTCTACAAGAAATCAGGCTGAGCAAGCCAAGGTAAGAAAGCCAGTAAGCAGCTCTCCTCCATGGCCTCTGCATCAGCTCCTGCCTCTAGGATCGTGCTCTGTTTGAGTTCCTGTCCTGACTTCCTTCAGTGATGAACATTAGTGTGTAAGTGTAAGCCAAATAAACCCTTTTCTCCCCATCTTGTTGGCCATGGTCTTTTGTCACAGCAATAGAAACATTAGCTAAGGCAGCATGGCATGGGGAAAAAAATTCAACCAACAATCTAGCCCCTGAAGGACACATCCCAGTGCAAACACACAAGAAACACAAAAGGCCAAGGCAGAACAACTTCTGCAGAAATTCCTAAACTCTGCTTTCTGATTGGATTTAAGATCTGCTCCACAGGAGAAAATGTGCGTCTGGTGCTATAAATCTAGCAAGAACACATGGCTAGGGAGCTCCAACGCCTAGAAGAAAACTACTATTTTAATAAACAGACATTTGAACTGTTTTCTAAGTATGTTTCTCTGTTACTGCAGTTCTCAGTCATTACCAGAGAAGCTTCTTTTTACAGTGGACAATGATTAACACAGAGACTCACAACTAGCCAAAGTATACATGTCTGTAAAGGGCTTAATTGTGAATAGCACCTATATGTCATAACCCCTGTCCCAAAGCTCAGGAAACTTGTGGAAGAGGAGCTGGTGGACAGTAAGAGCCAGAACACATGGGGCTTCTGAGAAATAGTCTCCTGGACATTTCAGGCCTGCTGCACTCATGAGCTCACAGAAGCCTTGGCTGCCTGCACAAGACCTGTACATTATCAAGCCAGTCAACATTCAAGTGTGGGTGTGAGAAAGATCCATAGGCCTCACCCCTGGCTGAGGAACTACTGGTAGCTAATGGCTGCTAGAGGAAGACAAGCCAGTTTTCTTCAGGGGGTGGTGTCTGGTAAGTTGATCATACTCCAGTAGATGACCCCAGTGTAAACTGATATGACTACTATGGAAATCAGTGTGGAAGTTTCTCAAAAAGCTAAAAATAGATCTGCAATAAAATAGATCTGCAATATGTACCAGCTATATTGCTTCTGAATACTTGCACATCCATGTTCATTTTGCTTTCTTCACAATATCCAAGAATTACAAAAGCCCATATGTCAATCAACTGATGAGCCAGGCAGTTGTAGCACACACCTTTAATCCCAGCACTGGGGAGGCAGCGAAAGGTGGGATCTTTGTGACTTCAAGGCCAGCCTCCTCTACTGGGGGAATTCCAGGTCACAGAGCTATAGAGAGAAACTCTGTCTGGTAAAACAAACAAAACAAATGATGAACAAATGAAATGGTGCTACATATACACAATAGAATTTTATTCATCTTTGGTAAATGAAATTACAAAATTTTCAGGAAAATGAATGGGACTGAAAAAAGCAGAGAGATGATCCAGGCACAGCTAGACAAAGGCTGCATATTGTCTCTCATGTGGAAACCGCAGCTTCAAATAGTTAGACATTTCATTGGAATGCTTATAAAGGATAGGAAGCTAGAAAAGGGCGATTGTAGGGCATGGATGAGGACAGGAGGGACGGGATGGCAAACAGTGAAATGAGAAAGGAGTTAGTGCTAGAGGTAAAACAATTTGAGCAGAAATGGGTCTTCAGAGATACAGAAGAGGAGAGGTAGGTGGGGAAGTTTAATCAAAACTAAGGATGTATAAAAAACACTATGGAAACCTATTGGTTTACGTTTATTAAGCCCTCAATTGAAGAATGGATAAGAAAACTGTGGTATACTTACACAATAGAGTATTACTCAGCTTTTAAAAAAAAATGACGTCATAAAATTTTCAGGCAAATAAATGCAATTAAAAAAATCATCCTGAGGGAGGTAACCAAGACCCAGAAAGACAAATTCGGTATGTATTCATTTATATGTGGATGTTAGCTGTTAAATAAGTGATAATCAAGCTACAGTCCACAGGCCCAGGGAGGTTAGGTAAAACGGAGGGCTCTAGGGGTACATATGAACCTCCTGGGGGAAAGAGAAATGGCGTTAACTTTGTGGGTAGACTGGGGACATGTGGGGACAGGAATGATCAGGTGGTAGGGGAGGGATGGTAGGAGAGCATTGAGGAGCTTTGCAGGGAGTAAGGGATGGAAACCTAGTGCAGTGGAAACTTCCTGGAATCTATGAGGGTGACCCTAGTGAGGACTCCTAGTAACGGAGGAAACAGAGTCTAAACTGGTCATCTTTGGTAGCCAGGCAAGGCTTGCATTTGATTGAGCTGTTGGGACCTCCTTGGAGATCCCTAAACAACCCAGGCTTATGCTAGGACAGAAGGCCACTCTCTGAAAACTGACAGCAGGGCCCTGTTGCTGATAACAACATCTACACAGCTCACTGAAAGTAGAGAGGTAGAGCTTGTGCCTGCATGGAGTCTTCACACCTATGTTCTGGGCTCCCTATGTGTAATAGTATCATAATTATTATGTATTATTATGTAGTAGGAACTGCTTTCTGATTCCACTTGAGACCCACTCCACAGGAGGTAATTTATACCTTGTGCTGTAAATCTGGCCAAGAACCTGTGGCTGAAGAGGTCACAGGCCCGAGGAAAAAACTTACCATTCTCATTTTACTAAACGGGCATGGTGTCAAACTGACTTCTCAAGACGTCTGGAGTTAGTGCTGCTGAGTCCTCATCAGAGAAGCTTCTTTGTCCTCAAGCAGCAGTCTCTACAGACCAATCACAATTGATACATGTGTGGAGAGTAAATGACAGTGGAGTGCTCCACCCTAAACAAAACATCTATATCCTCCCTCCCCACAAAGAAGGAGCAGGATGAACACAAGAGCCAGACGTCGAGGGGAGGTGCTGTGAGTGTCTTCTGGACGTGGGCACAGTATTGTAGTCATGAATTCACTGCAGCTGTGGTTACTTGCACAAGACTTACACAAGATTTGGTCCATCAACATTTCACTATTCGTGGGGAAGGAGCTGATCAGATGATCAGACTCCACTCCTCATTTACTATCTGTGAGTGAAAAAACAAAAACAAAAAACTGACATTAAAGAAGGAAATGGTTGTTGTGAAGTGCCACAGCTGTCTGGCTGAGTCTAATGACCTGACCGCGAGCAACTGGAGATTAAGAAAAACACAAAGCAGACGTGAATCTGGGCTTGGGTTACATGGGTTCATATTTGGATGGAAGGAATACTTGGCATGTTTATTACCTACAGGGAAAACAGGGAGTGGCCAGCTAATCTCGGTAGGGGATCACAGAAGTCCGAAAGTGATCTTGCAGTATTCTGTAAGCAAGGAAATTACTCTGTGTGAATTCTGCACATACCCTTCCCTTGGTAAGTGTCAGCTGTTGTGCAAACATCTTCCTTCAGCAAACATCTCAGTCTCAGGCATGGAGAAGGCCACACCATTTCCTTAGCCCTGAGACCCCTTATGGTTTTGTTCAGATCAAGAATGCACAGCCACACCGGGGCTTCCTCGCTACAAAGAAGGTTTTCAACAGGAGAAAGGAGGAGTGAGAGTGTAATAAGGAGAGAAAATATCCAAAACTCCATGTGCACGTGTTTTTAATTGTCAAAGTGTTTGTTGTTGTTGTTGTTATTGTTGACAAAACACCTTGGAATAAACCTAACCAAGGAAGTGAAAAACTCTATGATGAAAACTCCAAAATACTGAAGAAGAAACTGAAGTGGAAGATGGAAAACCAGCCCTTGCTCATAGACAGGAGGAATTAGTACTGTGAACATGGCCGGTCTACCAAAAGCAAGCGACAGGTTCAGTGCAACCCCACCAAAATACCAACACCCTTCTTCACAGAAATAGAACAAAATCTTAAAATTCAGATGCTTGAGAGCAAGAGAATCAGTCTTCCCCAGGCAAGAGCATACCAATGGGTTATCCAATACCAAATGGTCAGTCCTGAAAATATATACGAGTGACTAATGTTTTATGGACTGAGTATATTACATTTATATATTTAGGAATATATATAAATGCACACATATACATATGCAATAGAAAAGAGGTCATGAATTTTTAAAGAGAGCAAGATGGGGTACATGGAAGGAAGTAGATGGAGGAAAGGGAAAGGGGGATATTATGAAATTCTATTATAATTTTTAAAAAATTAACTCATAAGGAAGCAAAAAAGCCTTAGCTAGCCAAAGCAATCAAGGAAAGAAAAAAAAGACAGTGGTGGGAGTGTCACCACACCTGTTGTATCTCAAGTTATACTATAGAGCCACAGTAATGAAAACACAGTGCCAGCCTAAAAACAGACATCTAGATCAATGAAATACGAGTTCCAATTATAAACCCACATGCCTACAGCCACTTGACTTTGGTGGGGGGGGGGAATGCCAAGATATAGAGTGATGATTAACATTGATTATCAACTTGACGAGATCTTTAATCACTTAGGAGACAGGCTTCTGAGTGTGTCTGTCACTGATTATCTAGATCAGTTCATTGAGTTTAGAAGACTCACCCAGAAAGCAGGCAACACCATTCCATGGCTTGGGGTCACAGCATGTATGAAAGCAAAAACAACCAAAGCATGGCATTTCTGCCTTTGTGCTTCCCAACTGTGGAGGCGATGTGAACAGCTGTCTCTATAGCCACCATGATGGATTGTACCCTGGAACTGAGAACCAAAACCCTCACTTCCTTAAATTGCTTTTGTAGGTACCTTGCTACCACAACAAGACAAATAACTAGTGAATATGCATTGGAGAAAAGTTAGCCTCCTCAGTAAATGATACAGGAAAAGCTGTATCCACATGTAGAAGAATAAAACTAATTGTCCATATTCAACCTGTACAAAATCAACTCCAAATGTACCTAGGACCTGAGACTCTAAAACCCATTAGAGGAAAAACACTTCAAAATATAGGCATAGGCAGGGACTTTCAAAAAAGGACTCCAGTTGTTTAATAACCAATGCCACCAATTGACAAATGGGACCTCATGAAATTATAAAGCTTCTGCACAGCAAAAGAATGAAGTGAAGAGAGCCTGATGCATGGCTTAAAGTCTTTAATAGCTACCTGGCATCTGACATAATGATAATATGTAGAACATACAAAAAACTAAAAAAAGAAAGAAAGAAAGAAAGAAAGAAAGAAAGAAAGAAAGAGAGAGAGAGAGGGGGAGGGAGGGAGGGAGGGAGGGAGGGAGGGAGGAAGGAAGGAAGGAAGGAAGAAGAAACCAAGTAATCCAATAAAATAGAACTAATGAAATACAAATGATCACCAGAGGAATGCAACTTAAAAATACATTGAGATTCAATTTCATCCCAGTCAGAAGGAAAGAAATTGTGAAAACAAATACCAGCTAGTGCTAGTAAGTCGACAGAAGGGGAGCCTTACACAGTTTTAGTGAGAATGTAAACTATTGAAGCTACTGTGCAAATTAATACTGATGTTCCTCAAACACCTAAATAAGATCTACCATATGACCAAGCTACACCACTCCTGGGCATCTCTCCAAGCCAATATAGCACAGAGATACTGGCACATCCAAGTTTATTGTAGCATCTGTCCCCAAAGTAAGTCATGGGACCAACCTAGGTATCATAACAACAGCGGAGTGGTTAGAAAACTATGGTATATAAGCACAATGGAATTTTTCGCTTATAAGGAAGAATGAAGTTAGGTCGCTTTTGAGAAATTTGTGCAATTGGAGATGATAATATTTTTAAAATTAGCCAGGTGTTAGTAGTAATCCCATCATTCGGGAGGCAGAGGCAGGCAGATCTCTAAATTCAAGGTCAGCCTGGTCTACAGAGCAAGTTCTGGAACATTCAGGGCTGCACAGAGAAATTTTGTCTCAAAAAGCCAACCCCCCCCAAAAAAAAGAAAGAAAAGAAAAGGAAAAAAGAAAGAAAATTAAGTCAGTCTTAGAAATACAAATATCACATATTCTCTCATTTGTGGTTTGTATATTTTAGATAGCTACATAAGATTTGTATGTAAATATGCCAATAGAGCAGCAGCAAAGGAACTAGCAGGAAAAGGTTGAGAAAGGGGAAGGGAGTGGAGTATAGGGTGGAACACGTTCAAAGTACATGCCTAAATGTGCTTGTGTAACCTAGTACCATGTACAGTGGACACACATTCTAACTATATTTGCCAACATTCCTTCTCTACAAAATCTTGTACTATAGTGATAGTTTATCTGTATTGAAGTGTGATTTTATTTGTATGTTAATAAAGTTGCCTTGGGGTCAGAGCAAGCCATAGCAGAAGCTGGGCACTGGTGGTGCACGCCTTTAATCCCAGCACTTGGGAGGCAGAGCTAGGCGGATCTCTGTGTGTTCAAGGATACAGCCAGCCATGGAGACATATGCCTTTAATCTCAATACCAACCATAGAAGACCTAGAGGTCTGTACAGATAGGCAGTGATGAGGAGGTCATGTGGCTGGGTTTACAACCAATGAGAAAGCAGAACAGAAAGTCTATAAAAAAGAAAAACAGACAGAAGTAGCTCTCTTGTGGAGAGGAAAGACAGCAGAAGCAGTGAAGGGTAAGGTTTTCAGCTCTCAGCTATTGCTCTGACCTCTTGGCTTTTAACTCTGCAATTGGATCTGTGTTTCTTATTTAACAAGATGGTTACGTCTACATTGTACTAAACTCTGAAATAGAAGCAATATATTTTCATTCTCGTCAGTTGCTAGCAAGGTAAAGGTACAGTGTCTGTATTTCAGCCAAGAAAGTGCTTGACAAAGTCAAGGAGGAAATAGACAGAGTTGATAGAATAATGACATTCAGATCATCTCTTTTTAAAAATCTTGTTGCAGATTGTCCACTCAGGAGTTTACCCTTGGACATTTTTTAATCTCAGGTCACACTTCCTTCTGCCATTTGGCATCCTCCCAGGCGCCATCTCTTTCCATCAGCCAGTGGAAACATTCGCCAAGCATAATTAGGAAAGTAAATCTGCCGGAGAAATTGTCATATTTTCATTTAGATTTAGCCAGTGTTAAACAATGGATGGTCAATTCCGTCTCCTTCCCTGGAAATTTCAAAACAAACAACAAACCAATCATCTAGACACATCTGAACTGGGTGTGGACTGAGCCTCTACAGCTTGCTTTGCTAACTATGCATTTGCACATGGTTATGACCTAGTCAATGCAGGACTTCTGAGACTAAGCCACAGTCTACAGTGTGGGAAGACAGAGCAGCACAGACAGTGAAGCCAGCAGCGGAGACCACTGTGTGTCACAAACTGGCATATCATCTAGCACTCAGCTGCAGAAGAGCACTTGCTAGCTATATTGGCTTGCAGAATTTATTCTGTTTTTCCAGAATGATCAGCATTAGGGAGCAGCATCTTACTACTCCACTGCGGGCTAGGCAACAACCATAGAGGAGGCTGGTGTGCTCATGAATAGCAGTTCTCATGATCTGCTTTCTCAGCCCAGGATGACCTCTCCATTGTTGGTACCACCCACAGTGGGCTGGGCCCTTCCACATCAGTCAGGCCTGTCTGATGGGGGAATATTCTCAGTTGAGTTTCCCTCTTCCAATATGGCCCCAGCCTGTGCCAAGTTGACAAAAACCTAACCAATGCATAACCTACTCAAGAATTTTCCCATAGGATCATCTTTAAAATACATTACTTTGAGGCATCTTTTAAGTTGTCTACTGAAGAGATTTCTCCCAGATCTGTGCCAGTACAATTGAATAATAATCATTAGGAGACAATGGAATTCATTTTAATCCTGGATACTATAGACCTCTGTATCCCCCAAGTAGCAGGAGGTGTGTTTCAAAGCAGTATAATGTGAGGAATCAAAGGCAAGGAGTTTACATTCAGAAAACACAAAACCATCTCTGCCAGTTGCCACTTTAAGTTTCATTAGACACATAATGGAACGGATCATGACGTTTTCCTCACATATCTCACATGAGTTTTGAATGACACAGGAATATGAGAGCAATGTATATGCAGCATTCTAAAAAACAAAATTTCACTGGGTGATGGAGGCGCACACCTTCAATCCCAGCACTCAGGAGGTAGAACCAGGAAGATCTTTGTGAGTTTGAGGCCAGCCTAGTCTACAGAGCAAGACCCAGGACTGGCACCAAAATTACACAGAGAAACCCTGTCTTGAAAATCCAAAAGAAAAAAAAATTCACCTCAATGTCTGTGGCTCATGTCATATATTTTATGGCATTTTATTGAAAAAAAAAAAACAGTATTATAACAGCAGGATAATTTTACATGATAAGGAACAAATTTTTCTAAATAATTTAGAAATTATACTGAACATTCATGTTGTCATGGGTTTTCTGTGGCTTTTCTAATTGAGACATTATACCTATAGGATTTTTAACAGTACATCTTCAATTAAAAACTTTAAAAAAAATGTAGTATGTTAACTGTAATAAAAAATAAATATACTAAACTCATGCAATAGATATAATACATATAATGTATATAATGCAATACATATAATAAAAATGAAACAAAACTAGATTCTAGCGGCAGGTTTTATATTTTAAAGAATGTCATTTTTTCTTAGTCAAATAAGATAGACATTGAAATGTAAGCTTGTTGAGCTGTGAAATGCAAGCTTTCCCACTTTATAAAATTGGAATATTTTATATAAATGCTAATATTTTTCTTTACATTTAACATAATTCAAAATAATCCACTACCTTGTGTACAGCCATCAATAATGGCATAATACCTGTATGTTAAAGAAAAACATCAGACAAAAACTGACCAGAAATGCTTGCTGACTGGAAATGCTAAACATTGGGGAAATACACAGATGCATATGAATACACACACACACACACACACACACACACACACACACACACACACCCCAATTCAAACCAAAGGTTAATAAATGAGTAACAAACCCAGCAGTTATACACGAATCAAGGGAAAGCTATGCTTAACCATAAAGCAATGTAACAAGAAAATATAAAATAAAAAGTGGATTCATGACAGGAAGGAGGAAAGGAGGAAATAACTAACCAGGACCACAGGAGGTGACAGTGAAAGCAGGAGTGGAAGGAAAATAAATATTCAAAGACACGCCTGAGAGCTTTCCACAAGTATCCAAAGTGTGAACTCACAGTTCAGGAAGCATCCTCTACCATGAACAAAAAGCGTTAGTCAGAGTCTCGGGCACCATGATGGAAAACACGACATCAGCACCTTAAAGGAGGAAACGGTTGCTTCAGCTCATGGTTTCTATCCATCATGGGAGAGAAGAGTGGCAAGGAAGAGCAGCTTACATCCCAGCATCCAGGAAGCAGCAGAGAGAGCGCAGATGTGAGTTTACAGGCTTTCTCCTTGCTGTTTCCTTTAGTCACTACCACACAGGTCAGTTGTCTGTCATGATAAACCAGTACACAAGATAAATAAAAACAGCCTTTATCAGATTTTCATGAAAATGTCCAACATGAAAGTATCTGAGAAAATGTCTATCATCTGCAAAGGTGAAATCAGGGAAATGATAAACAGTGGAAAGCATAGCACAGTGAAATGCTAGCTTTGTAAATGTCCAACAGGGCAGCTACCTTGGTTTTCTAAGGCTTTTATAACCTTAACCATAAATGGGGCAGTTTAAATAACAGACATGGGTTTCTCTTATCACTGTGGCCTGGAAGATCTGAGATCAGGGTGCCAGCACTAGAGGTTCTAGTGAGAAGGCTCTTGCCTGGACATAGCTGCCCTCTGGCTTTACCCTCAGAAGATACAGAGGGAATTCTGGTGTTCACTCATTTTTTATAAAGAGCTAATTACCTGAGAAAGATCTAACCTTCAAATCTCAGCACACTGAAGGTTACTATTCCAACTTAAGAATTTTAGGACAGAAATATTTAGTTCAAAACAATTATTATTAACCCTAAACTACTAACAAAATTCTTTAATATTAAGTAAATACTAATATCTAAATCATAAGGCTTAACATACAACAAAACAAAATGCTAAATAATATAATTGATAGATGGTGCTAAAATGTAACGTTCCATAAATCCTTGACATTCTCTTAGATGTGTCTTATGGGTCAGCAGCAGAGATATCTTCTGAGCCCTTGCATCAAATCTAAAGCTGTTTTGTTTTCTCTTTTATTCTTCTCTCATACATTTCATCTCAAGCACAGTTTCCCCTCCCTCCATTCCTCCCAGTTCCCCCACTTTCTCCAGATCCACTGCTTCTCCATTTTGCTTTTTTAAAAAAGAGCAGGCCTCCCAGGGATATCCACCAAATATGGCCTAATAAGTTACAATAAGACTAGACATAAACCCTCATATCAAGGCTGGATGAGGCAGCACAGTAGGAGAAAAAGGATCCCAAGCTCTGACAAAGAGTCAGAAACAACCCCACTCCCACTGGTGGGAGTTCCACAAGAACATCAAGCTACACAACTGTAATATATATGCAGAGGACCTGTGACTGCCACTTCAGTCTCTGGGAGCTCCTGGGAGCCCTGCTTAGTTGATTCTGTGGCTGTGTTCTTGTGGTGTCCTTGATCCCTCTGGCTCCCACAATCCTTCCTCCCTCTCTTCCTTGGGATTCCCTGAGCTCTGTCTAGCATTTGGCTGGAGGTCTCTGCATTTGCTCTCATCAGTTGCTGGATGAAGACGCCCCTGATGACAATTATAATATCACTAGGAATCATTTCATTGACTTTTTATTCCTGCTAATGATGTTTAGTTCTATCCTGGGTCTCTGGGCTGTCCCGCCTCTGGTTCCTGGCCATTCAGGCAGTATCAGGCAGGGCTCCCTCTCATAGCATGGGCCTCAAGTTGGACCAGTCATTGGTTGGCCACTCGCACAAGTTCTACACCACCATACCACAGCATATCTTGTAGGCAGGACAGATTGTAAGTCAAGGTTTTGTGACTGGGTTGATGTCCCAACCCCTCTACTGGAAGTCTTGCCTGGTTATAGATGATGGCCAGTTTGGGCTCCATATTCTCCATTACTTGGAGACTCCCTAGAGTCACTTTCATAGATTCTAGGGAGTTTCCACTACACTAGGTTTCTACACAGCTCCAAATGCCCCCAATTCCAGCCATCTCTCCTGGTACTCTCTCCCCCCATTTCTCTCACTCCCCACCTGATCCCTCCTGTTCCCATGCCTACTTGACCCCAGTCCACCTGCAAAAATCCCTATTTCCCCTTCCCAAGGAGATCCATGTGTCCCACCTTGAGCCCTCCTTGTTACTTAGCCTCTCTGGGTCTGTGGACTGTAGTATGATTGGCCTTCATTTAACAGCTAGTGTCCATTTATAAGTGAGTACATACCACATTTGTCTTGCTGAGTCTTGGTTACCTCACTCAGGATAGTATTGTCTAGTTCCATCTAGTTGTCTTCAAATTTCATGATGTAATTGTTTTTAACAGCTGGGTAATACTCCATTGTGGAAATGTACCACATTTTCTTTTTTTATTCCTCAGTTGAGGGACATCTAGGTTGTTTCTAGTTTCTAGATATTATGAATAAAGCTGCAGTGAACATGGTTGAGCAAAGTGTCCATGTAATATAATGAAGTATTCTTTGGGTAGATACCCAAGAGTAGTATCTCTGGGTCTTGAGGTAAATTGATCCCTAATTTTCTGAGGAACTACCATATTGATTTCTGTTGTGGCTGTTCTAGTTTTCACTCCCACCAGCAGTAGTGAGCATCTCCTTTGCTTTACATCCTTGACATCATGATCTGTCTCTTGTGTTATTGATCTTAGCCATTCTGACAGCTGTAAGATGGAATCTCAAAGTAATTTTGATTTGCATTTCCCTGATAGCTAAGGATGATAAACATTTCTGTGTTTCTCAGCTATTTGGGATTCCTCTGTTGAGAATTCTGTGTTTAGATATGTACCCCATTTTTAATTCGACTATTTGGTTTGTTGATGTCTAATTTCTTGAGTTCTTTATATACTTTATTTACTCTCTGTTGGATGTGGAGTTGTTGAAAATCTTTTCATGCTATAGGCTGCCATTTTGTCCTATTGACAGAGCCTTTGCCTTACAGAAACTTCTCAGTTTCACGAGGTCCCATTTATTGACTATTCTTCTTAGTGCCTCTGCTATCAGGAAGTTGTATCCTGTACCAGTGCTTTCAAGGCTATTACCCACTTTCTCTTCTATGAGGTTCAACATATCTGATTTTATGTTAAGGACTTTGATCCACTTGGACTTGAGTTATAGGCAGTATAAGTATGGATCTATTTGCATAATTCTATATGGTGACATCCAGTTAGACCAGCACAATTTGTTGAAGATGCTTTCATTTTTCCTTTGCGTCTTTCTGGCTTTTTCTTTAATCAAAAATAAAGTGTCCATAAGTGTGTTGATTTACATTTGGGTCTTTGATTCAATTCCATTGATTAACCTATATATTTTTATGCCAAAAGAATGTGGTTTTTAGTACTATAGCTCTGGAGTGCAGTTTGAAATTAGGGATGGTGATACCTCTGGATGTTTTTTTATTGTACAGGATTGTGTTAGCTTTCCTTAGTTTTTTTTTTCCCCATATGAAATTGTGTAATGTCCTTTCAAGGTCTGCAAATAATTGTGTTGGAATGTTGATAGACATTTCATTGAATCTGTAGATTGCTTTTGGCAGGATGGCCATTTTTACTATGTTAATCCAACCTATCCATGAGCATGGGAGATCTTTCCATCTTCTGATATCTTCTTCAATTTCTTTTCAAAGAATTTCAATTTCAAAGACTTGAAGTTTTTGTCATACAAGTCTTTCACTTGCTTTGTCAGAGTTACACCAAGATATTTTATATTATTTGTGGCTATGTGAAGTGTTGTTTCCCTGATTTCTTTCCCAGTCTGTTTATCATTTGTGTATAGGAGGATTGCTGATACTTTTAAGTTAATTCTGTATCCAGCCACTTTACTAATGGTTATGGATGGTGACATTTAAGAACTGTTGCACAGAGCTGGGGAGATGGTTCCATAGATAAAGCACTTGCTACACAAGGCCTGAGTTTGAATCCCCAGATCGACAGTAAATGAAGATAGATACAGCCACTTTAGCTCATAACCTCAGCATTGGGGCGGGGCTTAAGGGCAGTGCCAGGTGGATCCTGGGAGTTCGCTGACCAGCCAGCCACTGAAAGAACAGACCATCTGATGTTCCCCTCTGGGTACATATAAAGGCATGTGCAACTACAACACACACACACACACACACACACACACACACACACACACACACACACACATCATGTAAATCTCATATACACAAAGAAAAGGAAAGAATTGTTATGTGGTTGATTGTACAAGGTTAGGATAGATGGTGTCAAAATGTAGTCTTAGTATAGATTTGGTTCAGTTTAAACTAAATTCTTTTTTTTTTCTTTTTTTTCAAGACAGGGTTTCCTTTTGTAGCTTTTTGCCTTTCCTAGAACTCACTCTGTAGATCAGGCTGGCCTCGAACTCACAGAGATCCACCTGCCTCTGCCTCCCGAGTGCTGGGATTAAAGGCATGCACCACCACCACCTGGCTCAATTTAAACTAAATTCAAGGATAATATCCCAAAATGTAGAAGCAGTACGTGTAAAAAATTTTAAAAAATACTGAAGCCTAAGCTCTCTTCAGATACTGTGGTTTAACTGGTCAATAGTATAGGAATGAGAACAAGATTCAGAAACAATTTTGAAGGCATCCCCTGACACGTGTATCACACTGCCCAGGGTAAGACAAAGGGTAGACCAAAATGAACTAGCATAGCCATTTTATTAGTATCTGGTGCTAAATATAAATTAATGCTCTTTAATATATCCTAAGTCAAGCAGTGTGCACCTAGGTAAATAACAAATACACTTAAGAAAAACTAACTTCCATGCTCTGAATGACATCTTGGTAGCATTTTGTCTTCACAGAAGAGAAGGGATTAATAGCAGGCTGAGAACAAAGGAAGTGGAATTTAAGGAAGCCTTGAGGTAATTTGAGATTTGGAAGATTGAAACAATGTTATATCAATTACAGAATCTGATACTCATCTCTTAGGGACTAGGACACTGAGCTATGCTGGGATACGGCATAGCTGAGATTAGAATTCAGGTGTCCCAGGTTAAGACAAAGTGATCCCATAGACCCTGTTCTCTGGAACTCCTCTAAATCGAGCAGTTCAGCAAGTTGATTCTCAACAGTGATGCTCAGTAGACTTTTCTACCAAGGTGGAAATGGTTTGCAGCTATGTCTACGGTGGGGCTCCAAGATAGGCTCTAATGCAACTGAGACATTACATTTTTCCATTTCATTTTATTTTAATTAGCTCCAAGAAGCTAGTGGCAAGCATCTTGGTGAATCCAGCTCTAAAGAGACACTCCCCACTGTGGTCTCAGAACCCAGCAATATCAGCAACCCCTGACTAAAGTTTTAGAGTCAAAATAAAGACAGAACTTATTTAAAATGCACATAGTAACAAGTACCTTTCTTCCTCAGCTTCTTAAAACCAACCCTGGAAAGGCCTATCCTTTTCCTTTTGCTTCTTTTTTCTGTGGTTCCCCCCCCCCTCAAAAAAATTCAGTGAAAACAATAAGTAGCTGAGGAGTAAGATTACTTACTCTAAAGTATGATACATTTATATAACAAAGTATTTTTCAGCTGTTAATAAAAATGACAATAAGAAATTTACAGGCAAATGAGTGGAACTAGAAAAAACACATCCTGAGTGGGGTAACCCAGACTCACAAATATAAGTATGGCATGCCATAGCTTATATCTGGATATTAGTTAAATAAGTGATAAACAAGCTATAATCCATAGACCCAGAGAACTTAGGCATTAGAGGAAGGGACTAGGGGACACACATGGGTCTCCCTGGGAGGGGGAAATAGAATGGATTTTATGGGTGGACTGGAGCCAGGGTTGTGGATGATAATGGGGATCAGGTGGGGAGGGGGAGGGAATGAGGGGAGAAACAGAATTAAAGGGCGAGTGGGTGGGGATATGGAAGCCTAATGCAATGGAAACTTCCTATCGTACATGAAAGTGATCCTAACAAAGCCTCCAAATAATGAGGGAGACAGAACACCTATTGGCCATCTCTTGTCACCAAATGAAGCTTCCAGGGCTGGGATTGGGTTTCAGACAATTGAGTTATTAGCCAACAGGATCCCATGGAAATATCCAAACAACTCAGGCTGTTGCCAAGACAACAATATATTCACTCAGGAGTGAAAGAAGACAAGTTCTCTACAAATTTACAGCAAAGCCTCATTGTTGAAGACAGCACCCACACAACTCATTGACCATGGAGAGGCCGAGCTGGTGTCTACATAGAACCTTCATCCCCATAGTCTACTATCTATGGTATAGGTATTCTACAGGTTATCAAAAGATAAATGTAAACACAACACAACCACAAAACCTTAGAACTACAATCTGTCCTGCCTGCAAAATATGCTAGGGCAATGGAGAACTTGTAGAAGTAACCAACAAATGTCTGATTTAATTTAAAACCAACTCCAGGAGATGAAACCCATACTTAACACTGCTTAAATGACCAAGAACCAGAGTCTAGAGATCCCAGAGACATAGGGTAAAACTAAATATTACTGATCTAAAAGAAATAAGTAAAAATAAAATGACTCCTAGCGATATTCTTCTCCATTCATAGATCAGTGCCTTATTCAGCCATCATCAAAGAGGCTTTCCTCCTGCAGCAGATGGGAACAAATATAGAGACCCACAGCCAGACATTACACAGAGAGAAAGACCAGGGAACACAGAGCTGTAAACAAGATGTCACCATCAAACCTTCTCCTCAGAGCTCAGGGAAGCCTGCAAAACAGGAAGCAGAATGGGCTGGGAAAACAGGGTTTGGAGAACACTGAGAGAACAAGGCTCTCTAAAACAACTGAGCAAAGCTCATATGAACTCACAGGGACTGAAGCAGCAAGCACAGGACCTGCACCGGTCTGCACCAGGTCCTCTGGGCATACATAATAGCTTTCCGTTTAGTACTTTTATGGAACTCCTGAATGTGTAAATGAGAGGGTCTCTGATTCTTCTTGGAACTCTTCTTGATTCTTCCCAGAACTCTTTTGTTTTTCTGTTGGCTTGAAGTTGTTCAACTTCAATACGATGGTTTTCATTTTATCTTATTGCATTTTATTTTATTATGTTTTGTTGATAACTCTTAGAAGCCTGTTCTTTTCTAGTGAAAGACACTAGAGTGGATCCAGATGCAAGAGGAGGTGGGGAGAAACTGGGAGGAGTAGAGGGAAGGGAAACTGTATTCAGATTATACTGTATGAGAAAAGAATCTATGGTTAATAAAGGGGGAAAATGGTAAACTAAATCAAATTTAAAAAATAAAGTCTATGATAAAGGTGTATATGACCATGGCAGACCAGATGGAGAAGAAATAAAAGATAGTTCTAAAAGGAAGTGCAGGCTGAGTAAGGGGATAATACACAAAAGCTTTAAGTGGTCTGCTGTGACAAAGTCCAACGCAGGTTTCAAGACGAGCTGGAAGCAGGACAGGTGCCAGGACATCAATATCATGCTTGCCCATCATAGTGGGGCATCTGCATGGTGCCGTACAGGCAAGGAGAACCCGTTAAAGCAGTTGTAGCCAGATTCTCATCTTTTAAAAGGCAACTTGCAAAGCAGATAGGGAAGAAGTAAAGCAGGAAGCTTGAAGACTATCTTCAATGTATTCACTCAGGCGTGAAAGAAGTCAATATAGTCACATATAAATTGAAGCCGCAGAACCGGGTACTACAAGCTAGTCCCCCACTTCCTCTTTCAGTTGTCATTTATGATTGTTTGTGGTAGTTATTAGAGACAGTCTGAAACCACCTCTCCTCTCTAAAACAAGGTGTTGCAGTGATGTCCTAGGGAAGTCCAGATACTAGCATGGCAGATGTCAAACCAACTTTACCAACATAACCAGCTTTCCTTTCTCGGCTTTCTGCATCCGCCACCTTTCCTCTCCACAGGACCACTCAACATCTTCCAGAGATAGACTCATAGGAAATTATATGATGTTTTACATTCAGCCAAAGAGAGCTCTATTTAAAGCCATTCTATATTTTCATAGCATGTTTCCTGAATATAAAAGTAATATATTTCCTAGTCAGAAACTTAAAAAATTATTTTCTGAAAGTTCTGATGCAAATCTTTAATCCATTTTATCTCTAAGAATTAACACTTCTGAAAGTATAATTGTAGTATCATTTTAATTTTTCAATTGTGCTTTAATAAAGAAAAATATTATTACACCCTAAATGCTTGGTATTTCAGATGAGTTTTAAATTTAACATATTGGATAATTACTTTGTACTTGAGTGTAAAAACATTTTCTCAAGACAGGGTCTCACTATGTAGCCCAGACTGACCTGGAACTTCCTACGTAGACCAGGCTGGCCTCTAACTCACAGATATCTGCCCACCTCTGCTTCCGAAGTGCTGGAGTTAAAGGTGTGTGCACCACAATTCCCAGCCACAAACATTATTTAATGAGTATGGAGAAATCTTTCCTATTTATTTTCAATACTTTGACAAAGCACACACTAGAAACAATCTAAGAAAGTGGACTAATGGATTTGATTCATGGATTAAGAGGTCTGTCACACTGGCAGCTCAGGATTTGGGCAGGAGAAGGAATGGGCTAAGACTGATTGTGCCTGTCCTCAGTGACCCATCCCTCCAATAGGACCTCATCCTGTGAAGGCCCCAGAACCATCCAAAACAACACTATCAGCTCAGGATGAGTGTTTAATGACAGAAACCTCTGAGGGACATTTCACATCCAAACCTTAAGAAAATCTATTGTGTGAATGACCCGTAATTAACTATAATTTGTGTTTTAGAAAAAGAGAAAATTTTTACCTTCTGAGCATATGTGGAATCTTTTTTTTCTTCTTTTCTTTGTATCCAGATTTTAAAACCTTACTGTGGTGTACCTGTGACCAACTGTTTGATATTCTTCTGTCAAGAAAGACAAAGAAAAAATGATGTGAGGGCTTTTTTTGTTGTTTGTTTTGTCTTCAAGTTATTTTGTATTTTTATTATATTTTTCATTTTTTAAAACAATTTTCAAATTCAAATATATTTTGATCAATTCTTCCCCTTCCCCGAGTCCCTCCAGATCCTCTCCCCATCCCTACCCACCCAACTTTAAGTTCTTTCTAAAAAAAAAAAAAATTTAATAAATAAATATATTTAATAAAAAAACAAAACAAAAATTTAAAAATTAAAAAAAAAACAATACAGCAATAAAAACCCCCTAAAACCAAGAAAAAATAAAACCATATCAAAAAAAGAAAACCTATGGAGTCCAATTACATGTTGGTCAGCTATCCTGAACATGAACAAAGCTCATATGAACTCACAGAGACTGAGGCAGCATGCACAGAGCCTACACAGGTCTTCTGTGTATGTATGATGACCTCCAGTTTAGTGTTTTTTTATGGGGCTTCTAAGTGTGACAATGAGAGGTCTCTGATTCTTGTGACTTCTTTTGAACTCTTTTCCTTCTGTTGATCTATCTTGTCCAACTTCATTGTGATAGATTTTATTTTATCTTATTATATTTTACTTTGTTATATGGTTTCAAAAAAGAAATGAATAAATGAAAACCTAGTTACTAGGGTAAAAGGTAACTAGGGCAAAGGTTAACTATCATTTGTATCTGCTGGGAGAGGGAAAATCAGTTTTCTCTGATAGAGTGATGTGAATATCTTACCCTGATTGCTGTTAGTCAAGGGGCAGAAAGGACAAAACATGTAACAGAAGTCTTAGGGGTTTTGCAGCCCAGAGAAGGGCCTGTGTCCTAGAAGCACCTTCCATGGAGCAGCCATTAGGCTGAGCCTTAAAACAGAGTTGCAGCAAGAGAGACCCCCAGGATTCACAGTCCAACCAGGTAGAAGTATTTACAGAAAGGGCAGAGGAGAGCTAGTGCTGAGCCGATGGAAAGACTGCAACTATAAGTAACTTTGGAAAGGTAACTAGTCAGTTACTTTTCAGCCTGGTTTTCTATTAATTCTTATCTTACAGAATAGTTCATAGTTTCTTTCATTAGGTTTTACTGAGGCCCTAGTGCATCAGAAAACATACTCCCTTAATCAAGACTAGAACATCATATCCTTAACTTTTAAAACTGGCCTCTTTCTTTGCCAGAAGGTCATCCAAGATCTATTCTATACCTCAGGACCTGTTTAAATCAGATAAATGTTTGAGGGGCATGGGTATTAATCCCCCATTCAGCATTTCCAGAAAACCAGTGATGAAATTTGTCTTTTGACGGTTCCCAAATTCATGATTCTTGATATAAAACACACCACTAGCTGATGGAACTGTTCCCCTTGAAGACTCTCTGTGATCATGTCCTCTATTTGCACAAATACAGGCACCTGGAAACCCAGCTCCTGAAAGGAGTATCTGAAAATCAAATGGGAAGGACAAATGGGGGGTGTGAACTTCTCTGAAGAATATGCTAAACTCTCCCACTATTAAATAGATAGGATTGAATGCTGCTGTTCAGCCAGATCCAGTCTCTGAAATATCTAATTAAAACTGATGTGCTTATCTAGCTCCCAATTCATCACAGGTGGGCCCACATTAATGTGAAAATGAGACTAAATTACCAGCATTTGGCAATCTCGCTGAATGTCATTCACATTATTAGCTCAAAGCTCAAAATGCATTTTAAAATGCAGTTCACAGGTAGGGCATGCAAACAAAAACCCTCACCAGCAGGCTCGTGGAATTCTGCTTTTTTTTTGTAGGGGTTTGCTAGTAACACAAGTACCCCCACCCACAACACCTGGTCTGTGATCCAACAGAAGATGCACACAGAGAATGATCTCGTCTTCCAAGGTGTTCATGTCTCCTGGGAATGACTGTTTAGTTTGGCCCAACTCTTCCCTAGCCTGTCAATCAGAACTTCATTAAAACATGAGTTCATTTAACTTTCCTTAGAGATTCTCTTCTGAGCATCCTCAAAAAGCACCCAATAAAGTATAGCAGCTTCAGTTCCATCCCTGTAGAGAGCCATAGCCCTGTGGCAAATGGGCTCAGGCCTTCACATACAATCTGCAAAATGGAAATTCATCTCCCTTCTAATTAATCTTTAGAAAGCTCTGTGCAGCAGTCTGCAGGAATATATTCTGGAATAGCACATCTTAGAGATTCTGAGAACAATAAGGCAGCATCACAGTTCACCCACAATGTACACAGTGGTCCACCGTATTTCAAAACCACTTTTCCTCAAATGTTTCTAAATATCTTCTTCCATTTTCATGACACCAACTGTTACGTTTTTTTTTTTTTCATGTTTGTTTTTGGAGACAGACATCATTATAGCCCAGATTGGCCTCAAACTTATTATGTAGCTGACAATGACTCCTCTTGTTTATTAACCTGAAGAAATGTCAAAGTGGGAGAATCATCACTAACAATCTCATTCAACTTTGGTCCTGACTACATGGATGATCTTCTAAGCAAGATGTACCCATTGGCACAATAGAGACATGGCTGCTTCAGAGAACCCAACCACTTTCTGGTTGGAGGGAATTTATGTCTGGTACTCTAAACCTGGTCAAAAAGCTCATGTCTAGAGAGGACATAATCCCCACTTGGGGATTATGCTAAACGGACATGATATGCCTATCAAATTGCCTTTGGACTCTTTATGTTTATGCCCATAGACTAGTGCTGCCACCAGATTTGGTGGAAGAAGCTTCTTTTTGCTATGGAAAGTAGTTACTATGGCATCTTATAACTGTTGGAAGCAGTAAGATTAAGTGGCTAATAAATGTTCAGTCCTAAATGAGATATCTATACCAGCTCCTCAATCACTTAGGGAAGAATACTGGGAGGAAAGACTATAAGAGCTGGAGGTAAGGGTGGAGTGTTGTGGAATGATGTCTTCTGGGCAGGATAGGGCAACTGCACTCTGCATTGCATTGAGTTCATTGCACTGAACTCTCGGGAGCTCTGATTACCTGTACAAGACCTACATACATTGGACCTGTCAATATCCCACCATGGAGAAGGGGCCATGAGGCCCTTCCCATCCCTAAAGATCTATAGGAAGTTGATAACTGACATGAGGAAGAAGAGATGTGTCCTTCAGTAGTGTAGCCCCTAGCAAGTTGCCCATACTTCTGTAAATGACCTTCTCTCATGCACCTCTAAGCAGCCCTAATTAAGCTCACAGTGTCACAAAAAAGAAAGATATGAAAACAGGAAAGAGAAGGAGTTCAATAGGAGGGTAATGGAGAATGAATATGATCAGAATACATTATGTACATGTAGAAAGTGTCATGATGAACCCCATTATTATGTATAATGAATATATGCCAATAAAAATTTTAAATCCCAACTTCATGGCTGTGTGAATTGTGAATAAATGCACATTTCTATGGAGCCTCCTTTCTTTACTTAATAGTGATTTTTGTGGTAATTAAAGCAGATGTGTGAGTGGACACATAAGGGTGTGTTGGTATTCCTCACCCCAGTGGTAAATTTCAAAATTTTAATCTCTAGTGTCATGTAGTTGACAAGCAATCACAGTCAACAATGGCCCCTGGAACATAATAGACACCAGAAATGGTACTAACTTATTTCCTGTTTCAGTTATTGAATTATTATTTTGAGTGTCTAATATGAGCTCAGTACTGTGCTTTCCTGGCTAGAAAGGATGATTTTGATACTCAGGCAAGAAAAAAAGGAAGAATTTTATGCAAAGGAGGTATAACCAGATTTTTCTGGTTAATAGACATTCTCGTGGTCAGTGTCCATCTATCAATAAAAGTCAAAAATAAAACAAAACTCTCAAGTTCACAGCGGTTTTGTCTATTGACACTGTGATTCCTATAGTGTCACCAAAACATCCAACAAAGAAAGCCAGCAAAGGAGAAGCTGGGGCTGAAGTTCACAGCTGGTGGCCAAGAAGGACCGCTCTCAGCTCAGCACACATCTGTGATGGAGGTGACACTTGCCTCCATGGCAGAGACCGGCAGCACCAGGGAAGCGTATGTGCAGATCTTTGTGTATGTGTGAAGGTACCAAGATATCTGAGACAGGTGCAATCGGTACATGCTCCTCTCATGGTTATACTCATCTACCTTTAGCATGGGGATGGCAGCTCATTGTCACAGTAGGATCCGCACTGGCATACCTACATTTCTTCTGGGGGAAGAAAAAGAAGCAGGGTGTGCCTAATTGTTAAAGCGTGTCTGGGACTAACTTGATTTTAAGATTCATTGTGCCGTGTTTTAAGAACCTCCCACAGTCAAGGTTAGGTGGCTAAGCAATAGGAAAAGCCAAAAACCAAACTTCCCTCTGGCTCTGACCCACCATTTAAAGAATACTACCCAGCTATCTCCTAAAGCTCATTTCTCATTGGCTAGGAATGGTCATGATCAATGCAAAAGCCTGATGTTCTGGTAGGAAAAGACTGAGCAGAGGCAGTCTCTGGTACTCAGTGAGCCTGAGCCACACAGTCTACAGAGAGAAGCTCACATGGGTCCTTAGCCCTGAAAACTACACTGAGCCCATTTGAACACAGAGTTCTAAGTATCCACCACCCACAGTGGGGATAATGACCTGAGAATTTATAAAACCAGGGTACCACTTAATTTAAAAGAGCTTAGATGGCTACTGGAGCTTCAACTGCCTTGAAGTTCCCCCTGGGCCCCAGCACCATGTCAAACAGCCCAGGAGAGGCTAAGGCAGGCTTCCCCAGGCCAGCCCTCCAGGGCGTGTGCTTCCCTGCCTGTGCCTAAGCTCCAGCAAGCCAGAGGAAGAAAGATGCACAGGCTGCCAGCCCTGACAGGGCCCTGATTAGGGATTAAGCTTTCTCCAATCCCATCTCCACCCAACCACACAGTGTCGTTTTGAAGAATCATTTGTGGTAAATGAAGGGAGAGGAGCTATAAGGGCAAGGAATTGGTGGAAAATAATAGGAAAGAAGCACTCTCATTTGATGAGGGTAATAACCTTTCTAAACCAGTGTCCTCCTGCATTAGCTTTTCCATGAAATTATTTAAAACAGCAGGGAATCAAACATCCCCACATTATTAACCTCTAGTGTGTGCTTATTGAAGAAAATCCAAAGGATATTTATGTGTCTCCCTCACAGGATGAACCATAATGTCCCAGACTGAAGCAAGGGAGCCTCAGAGGAGCAGAGATCCCGGTATTGTCTTCTGTCCATCTCGGGAAGCACAGCTTGTACTTCTTGTCTATGCAAAGTCACTCCTTACCTTATTATGATAAACAGAAGGTCAGTCGATGCTTTCTAGCTTTTAACGATTTATTTCTACAAGGCCAGTCTTCTCTGCAGCTAGTCCTCAGTTCTCAGAGTCTTGGTTATGACAAATGCAAAAACCAAAAGTTGGTATACAAAGCAGTGTAGCGCTTCACAGTCCTTTCTGGAGAGAAACACAGTGGCTGGAAGCCTGGGCCCTGCAGCGGGAGGTTACAGCAAGCACTAACCACACAGATTCAGGAGGATATCTTGCCACAGCCTGTCACATCCCTGGGAGTAAATCTGTCACAACCTGAGTCGTTGTAGAAGCGCTGCGGTCAAACATGTTGAATTACAGTCAGATTTTTGCATTAATTATAATAATTATCTCATAACCATCATTCCATCATGAAAACTACTTCCCTGTGACATTCTGTTCTTGGTTCCAGGACTTTCAAAATCCCCAAATTGCAATTGGAGTTTAAAAATAATTTCCGATCAAGGTTACAAAGTGTAAGCTTTTACAGATTTATGGTTTTTTTAAACAGTATTCAAATAAATGATAATTAATATATAGAAATGCTTGCTACTGCTGATTGGATTCCATACTCCCTAGAAGTTAGAAGGATTTATTTTTTACATTTTTTGAAGAGCTATACGTGTATAAATTATAGGTGGCTCTGACTTCCAAGGTTATAAATATACTGGAGGACCCTGGTGGTATCATACTGAACAGCTGTTTGTAGAGAATATGCCTCTTGAGTACCCTGAGAAAAGCTCAGAACATTGACATGTTGGCTAAATGTTCAAATTGTTCAAACAAAGAATATTTCTGAAAACAAATTGGGAATTAGGAATACTATTCCAGGGCTTGGAGCTTGGTCTAGAGAAGCTGTGTCAAAATCCTTTCCAGTCTCTGTCTCTTCTCCTCCTTTCTCTCCCCTTTCACTTCTGAAGCAATTTAAGTCAAAGGCTAGAGCTAAGCCAAGTAGGCAGGGCACTGTGGCCAAGCACTGGTGTTGGAACCCCAGTGGGGTACAGAGGTATTTATGGAGACAGCATCCTTTAATGCAGGACATTGGAGGCCAGGTAGCATAAAGAGAAAGCAGGACAACATCCCAGCAACAGAGGGAGGGAGAAATGCCATGAACATTAGTACCGTTAAGGGCAGCAAAGGACACCAGGCAGCCTTCAGTAGCATGCAGCACAGAGTGCTGTGTCACAGAAGGCATTCCCTGCACAGAGGCGGTCCACCCACCTGGAGGCTATCAGAGCGTGGGCAGCTGAGTACCAGGGGCTGAAACCTGAGAGGCTTATCAAAGCATTCATTCAGGAAACTGCTGGCTGCACTGGCCCGACTTTGGAGGCCAGAGCACTGTAGCAGTCAAGGGGGATCTCTAGGGGAAGGCACCTGCACATGAAGAATTTAAACTTGAGCTCTGTGAGGAAAATCCCCAAGCAGGACCAAGGTGTCCAGTGTGGGGTATGGAAGCCCAATGAGACCAAGAACATTTAGGTAGGAAATATAGGAAAGCCCAGGTTGGGATGGGAAGTGGATCTTAACCAGGTGAGGAAGAACTTCCGGCAAGCATGCTAACAGTCCAGCATGAGATCACAGGCCTTGGGGTGATGAAGGATTCCACATAATATATATTTGACATGCATCCCAGTGGTGTGAGAGAACCTCGGAATGATGAGATGGGTATCGAGATGAGGGCCAGGCATCACAGCAGGGGTGCATCAGGCCTAGCATAGGTTAAGCTTCTGGACCAAAGGATGCATGGTCAAATGCAGCTACCATATCCCTAGTGGGGGTTATTATAATAAATATCTAGAAAGAATAGTGGTAACAATCACTGTAGAATGTCAGAACTGAAATGCTATGACAGGTTACAACACCAGGGTTGGCCCAGTTCAAGGTGTCTGAGGCCAAGTAGGGGCTGGAAGTTGTACATATGCAAGAACATCTAGTGAGCCTAACTGAGTGAGATAGGGCATGTTAGTGATGTTCAGAGAATTGGTGGGGTAGTGGAGTAGCTTGGAATTGTGGAGTCCTGGTGAGCTGAGGGGACTGTACTAAGAGAAAAGTACTGATACCTGAGACAAGGCTGAGAGATTTGACGTCCATGCGGTAAGTTTTGGCTGCTGGGAGTTGGTCAATGTGTTTCTAAGAGATGAGTGGAGGGGGTTGCAGCAGCAGTACTGGACATTTGGTTATTATTGACCGAGGGGTGGTCACATGGATGTATGTATTAAAGATAATGACCATCATATTTCTCAGTATCAAAAACATGTCAAACATGGAGACAAAGAAAGAATGGACCCTATTGGTATGAATTCTGCTGTAAATATGTTTAGACAGCTATGGACCCCATATAGACATGAATGTGTGTGGATGTATGAATATCTACATACATGACCTGACTCAGTCTGATGAGATCTAAGAGCAAAACTATCCAAGAACTATGCGCACATCTATTGTGATCCTAGCTTGTAAATACAACTTTCCCATACACGTGAACTGGGACATGATTGAGTCACAGGAACAGGACACTGAAATGAGCTGTAGCATCTTTTAGTGTCAGAAAGAAAGTGCTCAAGAAAAATGTTAGGGACATGTCAAAAAGACACAGTGCCAACTTGACAGGGTTCCCACTGACCAAATTGGGAATGACTTGAGTACCAAAACAAACAAGACTAGTAATAAAGCTGCAGTTAATTCAATAACACAGAAATCCATAGTTCATTTCTATATAAATAAAAATAGATGCATAACAAAAAAACTAACAATTTGATGAAGACTATAATATTCACAGAGTCCAAAAGCACCTCCCCTCAAAGTACATATTCATTACAGTGAATAGGAGGAGAGTCATCTTACAGTGCCAATGTTTGGAAGGTACCTTCTTAAGGATGACCAAAATGAACACTATCAGCAATGGGATAAAATTTCCATGGATAAAATTCAACAAGAAATGCAGTGTTGCTTCTAAGATGCCCAGCCTGAATCTAATCATGGAGGTGCAGCAGAAAGATCCCATCTGAAGAAGATGGAATCCACTATAATTCTCACAAGTTACACGGGCTTGCAGGTCATCGGACAGAGGAAACATTCCAGACTAGAAGGGACTGAGGAAGACATGACCCCGATGTAACTTGTGGGTGTGGATGGGACTTTTCTTTTCCAGCTCCCTGAAATGAGTGGAGTCTGAGAACCAGATGGGAACAACATGTCACTGTCTTGATTCTGGTTTCCCTGACATGGTCCCATAGAATGTCTCCCTCACAGGAAGTGCACTAACACATTGAAGGTGATAGGCAGCCTACCAGGAATCTGTTCTCAAAAAGGGAGACAGTAAGAAGGCACAGCTTTCCATTTGTTCCTTTACTTAATATTGCTTCAGACCCATGTGTGCCTATAATCTCAGGACTCAGGAGATGGAGTTAAGAGGATTATCATGAACTTGAGGACATCTCAGGAACATCGTACATTTCAGGCCAGCCTGGGTTAAGAATCTGTCCAGAAAAGCAATAGTAACAAAGAAAGACCATTACTAATACATTTTAAAGTACAAAATATTTCCCTCTTAATCTGACTATTTCATCATGAAGAATGGTCTGTTAACTAAAATGGGTACAACAAAAATAAGCAGAATTTAACTCTAAAAGAGACAAGAACATTAAAATTGACTGTAACTGCTTAAGAGTTTAAAGACATCAGACAGGTTAGACTAGGCTGTTTTTAGGGACAAAGAAAAATTTTATGTACATCACAGAACTACCAGTTAGTAATATCCAAAGAATTTTTCAAGTAGGGAAATGACTAGAAGATTTCACAGTGTGAGTTCCCATTATTAAAAAATGAAGAAGAAGAAGAAGAAGAAGAAGAAGAAGAAGAAGAAGAAGAAGAAGAAGAAGAAAGAAAGAAAAAAAAAAGAGGATACTTACTTTCTCAAGTCCTCCCTGTTAAAAGGACCAGACATCATGACCTGCTTTTAATGGTAAAAGGATGAGCAGTTGAGTATTTGGGAAACACAGCAGCCTTCCTAGGACTTCTCATAGGTCAAATACAAAGATAACAAAGGAAACTTGTCCCCTTTTCCTTAGAGAACCAGGCAGACACACAAGAAGTCTGAAGACTTCTGCTTTTCACAAACTATATTTCACAAACCCATCTTAATATCATGGTCGGAAAGAGAACCAAATTAGTCAAGCTTACTAAGTTGACAAAGGAAGGAGCTAAGTATCCCTTCCTTAGGATGGTCCTTAGAAGTAAATGATATTAGCCCCTATGGGTGCTTTTCAGATTAAGAGAATTGACCTCAAAGAAGTAGAGGCAGGGGAGAGATAGTTGGTACAGAGTTTGCCTTTCAAGCATGAGGAACTAAGTTCCATCCTCAGAACGCAATAAGAAGCCAGGCATGATGGAGTATGCTTGTAATCACACACTGGGGAAGCAGAGGCTGGTAGATCTCTGAGGCCTGCTAAAGAGTTGGTCTATGCCAGGAGATCCTGCCTTTTAAAAAAAGGTGGATTAAAAATGATGTCTGAAGTTGTTCTCTGGCTTCCATGGCATGTGCATACATGTCTCATGAATTCTCACCCACACATATACATACAAATACCTCCCCCAACACATAAAAGAAATGGTGTGACCAAAATCTCATGACATAACTAGAAAAACAGGGCTTCAAACTCAGGACTGTCTTATAGCAAACAGCAGCTTCTTGATACCTGTGATGAACACTACAGTTAAGTATAATCATATCTAATGGAATAATTATCTCCAAAGAGCCCATTTCAATTAATTCATGTCAACTTGGAAAGAGGTCTCTAATCATGGGCCAATTATACCCAGTGAAAATTAGAGAACATTAGTTAAATGTTTAAATTGTTGGTTATCTGCCCAGACTGGGCAAGGTTAATGGAATTAAGACTCAGGTGTAAAACAATAGAGAACTACATGAAGGAAAGGGCATTAGGACAAAGCAAGAAAAGATGAGAATAAGACATGGTTCCCACCTTTCAGGAGCTTACAGACAGTAATAGTAGCAAATTTGTGAAAGGAGAAAGGGGGACAGAAAACGCAAAGAGGGTGAATAGTTAAAGGCACTCTGGTGATTTGAAAGAAAATTGCCCCCAAAGGGAGTGGCACTATTAGGAGGTGTGGCCTTGTTGGAATAGATGCGGCCTTATTGGAAGAAGTGTGTCACTGTGGAGGCATGTTTTGAGGGCTCATATATGCTCAAATCACACCCAGTGTCTCAGATCACTTCCTGTTACCTGTAAGTCAAGATGTAGGACACTCCCCTACTTTTCCATGTTTACTGCACCATGTCTGCTTGCCCATGTCATACCATGATGATACTGAACCAAACCTCAGAAAATGTAAGCCACCCCAATTAAATGTTTTTTTTTTTCTTTACAAGAGTTGCTGTGGTCGTGGTGTCTCTTCACAGCAATAGAAATCCTGACTAAAGCAGGCACCAAGAAAGCATCCTTAATAGAGCTGGCTTCACAACTGGACCATCAAGACTGGCCAGGATTTTACAGATGCTCAGAACAAAGACATACGTATTCATAAAAGATCCACATCAAAGCAAGAGGAGAAGCCTATGGAGCATCTTTGTGGGGAGAGAAAAGGCTGTTCCCTGGATGAACAGAATGCAAATGTTACATAGAAAGCAGAAAGGAGGAAACTAGATTAAACTGGACCCATCTCAGGTGCGTGCGAGTTTTGAGGAAGTAAAGTATACTAATACACACTGTTAGTGGAAATGTAAATTTATACAGCCACCACAGAGGTCAGTATGGAGGGTCCTCAGAAGTCTAAAGATAGCATTATCTTACAACCCAGCCATAACACTCCTGGATATATGTTAAGAGGAGCCTAAGCCAACACAACACAGAGATTCTTGAAAGTAGAAAAGGGACTATGAGAGGGAAGAAGAGATTTCAGGGAAGGGGATGGACAGAAAGGGGAAGATGGAATGGTTGTGAGCTAGAAGGGGAACTCCTTGGAGGGAGGGAGGGAGGAGACCAGCAGGAGGGATGCAGAAGTATAAAGAAGGCAGTGTGGAAAGGGAAGAAGGGTATGATATAAAGACACATGCATGAAAATACCATACTGAAACACACTGATTTATATGTTAATTTAAAAATTAATAAATAAAAAGAACTGAAAGGAACCAAGAAGACAATGTATATGTAAAGTACCCACTGAATGAATAATTGGCAACATTTTTTAGGAGAAATGAGGAAGGGTCTAGAGCTGAAGCCAAGGAGAATTTCAGGTGCAGTATAGAATCTTCCATTCATCATCCTTATGAATCTACAGACCAAGACTGAACTACAGGAGTCAGTTTCTTTAAAAGTACAGTACCAACTACACAGACTCTGACTGAAATCTCTGAGCCACTCAGAACTCAAAGCAGGTAGCTTTCTAAGCTATAGAATGGTGCATGTTATAAGCGGAGCTCAGAGTAACTCCCAGCATAACTCCTGTCGCAAGGCGCAGAAACAAAGAACAGACTGGGCACTGGAGAAAGAAGCCAGGCAACCTGTATCTGATTTAGAGTTCAGAAAGAACGTAAGCTCAAAGTATGCAAGACATCTTCACAGGCGGCTAGATACTAGATTACGATGAGCATAGCACAAGACTAGGAAGAAGAGCAGGGTCAGCCAGAAGAGGCAAAGAGCAGGACAGGTGACTGCTAGAGACGGGAGGTCCACCTGGGACATCAGAGGAGCCCTCTGATCTGAGACAAACTTGAGTTCTGTACCTCTGAGGGGGCATTGCGTTATTTGTATTTTCTTTTTCTGACTTTATTCAACTACTTTTATAGCTAGCTGTTAAAACTCTACTGAGAGGAAAGAGATGACACTGTAACCCCATCAGTCAAATGTAGAACCGCTTTCACACCACCAAGACCTCTCTTGTGCTTCCCTGCACAGACATGTGCTCCTTTGTTACCACAGTACTGTTCCTAACTCCTGGTAGCTACATCTGTTCTATTACTTATATTTTGTTATCTGAGAAGCATTGCATCAATCTATGGTATGTGTTTGGCTTTGTCACTCAGGATCTTGCCACAGAGATACATCCAGGTTTTTACATGAATCAGAAAATCATTCCTTTTCTCTTCTCAGTGCATTCACACAGTGAGTGTGCCATGGTTCAAGCAGTCATTCATGGGAACATGTTTTGATCATTCCAATTTTGGATATTATAAATACATCTGCTTTGAACATTTGGGTACAGAGGGAGAAATACAAAAGGATTCTCTAACAAAGACAAATATGTATAACAATCATTATTAGAACAATTGACAATATTTTAATGTAGACCATGGATGAGACACTAATATTGTACCCATTTGAAGTATCCTGATTTTGAACATTTTATCATGATTATATCAAAATTGCTTTTGCTTTCAGAACATAAACACATATAATTATGGATAGAGACTCACTTGGCCTTAGAGAAAGAAGGAGGAAAGATGAAAGGGAGGCCAGGATGGAGAAAAAATACAGTATAAGCATTCACAAATCTGAGCAAACATGTACAACAGTTCTTAGAACTATCCTTACAAGTTTTCTATATGTCAGAAATTTTATTAAAATAAAAGGTTTTAAGCTCAAGTCCTGGTAGAATAATTTGCTTTGCATTTTTTAAAGATGTATGGAAGGCAGCTATGCTCACCACTATACCACCAACACAGATTGAATAGCTTGAACTGTTTGGGAGGCATCCAGGCAGTGGGACCGGGACCTGTCCTTAGTGCATGAGCTGGCTGTTTGGAACCTGGGGCTTATGCAGGGACACTTTGCTCAGCCCGGAAGGAGGGGACTGGACCTGCCTGTACTGAATCCACCAGGTTGAGCTGAATCCCCAGGGGAGTCTTGGCCCTGGAGGAGATGGGAATAGAGGGGGAGGGGCTGGGGGGAAGGAGGGGGTGGGAGGGGGAGGACAGGAGAACCCATGGCTGATATGTAAAATTAAAATACAAATATCTATATGAAAAAATAAAATAAATATATTTAAAATAAAAAATAAAAAAATAAAGATGTATGGAAATTTGAAAGGAGTGTTAGAAATGCAGGTGCATAGGATTCCATAGATATAAATAATTTCTCTTTCTTGTGCTTTTTTCCTCACAAAGCTAGTTATTGAACACAGGGCCTAGAGCATCCAAGACAAGAACTGTGCCACTGAGACACACCCCAGTCCTTTCAGCCTTCTGTAGCACTGCTATGGAGAGAAAAGGGTCCAATCAAACACAATTTCAGGGTGATACGGATGAAAGACTGGTAGACAATTCCTTCACAAGGACCAGATGTCCAAGAGGAAGAGGCTTAAGAGTATAGGCATTAGAGCCACACAAGCTGGGTTTGAATCCTACCTCTACCACTTCCTAAGTGTGATTCCCCACACAAATCAGTCAACCTTCCTGTGCCTCAGTTTCTGAACTATAAAATATAAACAGTGTCTATTTCTAGGAATTTCTTGGGCTGTAAAAGTGTTTGATATAAAGTGCTTAGAGGGGTGTGTGGATTCTATTGAGGGATACACAGAAGTGTGGTGCTACTGAGGGAATTCAAGGCAAGTCCCCAGGTACACACAAATGCCAAGCTCCTTGGCAATCTTTTCTTTGCCTCATACTACCCATCAAATTTGTCTCAAACTCCATCTTCTTTTTAGAGTATTTTTATTTTCCTGCTCTTTGACAAAATGTTTCTTACCCTTCAGCAGTAATACATCAATATGGAGTGACAGTTTGACAATATGGTTCTCACTTTTCATAGTATAAATTCAAAGACAAATTGTGAACGAGTCAAGTGCAACTTGTAATTCACAGCTGTGAGGTCACACTAGTGAATCAGAAGCTTCTCGTTATGTCAGAACTGTGAATTACAGAGATGTTTGTCTCTATCTCCTGTCAAATAATTTATTAGCCACCCCTCTATCACAGGATTCTGTAGCATGACAGAACGCGAGCATATAGGGAGTGAGCTATGGTGTTTCCAGACAGAACAATGGAAGAGCAGTGTGAAAGAAGGTTGCCATGACTGGAGCTCAGGCTCCTGCCGAGAAGTCAGCGTCCCTGAATTGGAGATGCTACATTCAAATTGGACAAAATGGATCTATTTTCACCTCCACAAAAGCGTTCCAAACCATCAGCTCCCAATGGTATGATCATAACAGTTTTTAAAGAACAGATATATTCTTCTTAATGACGGCATCATTACTATTTCTGCTGCCATAGAATTTTAACCCGAGTGTCTGTAGGTGTACCAGATCCCTGCTCACCTGTAAGGACAATTAGTAGTTAAGAGTTTCAGGGCAATCCTAGAAGCCAATCCAAAATCCTGCTGCCTCTGCTGTGTCAAAAGTAGGCATCGCATATACTGATTCCAAATGCAGGTTTCTCTCTGCTCTACACTAATACTCTCCCTGCATTATGTGCACATGCCACACAACTCTGATGAATCTCAGCATTCATAGGGCCTGGTCTCTGTTCCATGTCACATTTGAAGATTTTTAATTTGTAAAAAGAAGGAACCTAAAGTAATTTTTTATATTTTTTTCAAAATCTATACTTGGAAATCTTAATGAAAATGTATTCCATTTTAATACAGAACCTTATAAAAAAGTCATATTTCCTTTCATACCCTCAAAACAGGGCCTTAACCATTTGTTCCCTCTCCCATTCCTTCTTCCTTCTGTTCAGCATCTCAATCAGTAGTCCTCTGATTCTGTACCATGATAGCCAAGGCACCATGCACACATTACCAAATTTTCCCTGAAACTCAGAAAGGTGAGTGGATAACATAGGCAAAAGGACAACGACTTTTTCACAAATCATATTAAAAGAGTAACTCTCTGTTCAATCATAAAGCTCATCACAATCCTGTAGCTTTTGTTCTCATTAGTCTGAGGGTTACACTAATAATAATGTTGTTATTATACATCTAAAATATGATAGATAAGACTAAAATTTAAACAACCTCACACTTCTCTTGATAGAGTTCAAGCTTTGCACAATTCTTTTTTTACAGTATTTTATTATTATTAAGAAGTTTTTTATTCTTTTTACATACCAACCACAGATACCCCTCTTCCTTCCTCCTACCCATCCAGCCCCCCCAACCCATCCCCCATTCCCTTCTACAAGAAGGTAAGACCTCCCATGGAGAGTCAGCAGAGCCCGGTACATTCAGTTGAGGCAGGTCCAAGCCCCCTCCCCTTGCCTCAAGGCTGGCTTTGCACAATTCTTTAAAGGTATCTTGTTCTCTCTAGTTTTCAGAGCAGTATTTTCCAGCCTGAATGACAGAAAGTGTAACAGGACCAAGGCTACTTGTATGCTTGTGCTCAGTCTATTAGACGCCTCTCAGCACGTCAAGATCATTGATTAATGCTCTCGGCTTGCTGAGTCTGCAGTTTCTACAAACCTGGAATGGTCTCCCTACTCCCTCTCCCTCTTTGCTTTGTCTTTTTAGCCCGTTACTCAGATGTCGCCGCTGATCTTCCAAAGTTGAAGAGGGAAATGCCCCTACAGTATTCCTAGACTCTGAGCTCCCACATTGTAACTTTTTCAAATATGTATTTAATTTATGTGGTGGAGTTGGGAAGTGTTATGAGTGCAGGCACACACAGATGTGAAGGTCAGAGGACAACTTGTAGGAGTTGTTTCTCTCCTCCTATGATGTGGGTTTCAGAGATTGAACTTGAGACTTCAGGCTTCCACAACAAGAACTTTTACCTGCTGTGTGGCTCTAATTGTCACTGGAAGAGCCCACAAGTATATTCCTAAGAAAGAACTTGCCTCGAGTAGTTCTAAAAGAGGATGATCTGATGGTACAGACTCTAGGCTCCATGCATAGAAACAAACCAAGCCTAGTAGACACTGTCAAGTACCATGTTGTTCTCTCTACCAGCATCCTTTTCTTTGGTTTATTATGCATGTATGAATTTGTGTGCTTGCTAATTTGATATCTATCTCTCCTAATAACCTATGACTACTAGAAAGGCAAAGACTGGTAAGTTATCTCATATATACTGAGCTGGTAGAGCAGAACCTGACTTAGTAGAAAGAAAATATTTCAAATAA
This sequence comes from Onychomys torridus, assembly GCF_903995425.1. Taxonomy (NCBI): domain Eukaryota; kingdom Metazoa; phylum Chordata; class Mammalia; order Rodentia; family Cricetidae; genus Onychomys; species Onychomys torridus. The sequence goes on along the minus strand of NC_050444.1, from coordinate 40,453,353 downwards.
ATACATTAAGAAACTGTTACTTTAATCTGGGACTACCCTCTCATCTCCTTTGATAGAAGTACATAAATTTTTAATGTTTTTTCCACTGTCATATAATTTCTATTAAGATATTAAAGCTGAGAAATGGAAGATAAACAATGTCAGGTAGTTAAGAGAAATGCCAAATAAGAATTGCAAAACAGACAGTAATATATTCCTGAGAATTAAAGCCAAAAAACCATATGTGTTCTAGAACAAATATGCATACTGCTACATCAACAATACACAGCGTAGGTGCTCTAGAACAACTGTACACTGCTGCTGCATCAGGAAAACAAAACATAGGTGCTCTAGAACAAGTGTGCCATACTGCTACATCAACAATACAAAACACAGGTGCTCTAAAACAAGTGTGCCATACTGCTGCATCAGCAATACAAAACATGGGTGCTCTAGAACAAGTGTGCTATGCTGCTGCATCAGCAATACAAAACATGGGTGCTCTAGAACAAGTGTGCCATACTGCTGCATCAGCAATACAAAACAGGGGTGCTCTAGAACAAGTGTGCTATACTGCTGTATAAGCAATACAAAACATGGGTGCTCTAGAACAAGTGTGCCATACTGCTGCATCAGCAATACAAAACATGGGTGCTCTAGAACAAGTGTGCTATACTGCTGCATCAGCAATACAAAACACAGGTGCTCTAAAACAAATGTGCCATACTGCTGCATCGGCAATACAAAACATGGGTGCTCTAGAACAAGTGTGCCATACTGCTGCATCAGCAATACAAAACATGGGTGCTCTAGAACAAGTGTGCTATACTGCTGTATCAGCAATACAATAAGAGGCCTCATGACATTTATTCTTTTTTCCTGTGAAGCCAGTTGAAATTCCAAGATAAGTGTTCAAACAAATATGGGTAGAAACAGTCAGAATATCTGTGAAAATGAAGACAAAAGTAATTTCACTTCTTGACTGGGTAATTACTAAGATGTGAATCAAGGGACCCAAATCTACTAAAAGACCCTAGTAAAATAAACACAGGGAAATTGATATATATCTCCTGTAAATAAAGGCCATTGCCAACCAAGAGACTGGTGCTTGCTTGCCTCTGAAGAACGTTATGAAAGGGGCCCTAGGAAAAAGGTATTTGCAGGGAGCAGCCTGGACAATAAAACAGAGAAGGGGCCAGGGGTAGAGCAAACCATTCCTAAAGGTATCCTGCTATTAGTACCTTCCAGAATTTCCCAACCTTCCTGACCCCATGACACAGGCAAAAGCAGCAAGTGTAAGATGCACAGAATTCCCATGACCAAGGACAAACCAAGGAAGAGAGCTAGGCTCCTAACATCTTTCTGGGATCATGGCAATTACACTGCGAACACTCAACATTAAGTTACTGTAAGGCAGACCACTGGGAACAAGAGCTTGCATAGTCTATAAGGAGTTAGAAGAATTATCCCAGTGGAGTGAGTCCACACTCATCTTAAGGATCATTTTGAGTCCTATGATGAGATCATAAAAATGTCCCAAAGGATTTGCCATTAGGACCTACCAATGCCAAAAATAAGTAAACGATTCTTGGCCCTTTCCTCCTGTGCAACCTTCCTCTACTGTAACAGTACAGAGGGGGTAAAATGGAAAAGCAGGTAGAGGAGAAGGGGTAGAAGCTCTCAGGTATGTATTTTCTAGTTTCATTTTATTTTTCCATTATAGAACACTCTGACATAAAGCAACCCAGGTGAAGAGGGGTTTATCTCTACAGTGTCAGGGCCGAAACTCAAACAGAAACTTGATGCAAGAACTATGGAGGATTGCTACTTTCTGGCTCATTAACAAATTCATGGTTAAATAAATTTCTTACATAGCCTGGTCCACTTTCATAGTGGGCTGGACCCTCCCACATTAATTAACAATCATAACAACTCTTCACAGACATGCCCATAGGCCAGTCTAATCTGGGTAACCCCTCACTTGAGATTCTCTTCTCAAATGACTCTGTTCAAATGAAAGCTGAGTAGGACATTCAACTCTGACAACTTGACACACAAACACATCATGTTAAACCATAACTTTTCAGTCCTTTGTCCCTAAGATCTCATATTAATATCATAATGTAAAACACAGTTTGACTTTTAAGATCCCATAATTTTTTTCAGGGTTCTGAAAAATCTTTATTTTATATACAAAAATCTTCTCATTTAACATTGGGTTAATTATGCTAACATGAGGGTAATGATGCAATATTAGAGTGTAGAGAGAGTGACTTAAGATACCTGCAAGGTTCCTGGTATCTTTTTTCTTTTCATTTATTCTTCTCTCATACAATAAACCCCGACCACAGCCTCCCCTCCCTCTACTATTTCCAATCCCCCCAAGATCCAGTGCTTTCCCAGTTCCCTGAAGAATAAAGCAGACCTCCCTTATATCAATGAGACACCGCAAAACAAGATGTGATAAGACCAGGGACAAGCCCTCATATCGAGGCTGGACAAGGAAACCCAGTAGGAGGAAAAGGGTCCCAAGAGCAGACAGAAGAGTTAGAGACACACCCATTCCCTCAGTTAGGAGTCCCACAAAAACTCCAAGTTAAACAACTACGGCATGTGTACAAAGGACCTAATATAGACTCTTATAGGCACTGTGACTGTTGTTTCAGTCTCTATGAGCTCCCATGAGGACTGCTTAGTTGATTAAGTGGGCCAAATTCTCCTGGTGTCCTCAAACCCTCTGTTCTGCAGTCTGTTCTCCTTCTCTTCCATAGGGTTCCCCAAGCTCTGCCTAATGTTTGGGTATGGGTCTTTGCATCTGATCCCGTCAGGTGCCAGAGGAAGCCTCTCTGATTACAATTGGGCTAGACAGACACTGATCTATGAAATGTATAGCAGAATACTGTTAGGAATCATTTCATTTGTGTGGGGTAGGGGGTGGGGGATGTGCTTGATTCTATCCTAGGTCTCTGAGATTCAGGTCCTGGCCATCCAGGCAGTCATTCCATAGTCTTTAAAAGTTCCAATGCTTTAAAAGTTCACAGTCACTTTAAAAGACTGAAGTCTATAGAAATCTAGTTTCCTAACTGTAAAAATAAATAAAACCAAGTTAGAGAGCTCCCTCCCTTTGGAACTCACCAGATACCAGTCTGCTACCTGCCAAGGATTTTCCAGCTGCCCTATGTGGCCTAGAGACCTAGGGAGAAACCAGTACCTCCCTCCCAACTCCATTCTTGTCACCCCAAGACCCATAGCTGTCTGGCTAGGATCATCACTTCCTCCCAGACCCTCTCCCTTCCTTCTGGATTCCCAGAGAAAAGACAACCTCCTACCAGCAACATTTGAGCTGCCTCACACAGCTTGGAAAACCAGGACAAGTCCACACTGTCAGCATCAACTTTCCACAAGCCCATAGACCAAGCTTCTTCAACACTAGACAGTAGTAGGCAAATGCAGAAGACTCAAGAAGTGCCAGTAGTCCTCAACACCAGGAAAACTAAGAAAATTCAATGCCTCAATCCTACCCTGAGTTAATCCCTTCCTGAATATTGTAAATACCTCTACTGAGAGGAATATGGCATAAACAAAAAAAAAGAAAGAAAAAAAGAAGGAAAACCTTAACCAATTAATTTAATGTCAGATGCACAATTCCCAGCACAGAAATAAAATCAACATGAAAAACTGAGCTAACACATCTCTTCCAAAAATAATAAATTCTATAGTTATGGAACCTAATGAAAAGGACTTGGAAGAAATTCCAAAGACTTCAAAAGAATGATTATAAATATATTAAAAACAACTCCACAACAGCTAGACCTGAACATCACAGAATAGAAGAAAACAACCTTATAAGTAACATCATGAAGAGGCTAGAGCCTTATATAGAAAAAAACAAAACAAAAATAAAGTGGAAAAACAGACAAACAAAAAATGGGAAGAATGCTGTAAAAAAAAAAAAAAAAAAAAAAAAAAAAAAAAACTAGAGGAAAGGACAAATAAAGCAGAAGAAAACAATAAGTCCCTGAAAGAAAATCATGAAAAAGTAATGAAACAGACAAGGGAAACAGTCCAAGACCTGAATAGGGAAATAGGAAAAATGAAGAAGACACTAGCAGAAGGAATGCTGGAAATAGAAAATCTGAGTAAACAAACAGGAACTTCAGATGTAAATATAACCAACAGAATGCAAGAGATGGAAGAGAGGATCTCTGGTGTTGAAGATACATTAGAAGAAATAGATTCATCAAAGAAAACACTAAAGCCAACTAAGTCATGACCCAAAATGTCCAAGAAATTTGGGACACCATGAAAGACCAAACCTATGAATAATAGGGATAGAGGAAGGAGAAGAATAACAACTGAAAGGCACAGAAAATATATTTAACAAGATCATAGAAGAAAACTTTCCCAACTTAAAGAACAAAATGCCTATGAAGATACAAGAAGCCTATAGAACAACAAACAGTCTAGACCCCCCCAAAAAAAGTCCCCTCGCCACATAATATTGATTAAACAACTAAATGTACAGAATAAAGAAAGAATATTAAGGGCAGCAAAGGAAAAAGGCCAAGTGACTTATAAAGGCAAACCCATCAGAATAACACCTGATTTCTCAATGGAGACTTTGAAAGCCAGAAGGACCTCGACAGATATAATGCAGACACTAAGAGACCATGGATGCCAGCCTAGACTAATATACCCAGAAAAACTTTCAATCATCATAGATGGAGTGAACAAGATATTCCAAGACAAAACCAGATTTAAACAATACTTATCCACAAACTCAGCCCTACAGAAAGCACTAGAAGGAAAATTCCAACCTAAGGAAGTCAGACACACCCTCAAAGACACAGGCAATAGATAACACCACAGCAGTAAACACAAAAGAAGAGAAGTACACACACACTACCACCAAAAAATAAAAATAAGAACAGGAACGAACAATCACTGCTCATTAATATCCCTTAATATCAATGGACTTAATTCACCTATAAAAAGACACAGACTAATAGAATGGATATGAAAACAGGGCCCATCTTTCTGCTGCATACAAAAAACACACCTCAAATTCAAAGATAGACACCTCCTAAGAATAAAAGGCTGGGAAAAGACTTTCCAATCAAATGATCTTAAGAAACAAGCTGGTGTAGCCATCCTAATATCCAGCAAAATAGACTTCAAACTAAAATCAATCAAGAGATGATAAAGGACATTACATACTCATCGCAGGAAAGATACACAAAGATGAAGTTTCAATTCTGAACATTTATGCCCCAAACACGAGGGCACCCACATATGTAAAAGAAACATTACTAAAGCTTAAATCACATATAAAACCCCACACATTAATAGTGGGAGACTTTAACACCCCACTTTCACCTCTGGACAGATCTGCTAAATTGAAATTTAACAGAGAAATAATGGACTTAACTGCTGTTATGATGCAAATGGACTTAATCAATATCTACAGAACATTCCACCCAAACAAAAAAGAATATACCTTCTTCTGAGCACTGCATGGAACCTTCTCTAAAATCAACCACATACTTGGCCACAAAGCAAATCTCAACAGATACAAAACAATTGGAATAACCTCCTAGGTTCTATCAGACCACCATGGTTTAAAGTTAGATTTCAACAACAACAACAAAAAAAAAAACTACAGAAATCCTACAATCTCATGGAAACTGAATAATGCTCAACTGAATCACAAATGGGTTAAGGAAGAAATAAAGAAAGAAATTAAAGACTTCTTAGAGATCAATGAAAATGAATACACCACATACCCAAACTTATGGGACACTATGGAAGCAGTGCTAAGAGGGAAATTCATAGCACTAAATGCCCACATAAAGAAGTTGGAGAAATCTCACACTAGTGACTTAACAGCACACCTGAAAGATCTAGAACAAGAAGAAGCAAAGTCTCCCAGAAGGAACAGATGCCAGGAAATTATCAAATTAAGAGCTGAAATCAAGAAAATAGAAATAAAGAGAACAATATATAAAATTAATGAAACAAAGAGTTGGTTCTTTGAGAAAATCAACAAAATAGACAAGCCCTTATCCAAATTAACGAAAAGACAGAGAGAGAGAGAGCATCCAAATTAACAAAATCAGAAATGAAAAGGGGGACATAACAACAGGCAATGAGGAAATCCAGAGAATCATCAGGTCATAGTTCAAAAAACTCTACTCCACAAAACTGGAAAATCTAAAAGAAATGGATAATTTTCTGGATAGGTACCACATACCTAAGTTAAATCAAGACCAGATAAACCATTTAAATAGTCCAATAACCCAAAAGGAAATAGAATCAGTCATTAAAAGTCTCCCAAACAAAAACAAAAAACAAAAAAAAAAAAAGCCCAGGACCAGATGGTTGCAGTGCAGAATTCTACCAGATATTCAAAGAAGACTTAATACCAATACTCTTTAAATTGTTCCACACAATAGAAGCAGAAGGAATATTACCAAGTCCCTTCTATGAGGCTACAATTACCCTGATTCCTAAACCAAACAAAGATGCAACAAAGAAAGAGAACTACAGACCAATCTCCCTCATGAACATTGATGCAAAAATACTCAATAAAATACTGGCAAACAGACTCCAAGAACACATCAAAACAATTATCCACCATGATCAAGTAGGCTTCATTCCCAGGGATGCAAGGGTGGTTCAACATACAAAAGTCCGTCAATGTAATACACCATATAAACAAACTCAAAGAAAAAAAAACACATGATCATCTCACTAGATGCAGAAAATACATTTGACAAAATCCAACACCCCTTCATGATAAAAGTCTTGGAGCAATCAGGAATAAGGGAACATACCTAAACATAATAAAGGTAATCTACAACAAGCCAACAGCCAACATCAAATTAAATGGAGAGAAACTCAAAGCAATACCACTAAAATCAGGAACAAGGCAAGGCTGTCCCCTCTCCCCATACTTATTCAATATAGTACTTGAAGTTCTAGCCAGAGCAGAAAGACAACATAAGGAGATTTAGGGGATATAAATTGGAAAGGAAGTCAAGCTTTCCCTATTTGCAGATGACATGATAGTATACAGGAGTGACCCCAAAAAATACAACCAAGGAACTGATACAGCTTATAAATACCTTCAGCAACATAGCAGGATACAAGATCAACTCAAAAAAATCAGTGGCCCTCCTATATACAATAGACAAACAGGCTGAGAAGGAAATCAGAGATACATCACCCTTTACAATAGCCACAAATGATATAAAATACCTTGGGATTACTCTAACTAAGCATGTGAAGGATCTATATGACAAGAACTTTAAGTCCCGGAGAAAAGAAATTGAAGAAGATGTCAGAAAATGGAAAGATCTCCCATGCTCATGGATAGGCAGGATTAACATAGTAAAAATGGTGATCTTATCAAAAGCATTCTACAGATTCAAAGCAATACCCATCAAAATACCAATACAATTCTTCACAGACCTAGAAAGAATAATACTTAACTTCATATGGAAAAACAAAATCCCAAGATAGCCAAAAGAATCCTGTGCAATAAAAACAACCTCTGGAGGCATCACAATCCCCGACCTTAAGCTCTACTGTAGAGCTACCATAATAAAAACAGCTTGGTACTGGCATAAATACCGACATGTGGACCAATGGAATCGAATTGAAGACTGTGACATTAACCAGCATACATATGAATATATAATTTTTGACAAAGAAGCCAAAAATGTACAATGGAAAAAAGAAAGCATCTTCAACAAATGGTGCTGGCATAATGGGATGTCAACGTCTAGAAGGCTGCAAATAGATCCATATCTGTCACCATGCACAAAACTTAAGTCCAAGTAGATCAAAGACCTCAACATAAATCCAGTTACTCTGAACCTGATAGAAGAGAAAGTAAAAAGTAGTCTTGAACGCACTGGCACCAAAGATCACTTTCTAAATATAACACCAGTAGCACAGACACTGAGAGAAACAATCAATCAATGGGACCTGTTGAAACTGAGAAGCTTTTGTAGAGCAAAGGACACGGTAAACAAGACAAAGCGACAGCCTACAGAATGGGAAAAGGTCTTCACCAACCCCACATCTGACAGAGGCCTGATATCCAGAATGTATAAAGAACTCAAGAAATTAGACATCAAAATGCCCAACAGTCCAATTAAGAAATGGGCTATAGAACTAAACAGAGAATTCTCAACAGAGGAAGATCAAATGGCTGAAAGACATTTAATGAATTGCTCAACATCCCTAATTATCCGGGAAATGCATATCAAAACAAGAGATACCACCTTACACCTGTCAGAATGGCTAAGATCAAAAACATAGAAGACAGCTTATGCTGGAGAGGATGTGGAGCAAGGGGAACTCTCCTCCACTGCTGGTGAAAATGTAAGCTTGTACAGCCACTTTGGAAATCAATACAGTTGCTACCTAGAAAACTAGGTATTCATCTCCCCCAAGACTCAGCTGTAGCACTCTTGGGCATATACCCAAGGAATGCTCAATCATACCACAAGGGCATTTGCTCAGCTATGTTCATATCAGTATTGTTTGTAATAGCCAGAACCTGGAAACAACCTAGATGCCCTTCAACTGAAGAATGGATAAAGAAAATATGGTACATATACACAATGGAGTACTACTCAGCAGAGAAAAACAATGACATCATGAGGTTTGTAGGCAAATGGATAGATCTAGAAAAAATCATCCTGAGTGAGGTAACCCAGACTCCGAAAAACAAGCATGGTATGTACTCACTCGTAGTAGGATACTAGGTGTAAAACAAAGATGACTAGACTGCTACACAACTCCAGGGAGGCTACCTAGAAAATGGGACCCTAGGAAGGACACAGGGATCACTCAATGACAGAGAAATGGATGAGATCTACATGAACAACCTGGACAACAGTGGGAGTAATGAAGGGCAAGGTTCGAGGGAAAGAGAGCTTAGGAGCTCCAGGAGTCCAATTGTCGAGAAAGAGGAGGGACTGTAAGAGTGTGAATTGTTGAGACCAAGATTGGAAAAGCACAGGGACAAATAGCCAAACAAATGGAAACACATGAATTATGAACCAAAAGCTGAGGAGTCCCCAGATGGATCAGGCCCTCTGGACAAGTGAGACAACTGAATAGCTTGAACTGTTTGGGAGGCACCCAGGCTGTGGGACCAGGACCTGTCCTTAGTGCATGAGCTGGCTGTTTGGAACCTTGGGCTTGCACAGGGACACTTTGCTCAGCCTGGAAGGAGGGGACTGGACCTGTCTGTACTGAATCCACCAGGTTTAATTGAATCCCCAGGGGAGTCTTGGCCCTGGAGGAGATGGGAATGGAGGGGAGGGCTTGAGAGGAAGGTGGGTGTGGGGGCAGGAAGAGGGAGGACAGGGGAACCCATGGCTGATGTGTAAAATTAAAACACAAATATAATAAATAAAAAAGGAGAAAAAAAACTCCATAAATTTATTCCAAGTGAATAGAAACAAAGAGATAGATTAAATAAAGAAGACAATCCAAGTCATGGAAATACGATTCAACAGAGAACTTCTGAAGAAAACTTAAACTTAAATAATGCTGGAAATTAAAGAGCAAATAACTCAATAATACAAATAAAAACCTCAGTAAAAAGACTTACTAGCAGAATAGATCATCTGGAAAAGACAATATCAGGGCTGACACATGGGAAGAGGAACTTGACCACACTGTAAAGATCAATGATAAATCTAGAAAAGTATAAGAATGGTACACTGGAGGGCTCTGGGACACCACAGAAAGATCTAACCTTCAGATCATGGGTGTAAAAGAAGAAAAAGACTACCTACCATGCCAAGGGCATAGAATGTACATTCAATAAAATCATAGAAGAAAAATTTCTAAACCTAGAGAAAGAGATGTCCATCCAAGTATAAGAAGCCTACAGGACATCAAACAGAACTGAAAAAGAAACTCTTTCAAGGGAGTTTTATAGTTAAACATCAAAAACACAAACAAAAGAAAAGGTATTGAAAGCTGCAATAGAGAAAGATCAAGTCCCTAATAAAGGCAGGCCCATCAGAATAACACCTGATTATTTGACAGAAACTTCTAATGCCAGATGACCTGGAAAGAAGCATACCACATTCTGAAAGATCACAGCTTTCAATCAAAACCATGGTACCCAGCATAACTAGCTACTAAAGGTTAAGGGTAAATAAAAAATTTCCATGATAAAAACAGATGAAAGGAATTTCTAACCACTAAGTCAAATCCATGCAGAATATTGAAAGGGAAGTTTCATTACAAAGAGAGGGATAAACACAACCAAGATGTCACAAGGAGTATACAAACAATATATTAATCATAGAGAGCTAAAACACACCACAAAATAATAAAAATAACAAGAATTAAGATATATCTGCCAATATTAATTCTGAATATTAAGAGACTCGTTTCCCCCAATAAACAGACACAAACTAGCAGATTGAACTAGAAAAGATCAACTTTTTTTTTTCTGCCTCTAAGAAACACATCTAACAATTAATGATAGACACCACCTTTGATAAAAAGATGTAAAAGGGGTACTCTAAACAAGTCAGTGTAGCTAGTCTATTATTTGGCAAAACAGGCTTCAAATCAAAACTAGTTTGAATACAAAAGGAAAATCACTTTGTAGTCATTAAAAGAATGATAAACCACAGGGACATTACAATTATAAACATTTATGTGTTAAACATGGGTATGTCCTATTTCTTAAAAGATATATTACTAGATCTAAAATCATAGATTAATCCCAACACATCAATAGTGAATGACTTCAGTGCCCCACTCTCAACAATAAATAGGTCTTTTGAACAAAAATTAAAACAAAGAAACACTGCACTTAGATGACATCATGAATCAAATGGACCTAACAGAGATCATAGAATATGTCACCCAAACACTAAAGGATGCCCATTCTTCTTAGCAGCCCATTGAACTTCCTTCAGAATCAACTGCATATTAGTGTAAGCATCAGGGCTTACTTACCAAACTAGGGTCTCCTGATATGGTCGCTGGGAATTAAAACCAGGCTGAGTTAGAGGAGTCTCTCAGCAAGATTGAGGCTGAGACAAGTTTATTGCAAGCCATAAGATTTTTATACCCTTATCAAAACCAGAATATAATAGCAATTGCCAGGAAGAATACAATGGTAGTTGTCAGGATACAAATGATGTTTGCAAGCTATGTAGGGTACATGAGATTAACGTATAAGACTAATTGTTCTACCCAACTCCTATATGCTTTGCTGACCTCTAGGGAGTGCAGAGATACATAGGTGGCCTGAATGCTTCAATGCCTGAGGGAGTGCTCAGTTTCTCAGGAACTGAAAGACACACAGTGTCCCAGGAGCCACATACTATAACCTGAAAAACCTATGATGCATGTCTCTCAGGGTATCTAGACCAGGCCAACTCCATGATTCCCTGCACATTAGGACACTAAGCAAGTTTCAACAAATAAAAGAAAACTGAAATAGTACCTTGAATTCTATCTGACCACAAAGGAATAAAGCCAGATATCAATAACAATAGAAATTATGAAAGGTCCACAACACATGGTAACTAAAGAACACAATACTGAATGATAATTGGGTCAAGGAAGAAATCAAGAAGGAAATTCTAGAATTTCTAGAACTCAGTCAAAATGAAAATGTAACACACCAAAATCTATGAGACAATGAAGGCAGACCTAAAATGAAAGATGGTAGCTCTACATCAAACGAACTAGGGATCGTAAATTAATAACTTAATGATACACCTAAGGGCCTACAAAAATCAATAATAATAGCCCAAAATAGTAAATATGGAGAGATAACCAAAATAATGGCTGAACTTAATGAAAGAGAAGCTTTTAAAATACAAATACTAATGAAATTAAAATCAATGAAATGAAAGAATTAATTCTTTGGAAAGATGAACAATATTGATAAACACTTAACCAAATTAACCAAAAAAAACAAAGGAGAGCCAAATTAATAAAATTAACAATGAAAAGGGAGCGATTACAACAGATATCAATGAAACTCTGAAAATGAAAAATCTAAAAGAAATAATGAATTTCTAGATGCTTGCAAGACACAAAATTAAACTAAGATGAAATAAATAATCTATGTGGAGCCATAACCAGCAGTGAGATTGAAGCAAAAACAAAAAGTCTCCTAACTGATTAAAAACTCAGGACCAAATGAAGTCATTGCAGATTTTCACCAGAACTCTGAAGAAGAGCTGCTTCAATACTACTTAAATTATTCCATAAAAAGTAAGGGGGCGTCCCAAACTCCTTTTGTGAAGCCATGATTATCCTGATACGAAGACCAGACAATGACACAATAATAAAATAAAAGTATAAATCAATCTCTCAAATAAACAATAAAAGACAGTTAAACAAAATCTAAGATAATATAAAAATGATGGTTAATCATGACCAAGTTGGCTTCATTCCAGAGATGTAGAGATTGTTAATCATTTATAAATCAATAATGTTATCCATCACATAAATAGACCCAAATAGAGAAACTACATGATTATATCATTAGATATATGAAAGGCCTTTGACAAAATCCAACATCCCTTTGTGATAAAAAGCAATGGAAAGGCTAAGAATGAAAGAAGCATGTCAACTCTCCCCACCCCTATTCAGTATGGAACTTGAAATACTAGCTAGAGCAAACAGACATGAGAGAAGAAAGTTAAAGGCACACAAGTAGGAAAATAAGAAGCCCAATTTGAAAATGATATGATTCTATATATATATAAAAGACCCTGAAGATGCCACCAAAAGTTCTTAGAGTTGATCAATACTTTCAGCAACGTGTCAGGCTACAAAATTAACACACAAAAATCGGTAGCTCTATTATACACCAATGACAAACATATTAAAGAAATCAGAAAAACACCATACTCATTATAGCCACGAAAATAAAATACATAGGAGTAAACCTAACCAAGACCTCTATAAGAAAAACATTGGAACACTTAAGAAAGTGAGGAAGACACCAGAAAGTGGAAAAACCTCCCATGCCTATGGACTGGCAGAATTGCTGTTGTTAGCACCATCCTTTCGAAAGCAATTTACAGATTCAGTCATTACATTAAAATGTCAGCTACGAACATGGATTGTGTCATCTGAGTTATTCATCAGAACAGCCCTTTAGTGATGACAAGAACAAAACAGGCTATTATTGCCTTTGCTCCTTGTTGCCCACCTTAACCAGATGATAAGAATTCATTGCTGAAGACAACGCATGCTTGGTTGTAGAACACATAGATATTAGTCTTGAACTGACCAGGAAACTCTACCACTGGCTGGCTTTCACAGTGCTGGGTGGTGCTACACAAGCTGCTAGGGGAGAACAGACATCAGAGCACTTACTCAGGGCTGCACCCTACATGCTACAACACTGACCTGCCAGCCATCTGTGACTGGTGCGATTGTAGCAACTCTTTAAATGGTAACCAATCACTCTCCTGTTTCATTTTAAATTGGACAATACTACCCTTTAAATCTGGATGTAAACAGACCATAGGTCTTGCTTGAACTGTGAAGATGTTGTCCAAACAGGAAAAGGAAGAGTCAAGGGTGGTAATTAAAACATCAGTTGGCCTCTACCTCCTTTTCTGTTCTATCACCCAGTTGCTTCCAAAGGCATCCTTGGCACCAACCTGAGTCTCTGGGGTGAGATCTGAGGGGAAAGCACTGCCTCCCTTCAGTGAAACATCCATACAGGCTCACACATGGGAAACATTTTCCCCCAGAGGATCCATCCCACAACCTCAAGTGGCTTCCCTGGTGGGTTTCTAGCTTTCATTTATCACATTCTTCTTTTACTTTTAAAATATTCACTCAGTGAATATTTAAATAGCATATTATGTGTCTCTGAATACTCTAGAAAGCCTTCTTCTGATCGCTTTGTGCCCAAATCCTCCACAATGACTCTATCACAGGCAGCATAGCTCCCCAATTTTCTTCTAAGTGTCCATCAAGTCACTATAACACTTACCTGCACCTCTGATGTTGCCTATTGCTTTCTACTGTCTTAGTTACAGAGTTCAACTTTAGGAAAACAGACAGGAAGCAAGGAAGTAAGGAAGACATACAGAACTCAAAGTGGGAAAGACAGGTAACCACTGGTGTCAAATGATTAGTGGTGTCCCCGGTATGGTCAGTGTCATCATAAGTATTTAAGCCATAGTTTCTGTCTCCAGGGACCCTTCGGGAGTGGGGGGGCGGGTAAGCGGCAGTTTAATCTTGTTAGGCATAATTTATAAAAAATGGAAGAACACCAACTTAATTGAGCCACGTCTCGACTTCATAGACTTGGCGTGTTTAAATATGTTATGGTATATGCTCCAACTTGGTATTTTTAAACTGGGCAGTGCTGACTTTGGAGAGGCTTCTCCAAGTTTTCAAAATAGTCAAAGCTGAAATAGTTCCGTCAAAATGTGTCCTGTGAGTTGTAACAAGCCTGTCCTAGATACAAGAAAACTAATTGTGGAGTCTGTTCTTCTTTCTTTTCTATAAATACATGATAAACAAAAGATTGTATGTTCATTAAATAAATATTAATACAGTCTGTGAATTAAGAGGTAAGATTTCACTTTCTTGGCAGCATCACTACAATAACGGATTTAATCTTGTTTAAAATAATGAACTTTCAGTGACATTGGGATTTCCTCTCTGTAGCAAAAAACAATTTATGTTCATTTTGGTGCACATAGCAGCATCTCAGTACATGTAATCAATTTGTAATAATCAGAATTCATATGTTTATTATTGAAGAATATTCAAATTTTTACTAGCTATTTTGAAATATTTTATTAACTTTTGCCAGCCAGTTATTTGTGCTGTAAAATATTAGAAATTATTCTTCTTTCCAGGCATGGTGGCATGCACCAATAATTCAAGCACTCTGGAGGCTAAGCCAGAAGATCCCCCCTGGACTATATCAAAAGTATAAGTAAGTAAAAAGCAATCTTCCTAAAAAACTGACCTCCTATACTCATTAACCATCCTTTCCCATCCATCCCACTCGCATGCACTTGCCAGGTTCATGCAATGGCTGCTCCCTTCTCTAGTTCTTAGAAATCAACATTTTAGCTTCTGCATAAAAGTGAGGACACACAAATATCACAATCAGCTTCTTTCACCCAACATATTGTCTAGTTCCATATGTTTTGCTGCAAATGACAGAATTTCATTTTTAATACATGAACAATATTCTATGTTGTTCCTATCTTGTGTGGGGGTTGTGTGTGTCTGTATGTATATATGGGTGCTTGTATATGTGTATATGTGTGAGTGTCTGTATGTGTTTGGGTGATGTGTATATATGTCTTTCTGTGTATATGGTGTGGTGTACATGTGTGGTATGTATGCTATATGTTTAGTGTATATATATATGTGTGAGTGTTCCTGTGTATATATACGGTGTGTGGTATGCATTTGTATTTGTATGTGTGTATGTGTATGGTGTGTGTGTGTGTGTACGTATGCATGATGTGTAGTATCTATGTATGTAGTGTGTGATGTGTGTGGTGTGTGATTGTGGTGGGTGTGTATGTGTGGTGTGTAAATGTCTGTGTGGTATGTTGTGGTTGTTTGTGTATGTGGTATGTGTGTATATGTGTGATATGTATGTGTCTGTATGTGCAAGTGGTATGTGGGATGTGCTTGTGTATGTGGTATGTGTGTTTATATGTGATGTTTGTAAGTGTGTAAGGTATATGAATATGTGTGCTCATAATACAGAAAGAATGGAAAGTCTAGCCAGTAGACACAAACTTTCCACTGCTATCATTTTCTTATAACTGTAATTACGTTTCAAAGAATAAGAAAGGAATGCTAAAGATGAGTGAGGGGAGCTACTGGAGACTGAGCTTTCTGATCCTAAACTGCAGGCAATGAAAGGTAGGGTGTGGTGCCGAGATTAGATCTGAGAGAAGGCTCTCTAACTACCGTGTGAGGATATCAGACATTCAGAGAAAGCATTGAGTGCTGAAGCAGGGAGAGCATGAAGCCTTTGAAGACTGGAGGACGGCCTGCATCTCAGACAGGATGGCAACAGCTAGATGGATGAGAACAATGTGGTTCCCAAGACAAAGCTGTAACAGGCAAGGGATGCACATGGTCACTGTGACAACCAAGGCAGCTCTTCTTCTGCACTCCAAATGACTGGCCTGCTCCAATTTCAAACTAAGACAGCTTAGTATGGAGAAAGCTTGCCAGCAGAATTGCGTGTTGAGCATAAGCTAGAAATTTGTTCATTTAAAATAAAATAATATCCTAACTTTTTAATATTTTAGGAAAGAATGCCAATTCTCTGAAAAATAGAAAGGAAGTCACCTTATAAATTTCTTTAGATCAAAAGAAAAGAAAATGGCAAAATTGGTGCTCAGATACAATGTTTCAAGGACTGCTGTACATTTCACAACCCAAGCATAGGCTCTCCATTACTGAACCATCATTCCAAGGATCTCCGCCTTTGATTACCCATGGGGAATAGAAGAAGCATCTCCCACCAAAGAAAAGGAGGAGGGCCAACTGCCTATTAGAAGAGATTATGGTTCCTCTCCTTCACTGCACTACAGTGCATGTGGGGGTCAGCTGGTGCCTCATGGTTCCCTGAGGCTCAAAGTTATATGCTGAGAAACACACACACACACACACACACACACACACACACACACACACACACACACACATGAGGGTGGGTCAGAGAAAAGGCTAGGAATAAACAGGCTTAGAGGAAGTAGCTCAAAGACAACTAAAAAGCAAGCACAGGTCTTGAAGTCCTTCTGCACAGTTTGAATCCTAGGTGTACCACTCATTAAAGATTTGTTGTTTTCTTCCAGGGAAAAAAATAAAAGGTGACATTTCACAAGCTGTTTCATAAGGACAGAACAATCATACATTAAACCTTACAAAGAAAAATTATAAATTAACATGATACATGAACAAAATGTGGCAAAACTATTACTAAACTGAATTCAGATACTTAAAAGAGATAATTTATAGTTATCAATAGTCATCTGGGAAATGGCACAGCAGTGAGGGGCCTGCACTGCTTTTACAGAAGACTTGCATTCATTTCCCAGCACCCATGTCAGGTGCTCACAATTGGAACTCCAGCGCCAGGAGCATCTGATGCCTCTGGCCTCCACATGCACAAAGCTACACAGAGATACAAATTCATGCACATAATTTTAAAGAGTTATCACACAGGTAGAGTATTTGCAAATAATGTGGAGGGCCCTGGGTTTAACCCCAGGCACCATAAAAAATACAAATAAATGAATATTATTCTAATTTATTATGTTAACAAAATAATGGGAAAGTATCATACAAGTAGACTCATAAAAAAACTCACAAAATGCAATGTCTACTCATGGTGAAAAGTTCTCAGCCAGGTGGTGGTTGCACACGCCTTTAATCTCAGCACCCTGAAGACAGAGGTAGATGAATTTCTATGAGTTTGAAGCCAGCCTGATCTACATAGTGAGTTCCAGGACAGCCAAGGCTACACAGAGAAACCCTGTCTTGGAGAGAAAGAGAGAGGGGAAGGAAGGAGAGAGGGAGGAAAGGAGGGAAGAAGAGAAAGAAAGAGAGAGATTGCCTCAAAAAGAAGTTCTCAGCAAACAGAACAGAAAATGACTGGAAAACATCCTAAGAAGGTAAAGGGCTACTTAAAACATCTGCTACACAGTGGCCCATCCATCACTTGTGTTCTGTAGTTAATATATTATTCTATGAGTAATACAAGGTTCATGTCAGACACCTGGGGACACAGAAAGAGCATTTAACTTCTCAACTACATACTATATAATTCATCTCTACCAAAACCTAGCCTGCTAGAATACTGAAAACCCCAGGAAACTCCTTAGTTCACCAATCTAGACTTGCATAGAATTGTTTTAGTTTGTCATTGCAAATAGATAGGTGTCTGTCCACTTTGCTTCAGGAAAAACACAGTGGTGGGTCACTGGCCCAACAAACAGCAGTTTCAAAGCTGCAAAGGGTGGGGACATCCTCTAAGAGGTATTTTAGGCTGGGGAAGGGACATCTGGAGAAGGGCAGAACTTAGTAAGTGGTGTTGGTACACCCCACGTGCCTCTAGGTCAGTAAGAGTGGATAGTATATGTTGTAGAATACTATTTTAATATGTGTTGCATGTGTTTATGCTGTGGACCATTTGTTTAATGATGCAAAGATGCACTGCATTCCTTTATGTGGCACTTGTTTAACTCTGTGAAGCTGTGTCACTGTGCCTGTCTAAAACACCTGATGGTCTAATAAAGAGCTGAACAGCCAATACCAAGGTAGGAGAAAGGATAGGCGGAGCTGGCAAGCAGAAAGAATAAATAGAGGGAAAAATCTTGGAAGGGAAAAAGAAGAAAGGAGCAAGAGAACAAGGAGAGAAGGACTTCAGGGGCCAACCACACAGCCACACAACTACACAACCACACTGCCACACACGGTCACACGGTCACATGGTCACACGGCCACACGGCCACACAACCACATGGCCACACGGCCACACGGCCACTCGGCCACACAGCCACACAGCTACATGGCCACACAATCACACATCCACACGGCCACACAGCCACACTGCCACACACGGTCACACGGCCACATGGCCACACGGCCACACAACCACACAGCCACACAACCACACGGCCACACAACCACACAGCCACACAACCACACAACCACACAGCCACATGGCCACACGGTCACACAGCCACACAGCCACACAACCACACGGCCGGCCACACAACCACACAGCCACACAACCACACGGCCACACAACCACACAACCACACAACCACACGGCTACACAGCCACACGGCCACACGGCCACACAACCACATGGCCACACAACCACACAACACAACCACACGGCTACACAGCCACACGGCCACACAACCACATGGCCACACAACCACACAACCACACAACCACACAGCCACATGGCCACACGGCCACAGAGTAAGAGTGAAAGTAAGATAGACAGGAGTAAGAGAAGAAAAACCAGGCCCCAGGTGGAACTCCAGGAGTCCCATTGTTGAGAAAGAGGAGGGACTGTAAGAGTGTGCATTGTTGAGACCAAGATTGGAAAAGAACAGGGACAAATAGCCAAACTAATGGAAACACATGAATTATGAACCAAAAGCTGTGGAGCCCCCAACTGGATCAGGCCTTCTGGATAAGTGAGACAATTGAATAGCTTGAACTGTTTGGGAGACCCCCAGGCAGTGGGACCGGGACCTGTCCTTAGTGCATGAGCTGGCTGTTTGGAACCTTGGGTTTACACAAGGACACTGCTCAGCCTGGAAGGAGGGGACTGGACCTGCCTGTACTGAATCCACCAGGTTTAAATGAATCCCCAGTGGAGTCTTGGCACTGGAGGAAATGGGAATGAGGGATGGGCTGAGAGAAAGGTAGGGGTGGGGGCAGGAGGGGGAGGACAGGGGAACCCATGGCTGATATGTAAAATTAAATTAAATTATTAAAAAAAAGAAAAAAAATTAATTGTCAAAAATTCAGCCTCAAAAAAAAAAGAAAAGAAAATTCCCAGATGAAAAGATAGATGGGATAATTTAAAGTTAAAAAAATAAAAGCCGGCATGAAACAAGCCAAGCTAAGACCAGGCATTTATAATTAAAAATAAGCCTCCATGTATGATTTATTTGGGAGCTGGGTGGCTGGCCTCTCAAAAGAACAAATAGTGAAGAGCAAAAACAAGCAACAACAATTACAGTTGTGTCTTTTTAAACACACAACTTGGCAGGAAACCTGTGGGTTAAAAAAAAGTGGGGGGAATGGGGGATGACTGAAATTAGAAATGCTGCACTTTTGTGTTGGAAAAGAGCACAGAGTATTAAGGAATTATATATAGTCAATGGTCAAGATTAGGGACGCAGGCAGCATAGATCCCAGACTGACTGGAAGAGCAGGAACAGGAGGCAGGGTGTGAACTGTCCACAGACCCATGAAGTGAGATTGATATTTGGCCATCACTGTAAGTGAAGACGCCAAGTTTTTTCGGCTTCAAACTATTGGAACCAAGAGGCTTCCCATTTAGCAAGAGTGACAGTAGTGGGGATGCCACTGCTCAAGTCCCATGATTCTGAGCATGAGCTTGGATACTAGAGGAGGGGGCAGTGCTTTCTTCTGGACCTCAAGAAGGCTCCTTCTCCCATGCCAGCAGAGCAGGCTCAGGAGCACCACCAAATTTATAGGGGGAAGCTTTGTTAACTCTGCTTGATATGCTTGATAGGCACTTAGGCTCTGAGCCCCACTGGTGTAGGACCTGCTCCAGACTCCAGTGATGTTCAGTAGAATAGACTCTCCAACAACCTTTTGCAAAAGGTCATACAAGATAAGCATGTGAAAAAGAAACACAAGGGCAGCAAGAAAGCATCATGTGTGGTCCATAAATTCTGAAAGGCATGTTCCTCAGGGTCCCCAGGCTCACCTCAGACATTGCTACTCATTGCACCAAAAAGCAGGCCCCTCTCAATGGCCAACTGTATCAGGTGCAGCACTATCAGGGTCTCTATATACAGGTGATAGATTTATAGGTGGCTTCGTAAATTCTCCAGAGCAATCAGACGTGCAATATATGCTGGCAACAGGATCCAGAATGATCTTTCTGAGTGTCTGAACGGTTTTTAAGAGAAGATATAATTTGACTGTATCAGTAAGTTGACTCCTCACAGAATACCCAACAATTCCCGGGGTATTCACAGCAGTAACAGAGCCAGAACCTTACAAGGGGCAATAGTCCAAATGCCTCTGTTCTGAAGATGAGCAATCAGAGTGATCAAATCTGGCAGTGTACCTCAGAACCAGAGCCAGGATAACCACACCAGAGATGACACATGGTCACTCAGCCCTATTGGTCCAATGAAAGCTGAAAACCCAGACAGCTTTCAGCAACCCCAGTTATCTATGAGAGATTGAAGGGACCAAGATGATCACATTAGCCAGAACTTCTCTAATAAGACACTAAAGTGTAGGGGACACTAAAACAATTGCATGGACTTCTTTGCTGTCTTATTCACTGTTCATTATCTAGCCCTGGCAATAGCTGGTACTCAATAATTATTTATCAAAAAAAGACCTCACAGGTTGGTTCCAATCATACAATGCTATGTCATTTAGTCACTTTTGATTAACCATCACCCTGTCTTACTAGGAATGTCCAATTTGCTCGTTGTCCTAGCCCTAGGCATTGCTATAACAAAAAATACTTCAATTTGATAATTTGGAGTGAAGAGAGTTATTTGTATAGCTCCCCAAGCTGGGAAGCATGAGGTGTCATCATAGCTCCCTACAGAAGACAGAGGAAAGGGAGGGGGCAGTGCTGACTGCCTGTTTACATCAGGCACCTGTTCATGAGATAACCAATAATCTCCTAAGGTAATGACATTAATCCATTCACCGAGGACCTAAGCACCTCTTCACGGCCCCTCCTCTAAGCTCTGCACAGCACACGTCCAATCACACCTGACAAAAACTTGCTCCTTCGGCTCCTGCTTTTGTATCCATCATGTCATTCCACCATCACTACATCACTCACCTGCTTGCAGCAACACCACTTTAAACAAACCTTCAATATCGGCCACATAAAAGTATAGACTGCACTGTTATTTGTGAGCAATGGGCAAAGATAAGAGATGGCTACCAACTGACAGATTTGCTAGTCGATGCTTTGTATCATTTTAGAAACTTACTATAAAATTAACTAATACACCAAGAAATCCTGTCTCGAAACCCCCCCCCAAAAAAATTAACTAAGTAAAGTGCTCTTTGGAGAAAAACAAAAGTTTGAAATGTTGCAATGGAAGTTATCATTACTTCAAGTTAATTTATTACTGAGAAGCCTTTTGATCTTATGAATTCAATGTAGCCTCAATACAAGGTGTTGCTAAAGCTTACACAGGGTGCAGTGACATGCAAGGCCTTCATGGGTGCCAAAATCTTAGTCCCTGACCTACTCAGAGCCATTTCCATTCCTGAAAATGCCCTGTGCAGGCGTCCTCATTTTTACATTTTATGCCATGTTCTAACTGTACTTTCTATGTTCAGATACACACACACTTATCACTGTGTTAGAATTGCCTACACATACAGTTCTGCAGCAGGCTGCACAGTGTGGAGTCCAGGAACTGGAGACTATAAATCACAGAGCCTGTGTCATCCAGACTACAGTCAACAGAATGCTGCATCATGCAGCTCATGTAAGCACTCTGATGACCACAGTGATAGGGTTATCTCACAATGTATCTCTCAGAACACACCCCCAGCATTCAGTGATAAGTGACTATACAAATTTTACCTAAGAAACTAGATTAACTCCAAATCTAATACATAAATTGTCCTCACCTTCATGTTGCTCATTTAACACTGCCATAAATTATGAGTATCACCTGACATGCTTTGGCATTTCCCTTTTAATGCTTCAGGGTGTGTGTGTGTGTGTGTGTGTGTGTGTGTGTGTGTGTGTGTGTGTGTGTGTGTGTTTGGTTGAGATAATAAGTGATTCAAGAGCGCACATGAAGATGTACACACTACCCTTAACCTCACACAGCCTGGCTTTGTCCAGTAGCCAGCTGACGGCGATGTACACCTAACTAGCTTCACAGTCCCAATTTGCATGGCTCATATGTGCAGCAGGAGCCAATGGAGCCTAGTGGCCCAACATGGCACAGCAGACTGTCTCTTGTCAGCCAGAGCCTTAGCTAATCCAGCAGCCTAGATGTCACCTGCCAATCAAAACTCTCTCCTTGCTATGCAAAGCAGACTATTCACGGCTTTTTGTTTTAAAAATTGATCCTACATCTCTTCTTTAGACCTTTATCCCTCAGATCCTAGATCCTGACAAGAAGTGTTATGCTTGCCTGAAAACTTCCCTTCTCTACTCAATCCCTGACCTTTACTCTGTGTGTGGGGGGGTGTATTTTGTTTGTTTGTTGCCTTTAGTATGTCTGGTATTGTTAGCTCTTCCTCCTTTTTGCTATGATTTAAATTTAAAATGTCTTTCGACAGGGTCATATGTTTGAAAACTTGGTCTCCAGCTGCAACAATGTTTTGGGAGGCTTTGGAACCTCTAGGCATAGGGCCTTGCTGGAAGACGTTGGTCACCAGAGGCAAGTCCTTAGGGTGTGCTGTCACCAGCTCCTTCTTGTTGTTCTCTCTTCTCTCTGGTCCACAAGGATGCGAAGAGCCTCTGCCAAATACTCTTGTTTCCATGAACTCCACTGTGCCTTCCCTGCCATGACAGCCTGCAGTGGGGTGACGCATTTCTCAGTCTCCTCTCTACTTTAGCCTTGCCCAAATACTACAGGGTCTTACTGTCCCTGAAAAGCTCACCAATTTTGGGCACTTGCATTGCAGTAATTGGTACTCATGTAAGCTTAAAAGGAGCACTTGCACTAGTGCTCAATGTACTTCCCTTCTAAGAGAATTCCCATATAATGTAATACACAGGATTTTCGCAGTCTTTGATTTAAACTCAGTATCAAAAAGGCCACACAGAGACAATGAAGATCATTCAGCTGGTGAAGCACTTGATACACAAGAATGAAGATCTAAGTTCAGATCCCCAGCACCCATGTAACCTCTGGCTGTAGCTGTACAATTTGTCAATAATCCCAGAGCTAAGTTAGAGAGAATCTCTGGAACTCAGTGGCCTGTCAGCATCACCTAATTGGTGAGAGCTCCAGGAGATTCAGTTAAAAACTCTGCCTCAAAAAAGTAAAGTAGAGAGCTGGGTAAGTCATTCAGCAAGTAAGAGCACTTATTTCACAATCCTGAGGACCTCATTCCAAATCCCTAGAACATGCATACAAAGTCAGATGAGTTTGCTTGTGTGCCTGCAGCCCTGTTGCTGTAATGGAGGATGGAGACAGGGTAATCACTGGAGCTTCCTAGTTGCCAGCCTGGCTCCAGGTTCAATAGGAGATCCTGTGTAGCTGGAGAGTTTCTCTCCGAGTCCCACTAAGCTCCCACAGTCCCGCAGCCCACTTATAAAATAATCACTCAGAAGCTTATATTACTTATAAACTGTATTGCTGTGGCAGGCTTCTTGCTATCTAGTTCTATATCATACTTCCTACCTGGCTACTGGCCAATCAGTATTTTATTTATCAATCAATCATAGCAACACATTTTCACAACTTACAGAAAGACATCCACAGCAATCCTGTTCCCAGGAAATAAGATCATAGACCAGGACACCCAACCTTCTCCTCTGTCCTCCAAGTAGTCACCCACACACATGAGTGAGTACATCACACACATATATCATACACACACACACACACACACACACACACACACACACACACACACACACACAAAGTGGAAAGCTATCTAAGACACTGTACATTAACCTCTGGTCTTTCACATGCATGTGAACACATGCACACATGCACACATATACATGAACATGAACACACACAATCCCTTTGGTCTCCTGAGAGTCCACTTTCTTTACTACTCCACACAAAGCCCTAGTTCTCTATGACTGAGTTAGGTGACCCTTCTACAACATCCTCCATCCTACAATGTGCCATGCTATATTGTAATTTCCCTCATTTGTTTGTACTTCTGCCAGACCCTGAGCCTTTGGACAGGGACTCTACCTGCTGAAGTGTACCTTAATACCAGTCATTGTCCCAGCACAAAGCACAGTTATAGTAATCTATTTGGGCTGCTATGATAAAATGTCTCAGACTACGTAATTTACACATCAGAAATTTATTCCTTAGAGTTACAGAGGCTAGGAGAAAAAAGATCAAAGTCTCAACCAATTCAATTTATAGTGAGAACTTGCTTGTATTTAACCATAACCTCAAGGGACCATGGCTCTGAGCACTCACAAAAAGAACACTGGTATTTCTTCCACTTCCTGGGGACACTAGCCTATAGGGTGGCAGCCCTATCCTGACACATCACAGCTCCTCCTCCTCCTAATGCAGTCACACTAGGTAAGGGTTTAACACATGAAACTGAGGAAACATAATTATCCAGTAGCAGAGTGTTTAGTTTGTAAAACAATGTAAGGAATACAAATAACAACCAATGGATTTTTAATATGAGTCAAGCTTTCAAGATTCTATACAGACACAGTAGCAAATTCCTGTTGTCCCAGAACATAGGACATAAGGGCAAGAAAACCCAGTTCATTCTCGATTATACACTGATTCTGAAGCCAGTGAGGACAGCAGCAGATCTACCTAAAACAAAATCAGGATTTTTAGAAGTTATTAGTGTTTTGAACATCATTGTCTATGGAGTCTCAAGACTAGTTGCTTTTATTAGTGGAAAAAGAAAAGTATATAATCTACTTAGTTGTAAAGCATTATTCAATTTCATAGACGATAAAACAGCATCTTGAGTTACTCCTCTTGCTCCTAATTGCATTTAATTTAATTACTGTGATGGGAAGCCCCGTAAAACAGCTCCTATCACCCCCACTAACTGGTGTTCATCCCTTGTATACCCATGTCTCTTGAGGATGGACTGAACTTATATGCCTGCTCCTATTAAAGAGACGATGGCAAAAGCAATGTGCTTTTCACACTTTAAAATGTTTATTAATTCAGGAGTACCCATTTCCCACACTCATCTTTACAGTAATAGATTGATTGTCACACAAATTTTTGATTTCTGTTGTATTTTCACCAAAGAGCCATGTGTTGAGTCACCCAATGTAATTTCTCAAAGTATGTCTTTGCTGCTCTATAAGCTCTTTGAGACACAAATTTAAAAGCTTGGCTTCCCTAAGGAGCTATCTGCTTAGAAAATGCACCATATTAGGCATAAGGTTGGATGAGCTCCTCAAGTTAGGATACAGAGGATGCCCACCACCCCACCCAGAAACAACTGACATCCTCCTGTCATCACGGGTGAGTTCTGCCCATTCTAGATTGCCAAATTAGTGGAATTACCATACCTGCTCTTGTCTGTATTCAACATGATGCTGTTGAGATTCTTCAATATCACTGCATAGAAGCTAAGGGATAATATCTTCAAACATTTTAATATAAGCATAATTACCTTGTGGCTTTATTAGGACATATTAACCACACAGAGTAAATGGCTTCATTATAACTTGGCCTTTCTACACATGCACACAACATGCTTTTCACATCCATCCTTTCATTTACCCTTTCTTATTCTGCCTTCCCCCTTTCTACAACCCTATCGATCTGGCTTTTACTTTCATTCTTTGTTTTAAGCACTAGATTCCACATATAAGATAAAACGGGAGTAACTTTTTTAATATAATATATTATATTAATCGTCTCTATCTTTATCCATTTTCCTGCAAATGATGTGACTTTGTGCTTCTTTGCACACAAATAAAACTCCATTGTGCATATACATGACATTTTCATCATTCAGTTGTCTGTTGATGAACACCAAGGCTGATAACCTACTGTGATAGCTACAAACAGTATGGCAATATTTACAAGTGTGGCAGGGTCTCTACCATGTGCTAATTTTGGTTCTTCTAGATCTATACACGGATGTGATATGGCTATATCATATGAAACTTCTACTTTTAATGTGCTGAGGAATCTCCTAGTTTTCCATTGCCTTAGTGGCTTAAACCACCATGTATTTGTTGTATTAGGGTTCTGGGGACCAGAAGTATAAAATAGGTCTTTCCAGGTTAGAGTTCAGGTATTCCTCCTGGAAGCTCTAGGGAACAACCTCTTTCTTGGGCTTTGCTAGATTCCAAATGTTTGAGCATTACTGGGTAATAGCCCTGTCCATCACTAAAGCCAACAATTATACCAATCAAGACTTCTGTAGATTCAATCACTTTGACCCTGATTCACCTGCTTCCCATAGTGAAATGACCCAGGTAAACCAGCATCTTTTCTATTTTAAGGTTGGCACTCAGTGATCTTGATTCTAGCTACAAACCTTTTTCTCCTCTGCCATGTAACCTGGCACATTACAGGTCACGACATTAGGGTGTGAATGTCAAGGGCGAGGGGATGAAAACAAATACAATTATTCTGCTTATCACAGACAAACTGACACTTCTGAGATTATATTAAAATCAAGTTACTTTTATCTCATTTGTAATCTCACATGCTGACACTCTCAAGTGTCTACCTGACTGAATCAATTGTTCGCTCTTATGATGGAAGACAGTTTCTAAAGTTCACATAGAAAAAGTAATCATTAAGTTAGCATAATTTATTTTTAAAAAGTCTTCAAAATCATAATTCCAGGGACGGCAGTATATGACAGTAGTCACAGCCTGGGGAAGGCTGAGGCAGAAGGATTAGAAGTTCAAGGGACCCCTGGAATATATAGGACATTATCTCAAATCCATACCTAAAATATTAGATTAAAAGACAGATACTTCTTGGATAAACGTAAAACAAAACAAATTTCAACAGTAGAATTGAGCTATTAGGGAGTCTAAATATAAGCAAGCCAACATATAAAGAAACTTTCAGGTTCTAGGAAAATTCCACCAGATGGGAGCCTGGATCTATATGAAGGCAGAAGATGTGACACATATGGTAATGTGTAGGTAAACGTAAAGACCTGTATTTTTCCCTTTAATTTTTTTCCTTAAAGGATAGCATACTGCTTAGAACAAACAATAACACAGTAATGTGGGGATTGTAGCATATGTAAAACAAAACACACAGAAACAGTTGAGCAAAAATAGATGTTGACTAGCGATGTTAAAGGCTCTTGTTTGATCAAATGATTTAGTACTAACTCTCAACAGACTATGACCTAACCAAGATGCATACTGTCATTCCTAGAGCAGCCACTAAACAAGTATCAATGAACTAGCTCAAGATAGCACAGCTAGTACTGGAAATTTTAGAGAGGACCATAAAAAAAAATAGAGCTACAGTTGTCTTCACTGGGTTTCTTTTGCTGCGACAAGACACCATGACCAAAAAGCAAATTGGGGAGGAAAGGATTTATTTGGCTTACACATTCACACCACTGTTTATCATCGAAGGAGATCAGGACAGGAACTCAAAGAGGGCAGGAACCTGGAAGCAGGAACTGATGCAGAGGCCTTGGAGGGAAGCTGCTTACTGATTTGCTTCCCATGACTTTTGTCAGGTGGCTTTGTTGTAGAACCCAGGATCATCAGTCCAGAGTTGGAACTACCCACAATGGGCTGGTCTCTCCTCATTTCAGTCACTAACTAAGAAAATGCTCCCACAGCCTGTATGGAGATATTGTTTCAATCAAGGTTTTCTCCTCTCAGATAACTATAGTTTGTGTCAACTTGGCATAAATCTAGCCAGCACATACATGTAGTATGATCCAGCAACCCCCTTCACACACACACACACACACACACACACACACACACACACACACACATATATATATACATGAAATGAAAATACAATGTTGAAATTTCAGAACTCCCATATTTATTCATGGCAACATTGGAAAATAAGCAAGATTAAAAGAAAGCAGCATCTGTGGACAAATATGTAAATTTTATTCAAATGTATATACAGTAGAAGATGGTTTATAATTAACAAAGAAGGAAGTTTTACCATGTACCATAGCATGGATGAACCTAGAGGGCAGTGCATTTGGCAAAAGAGGCCAGGCACTGAAAAGTTAAGGGTACATTTATAGATAAAATCTCAGGAAAATGTATGCAAGGAATAAAATGGTACTCTCCAGATCTGGGGCTAGAAATAGCAGAATGGACTAGGGCAATGTCGATTAAGAGCCATAAAGCTTTAGTTAAATGAGATGACTTAGTCCGGTAGGTCCTTCACACAGCAAAGTAGCTACAGTTAGTAATAGTGTATTGTAAACCTGAAAACTAGTAAAAGACTAGATCTGTTTACACCACAAAATCATGAAATGATGTGAGGTGATTGCCATGTGCATTAGCTCGCTTTAATCATTTCACAATGCATGTATGTATCAAATATCATAATGTATGCCACAAATATATTTCTATTTATCAATTATATTTTAATACAGCCAGGAGAAACTTTCAATGAATAGTAAAAATAAAAATTATTTATTATAAACTCAGTACTCAGGAGGCATAGGTGGGGGATTACCACTCAAACAATAAAGACAAATATATGAATTCACTGGCAGAAAGGGAGAAAATGGGAAACAAGGAGGCTAAAAAGAGTGGAGTTGGTTGATATATACTGTATCGGTATGTACAGTTGATGTAAACAGATTAATTTCTCTCAGTAGAAGGATGGGAAAACCTAGTTTAAATGGAAAGATACAAAAAGAGTGGGAGCTTTAAGGTATACAATCATATTTTAATTAAAATAAAAATATAGAAAGTAACAATGTAAACACAAATGAATGCAGATAGTTTAAGCCAAAGAAGAGATGCTTCATAATGAAGGACATATATATCTACTAGTAAAATTAGAAAAACCAACAGGATCAAACTTTGATGAGAGAAAAGTCTATAGAATCCTTCTGTAGTGCATCAAGTGGTACAGCCGGTTTAAAAGCAACTTAGGAACTTATTGTGACACTAAACACATACTTACTAAATGCCAGGCGACTCTCCTATCACAAAGTAATTATTCATTAAAAAAATAAAAATGTGTCCAAAGAATTCCTAGCCGTGTGATATCAGAGGGTTTACTCTTGGTCGCGTGCAGCCCATGGCAGCAAAGGCAAGACATGGCCCAAAGGGCAAATCCCCAGAGACCTACTTCTTCCAACTATATTTCACTAACACCTAATAACTATAAACATGTAAAAAGATTAATCTACTCATTAGGTCAGAGACCCCCAAGACCCTCACCTCTGGAAATGCCATCACACACAGGGCCAGAGCTGTACTTCACTAACCCAGGTATTTCTCAACTGCATCAAGTTAATACTTGTTAGTCACAAATACAAGTTATAGCTCCTCAAAGTGTTTTCAATGAACTGATGATACACTCAAAAGTAGGAATGATTTTCTCAAAGTCAATATGAAGAGAAAGAAATAGACAGCAAAGTTAGGTGTACTTTCCTTATTGCTACAACAAAATCCCTGGCAGAAAAGAGGGGAAAGATTCACTTCACGTGGACTTTTAGTCCATCAGAGCAGGGGGTCAGAATGGAGTGCCTTGGCCTGTGGTGGTAAGAGTGTGCAGTGGGAGTGTACTCACATCTCTTCACGTCTTTACAGACCAAGAAACATAGAAAGCAAGCCATGAAGAGGAACAAGAACAGCTTTCAAAGACCCACCACTAGCGACCCACTTCCACCAGCTAGGTCCCTCTCCCAAAGTTACCTCAGACTTAACAAACTGGAGACCAAGTATTCAAAACATGAGCCTGGGGGAAATTTTCCAATCCACAATAGAATATTCTGCTCTTAGCTCCATATGAAATGCGATTTTGATACAACTTTTAAAAGTCCCCATACACTTAACTGTCCCAAGGCTGTTCAAAAGTTCAAAGTCTTTACTGAGATACAAAGAAAGCTCCTAGCTATGAGCACCTACAAAATAAAATGAAATAAAATTCCTTCTAATATATAATGGCAAAGATTAAATATTTCTATTCCAAAATACAGAAAGAGGAAAACTAACAGGAAAGGATGGAGCCAAAGCAATTGCAAAACCCAACCAAGTAAACATTGAATCCTGAAGTGCCATGTCCACTGTATTAGTTGGAGTTCTTTAGAGAAACAGAATCCATAGGATAAGTATATAGTACAAAGGCAATTTACTAGAGTGGCCTACATGATACAGACTGTGTAGTTCAACAAGGGCCATCTATATGATGGAAAGCCTGAGAACCTTCTAGCCACTCAGACCACAAGCCTAGATACTCCAGCAGTCCCAATATGGCCAAGGCCTAGAAAATTCTTGAGGAGCTACTGGTCTTCAGTCCATATTGGAAAGACTAAGGAGCTGGGTTTCAATGTCAGTGATGAGTGGCTATTGGGGGATTTATTAAGGCAGCTCCACATAGTTAAAAAGGAGCTTTGTTTATTAATTGTTTCTCTCAGTGTTTGTGCTACTGGTGTTATAGTTAGGAAGTGATATCTGGTGCCAATGTGATCAAGACTACTTCCTACTTTCTCTTCTATTGGGTTTAGAGTAACTGGATTTATGTTGAGGTCTTTGATTCATTTGGACTTAAGTTTTATGCATGGTGACAGATATGGATCTATTTGCAGTCTTCTACATGTTGACATCCAGTTATGCCAGCACCATTTGTTGAAGATGTTTTCTTTTTTCCATTGTACAGTTTTGGCTTCCTTGTTGAAAATCATATGTTCATAGGTATGCAGATTAATGTCAGGATCTTCTTGAAACTGAGAACCTTTTGTAGGGCAAAGGACATGGTCAATAAAACAAAACGACAGCCTACAGAATGGGAAAAGATCTTCACCAACCCCACATCTGAAGGAGGGCTGATTTCCAGAATATATAAAGAACTCAAGAAATTAGACATCAAAATACCCAACAGTCCAATTAAAAAAATGGGCTATAGAGTTAAACCGAGAATTCTCCATAGAAGAAGTTCAAATGGCTGAAAGACATTTAAGGAATTGCTTAACATCCTTAATCATCAGGGAAATGCAAATCAAAACTACTCTGAGATACCATCTTACACCTGTCAGAATGGCTGAGATCAAAAACACTGAAGACAGCTTATGTTGGAGAGGATGTGGAGCAAGGGGAACACTCCTACAGTATTGGTGGGAATGCAAACTTATACAGCCACTTTGGATATCAATATGTCACTTTCTTAGAAAATTAGGAATCAACCTCCCTCAAGACCCAGCTATACCGCTCTTGGTCATATATCCAAGGAATGCTCAATCATACCACAAGGACACATGCTCAACTATGTTTATAGCAACATTATTTGTAATAGCCAGAACCTGGAAACAACCTAGATGCCCTTCAACTGAAGAATGGATAAATAAAATGTGGTACATATACACAATGGAGTACTACTCAGCAGAGCAAAACAATGACATCATAAGTTTTGCAGGCAAAAGGATAGAACAAGAAAAAAATCATCTTCAGTGAGGTAACCCAGACTCAGAAAGACAAACATGGTATGTACTCACTCATAAGTAGATACTAGATGTAAAGCAAAGGATAACCAAACTGCAACTCACAACTCCAGGGAGGCTACCTAGTAAAGAGGACCCTAAGAAAGACACAGGGATTGCCCAGCGACAGAGAAATGGATGAGATCTACATGAGCAAACTGGGGGTAGGGTGGTAATGGAGGGCAGGGGTTGGAGGAAAGCAAGCTTAGGGGAACGGGAGATCCCAGCTGGATCAGGAACAGAGTGGGAGAACAAGGAAAGAGATACCATGATAAATGAAGACCCCATGGGAATAGGAAGAAGCAGAGTGCTAGAGAGGTCCCCAGAAATCCACAAATATACCTTCACTATAGACTACTGGCAATGGTCAAGAGAGTGCCTGATCTGACATAGTCTGGTGATCAGATGACCAAATACCCTAACTGTCATGCTAGAACTCTCATCCAATGACTGATGAAAGCAGATGCAGAGATCCACTGCCAAACCCCAGGTGGAGCTCCAAGAGTCCAACCAGTGAGAGAGAGGAGGGATTATATGAGCAAGAGATATTGAGACCATGATTGGAAAAAAGCACAAGGACAAATAGCCAAACTAGCGGAAACACATTAACTATAACCAATAGCTGAGGAGCCCCCATGGAACTAGACCAGACCCTCTGGATAAGTGAGACAGTTGATGAGCTTGAACTGTTTGGGAGGCCCCCAGGCAGTGGAACCAGGACCTGTCCTAGGTACATGAGCTGGCTTTTTGGAACCTAGGGCCTAGGTTTGCTCAGCCTTGGTGTAGGGAGGAGGGGACTGGACCTGCCTTGGCTAGTCTACCAGGCTGGGCTGACTCCCCAGGGAAGACCTTGCCTTGGAGGAGGTAAGAATGGGAAGTGAATGAGTAGGGAGGAGGGAGGACAGGGGAATCCATGGCTGGTATGTAAAATTAAATTAATTATAAAATATAAATATTTATAAAAAAAAGAAAAAAGGGGGTTTATTTTGGGGTAACTTACAGCTAGTAAAGGGGTTGGTTAAAGGATCCTGGAGAGCTGTCCAGGTGGTGGGCTTTAGGCAGTAGCCTTCTGTATCTCAGTGAGCCATTCATGTAGTGTATCTCTGGTCATCATAGGCAGCTCACCAATTAAGGAGACAGCAGGCACCAACACAGCCTTCATCAAATGGTTCCAGTCATAATAAGTTTGTAAATGCATTGCCCGTTGCTGTAGGACTTGCTCAAAATATGGCGAGTCAGGACCTGATTAATTAGCAGTCTTATGGACCAAGGACAGATCTGCAAGAGGGGTAGTTTTCCATGGCTGGTTGGCTGCATTGGGCCCCACATTAACTGGAAATGCCATGTTGGGCATATTGTAGCACCCTAGGTGGAATAGGCTGGGAGGTATGCAGAGCAACTGGCTTGGCAGGCAGACATTCAGGCAAATCACTCCATGGATACTGCAGTGGGGGGAGGATAGCCACTCAAGGCATGTGGGGAGCAGAGAGAGGGGCTGCCAGTGTAGCCTTGTGTGCTGCCTCCAGCATTTCCTCTCTCTCTCTCCATCCCTTTCCTTTACTTTATGCCTATTTTCATGCCTCTTCTTGCCAGCAGAGGCAGAGGAAATATCAGAAGGTGGTAGATTAGTTGGTGTTACATTGTTTCTGGCAGTGTTTATTGTGGGTCTTAGTGGCCCCCTCAGTAGAGGATGACTTTTGGCCAGCAATTATAGTCAACAAAATGGACATAACAAACAATTGAAGAGTTACTCCTGATGCCACTTCCCTTTTTCTGACCAGGAACAGAACTCTCATCCAAAGATCAGGTTTCCACATGTTCTCTGGAGGATAAGCAAGCACTCTTAATTGCTGAGTCATCTCTCTAGGCATCACAACACACAAGCACATGCATGCATTCACAAACACATACATATATACATACATACACTCATACATACATACATACACACACACACACACACACACACACACACACACACACACACATACACACACACACACACATACACACACACACACACACACAATCATAGTCAGATGGTGGCTGTTATTTCCTGAGGATCCAGCCTTTACATGGAAACACTAAGTGAGCCTGAACAAAAATATGTGCCACTCTACCGTACAGACAGATTCACAAACAAGACATACGAAAAGAAGAAAGTAGGAGTCCCAGCATTTACCTGCTAAAGGGACCAAAATCACAAAATGTAGAGGGGCCTACTCACCAAAATACACTGCTTAAGGGGGCTGCTCAACCAGTGCCGCCCATGAGTAAAGGGAGACAAACAAACCCTGTTCCAGTACCAAATGTCCCGGGTTTGGGCACCAGATATGGCAGGGTCCTGTGTTGTTGTTCCCCTTGGGGGAGGGGGCCAAGTATGTGCAGAGTCAAACCACACAGACTCTGGGAGAATGTCAAAACAACAAGCTCGGTTTATTCAGGAAGAGGCAAATCTTATATACCCTCCACCCCACCCTGCAGGGAGGTCTGATAAATATGCATCTGCTGGTATGATATGGCTGCCTCTCATTGTTCCAGGTCATCTCCAGATAGTGTTTCAGCTGCTGTTGCTAAGGCCCTTAGGCAGACCCAGGCTGGCTCTCAGAAAGTATCTTTTTTACTTGTTTGGGCCCTCTGGCCGTCAAGCTTGTTAGAGATGAGTCATCCCACAAATCATCCAACATCCAGGATCACCAGGAACAAAGAGAACTGGCACATCCGGATCTTGGGTCCTAAGAGCTTCTGCTTCCGTCTCAGCTCTGCCCCAGGGGCAGGTCATAGGTAAGCATGGCAGTTACCGGAAGCCTCACTAGGGGTGGTACTTCCAGGTCAAAGCGGAATAGCTACCCATTACATCTCCCCCCTTTGTCTAAATAAGAAAGTTCTAACCTAATACAAGACTATATACAATAGGAATGATTATCAAATATTGTCCAGGAGGAATAAGGGGTAATGACCTAGACAAGATGGAACTACAACCAACACAAACAATATCAAACAAGAGACAAAATGAAAGACATCCATCTGCCAAATTTCATTTCTTTGTATACCTTTTGGATTGCTCCCTGTAGCTAATGGAGTTTGGTTATAAAAGGAACAAGTAGGACATTTTATTTTACAATATGCTTGGCTTATTGCCAAGTTATGGAGAAATCCTTCTTCAAACCTTTACTATTTATATGGTGTTTCTTATGAAATTCTGAGGCTTCTAGCACATTACCTATTAGTAACTAATCAATCTCATCATTACCTTGTGCTAGAGGTCCTGGCAGACCTGTATGGAATCTGATATGTGTCATATATATATATATATATATATATATATATATATATATATATATGTGTGTGTATGTATATATGTGTATATATATGTATATATGTGTATATATACATATATATATATATATATATATATGATGTTCCCTATTTCTGATGATTTCCTGCAATTGTATGAATAATGAAGTTAATTCTGTATTATCAGGTATAAATTCAGCAGTTTCAATACAGAAAATAACTCTCTGTGCATTGAGATTCATTGACTATATTGAGGGGTTCTATGAAGTCCACCAGTACCATTAGAATAGCATACAGTTCTGCCTTTTGTACAGAATTGTGTGGACTTTGAACCACTTTAAGTCTCCTGATTTGTATGCTGCTTTCCCTTATTTATTTGCATCAGTATAGAATGTGAGGACTCCATAAATTGGCTTTTGTCATACAAAGTGAGGAAGAACCCATTCAGTTATTTTTACGAATTCTATTCTCTTGTTTTTGGGATAACGGTTGTTAATCTCTCCTAAAAAGTTACTGCAGGCTCTCTGCCAGTATTCATTATCTTTCCATAGTGAGGAAATTTCCTCATTAGTTAAAGGTACTACAAGTTTTGCTGGGTCCATTCTTGTCAATTGGCAAAGTCTTAATTTTCCTTTTTGAATCAAATCAGAGATCTTTTCTATACAAGTCTTTAACTTCTTACTTGGTTTACATAGTAAAAATATCCATTCCAATATAATATCTTCCCTATACATCAATATACCTGTGAGGGAATGTCTGGAGGGGAGTATGACCAGAATGCATTTAAGTTCTGGATCCACATGATCCACATGTGCTTCTCAAATTGTCTTTTCTACTAGAGCCAATTCCTTCTCAGCTTCGGCTGATAATCCTCTTAGACTATTTAATTCTTGTCCCCTTTTAGAGTATTAGTCAAATTTTGTAGTCAATATTTGGGTATTCCCAACCCAGTAAGTTGGAAATGCTTCCTAACAACTTTTGAAAATCATTAAGAGTCTGCAATTGATCTCTCCTTGGTTATACCTTTTGGGATCTAATTCTTTGTAGCCCTGTCTTATATCCTAAATAATTAATAAAATCTCCTTTTTGTATTTTTAGGAGCAATTTGCAGTCCCCAGAGAGGCAAAACTTTTTTTAATTCCTCAAACATGCTTTCTAATGTGCCTAACTTTGGATCAGCTAATAGAATATCATCCATATAATGATAAATTATAAATTGTGGAAACTTCACATGAATTATTTCCAATGGTTTTTGCACAAAGTATTGGCACAGTGTAAGGCTGTTTAACAGTCCCTGTGGGAGGACCTTCCATTGATATCTCTTGACTGGCTGAGAATTTGTTATAATTAGATACTGTGACGACAAATTTTTCTCTATCATTTTCTTATAAGGGGATGGTAAAGAAACAGTCTTTTAAGTTAATAACTATTATAGGCCATTCTTTGGGTAGTAGACAGGACAACATATCTTGTCACATGGAGCTTATAAAAAATTTTATTTTATTTTTAGTAGTTTCTTGAGAATTTCATGCAATATATTTTGATAATATCCACACAGTCTCCAAATTCAATCCCATTCCCTATCCACCAGGAACCTTATGAAAAAATTACCAAGAATCAAGTCCTATTTGTACTGCCCAGATAACATGGATGTGTGGCTTCTAATGGAGCATTATTGATGTTCGAGGGGCTATAGAAACTTAAAGAAAACCAGCTCTTCCTCTCCAAGAAGCCATAAGTAGGATTTGGTGTCCACCTCCCTTCCCATATTTGGATATGGTCCTGGGCTTACACACTCTTGTACATGTTCCCACAACTGCTCTGAATTCATATGTGCACTCCTCATCTGCGCAAAAGACATGGTTTCTTTGTAGTCATCTACTGCTTTTCTCTTATGCTTTTACACTCTTACTCATATGTTCTTACACTCTTGCTCAGATGCTCTTACACCCTTTCCATGCCCTCTTTCGTAATGATCCCTGAGCCTTGAGAGGAGGGTGTGTAACAGATGTCCCATTTAGAGCTGAGCAATCTGCAGGCTCTTATTCCCTGCACACTGAGCAGTTATGGGTACCCATATCAACCACAATCTATTGCAAATAGAATTTTCTCTGAAGAGGGCTGAACGATGCATTAATCTATGAAAATAACAATTAAGTCATTAGAAGTTGGTTTAGCACTATGTATAATTATCACCATAATAGTAGTAGGCTCTTCCCTAAGGCCTATGCCCTGTCTGGCTGCAGGTTGATTTTTTAAATTACAAGAATTATTGATTTAATTGATTACTGCTATTTGTAAGACCATTTGTAACATCCACAAAATTATGTGTTTAGCTGCTATTCAT
This sequence comes from Onychomys torridus, assembly GCF_903995425.1. Taxonomy (NCBI): domain Eukaryota; kingdom Metazoa; phylum Chordata; class Mammalia; order Rodentia; family Cricetidae; genus Onychomys; species Onychomys torridus. The sequence continues at coordinate 40,415,651 of NC_050444.1, read as the reverse complement.
TAAATGTCAGATAGATAAATGTAAAAGCATATCCAGGTGTTCTTTCAATGAATATTTATTAAACAACGTGCATATGTAAAACACAAAAATAAACAGTGACATGATTAGATTAGCATTTGAAAAAAAACCTCTTGGCTGCTTTCTGGGGAATGACCTGGAAAGGCTCAGCAAAGGCACTCCATGATCATGCTCTATTGTCTTGTTAAGGGCTGGAGTAAATGTGGACAAAGTCAACAAGAGAGTTGGTAGTCAATGGTATAGAGTAAAGAGAAATGGACAAATTTTAAAATTAGTGTATAAACTATGACATATCAATTAGTCAAATAACATTAATTGAAGTGTTAAAGTGAGAGAGTTACCAAAAAGGACATTCAGATATTTGCTAAGGCAACAAGGATGTAAAGAAACATTTTCTGAGGGAAAGAACAAAAGAAGAGGACCAGTTTTCAGGGGAAAGAGGATATCATGATTATTTTTGAATGCATTGCACTTCATGTGCCATGGAAATATCAAGTGAAGAGTGACTTAAGACCCTTGTGAATCAATGACACATGGTACTATTTTGACTGTGTACTGGTTAGTATCCATTGTCAACTTGACAGAATCTAGAACCATCCGAGAGATGGGCCTCAAGGCATACCTGTGAAGGATTATCTGATTGTGTTAACTGATGTGAGAAGACTCATCTTGACTGTCAGGATACACACACACACACACACACACACACACACACACACACACACAGCATTATGCACTAAGCAAGTGATCCAAGACTCTGTCTATAAGATGAAGACAGCTAGCTTAGCATGCATTCTTCTCTCTCTGCTCATTGGCTGTGGATGAAATGTGACCAGTTCTCTCAAGCTCCAGCACTATGACTTTCCATCATATGGACTACAGTCTGAAACAAATAAAGTAGGGAGATGGCAAGAGAGTGTGCTATTCAACAGGAAAGACTACTTTAAGAAGTAAAGTGAAGCAGGAGTCTCTGGTTGCAAGACACCAGATATGAGGAAGGAAAAATGGTCAGTTCCTAAATGTGACTAATATGCTCAGCAGTGTGGAAGATTCTGACTACTTTTCTATAATCTATTTTATTTTCATTTGAATGATGAGGACACAAACAAGATTGGAGAAGAATGGGGGCTATACATAAGAACAATAAGAAATATAATTAGCACAATTCAAAATCGCATCACTCTAGTTAAAAGCTGTCTCAATAGCTGTGGTTGCCTATGCAATATCAAGCTAGTCAACATTCTAGTGTGAAATAGGAAGAAGTTCACAAGCCCTGTTCCCTAAATGAGGAGCTATAGACAACTGATGGCTTTTGGTGAAGGAAGAGTCAATTTTCTTTCAGGGTATGGCTCTTGACCAAGAGTCAGTGGATACAGCATAAATGAAATTGATGGGTTATTAAAAACCAAAAGAAGATGTGAGGTTTGCAGGGAGGGAGGTGTGGGTCAATCTAGGATGAGAGAGGGAGGAGTTGGAGATAAATATGATCAAAATACATTGTATGAAATTCTCAAAGAACTAATGAAAATATTTTTAAAAACCTATCTCAGTTAAGTCACCTTGTATTATTGTTTCTATTGTTGTGATAAAAAGCCATGACCAAGGCACCTTATAAAAGGAAGGATTTATTTGACTTATGGTTCCAGAGAGTTAGAGTCCGTGATGGCCTAGCAAAGACACAGACAAAGCAGCAGGAAGCTCAGGACTCACATCTTGAACTTCATGAACAAAGAGAGAGAGTGCACAGGCTTTTGAAACATCAAAGCCTACCCACAGTGACATACTTCCTCCAGCAAGGCCACACACTTCCTGAGCCTACCCAAACTGCACCACCAACTGAGAAGCAAATATTTAAACATAAGACTTTATGGAAATCATTCTCATCCAAATCATCATAGACTTCAATTGAAAATATAGTTTTAAATGTTTGCCCATAATTTAAAATCCACTACAGACCTCAAAGAATGAAAATTACATGGAGGTTCAACATCTGCAAAGGTACTTTTACAAACTACCACAAGATGAATCACCAGACTAATGTCATACTGTCATATGTACTCAGCTGCCTCAAGTTGGTTCTTTTTTTTTTAATCTAAGTGATAATTTTTGGTAATGTGGACTGAATAGAAAATGACCACCTCAAGGTCATTTTTTTGAGTTTTTGATCCTGGACTAGTAATATTTTGGAAGGTTTCAGAAACATTGGGTGGAAGTAGGGTCACTGGAGGCCAGTCCTAAGGAGTATGCCTGCCTGTTTCCTGCCCTCTCTGCTTCCTGGTTGGTCATGAAGGGAATGGCTCTTCAAGAACACTTCCACTGGATGTCTTGCTCATACATGATGGACCCAACAACAATGATGGAAACTCTGCAAGCCAAAATAAATCTCCCCTCCCTTAAGTTACTTCTGTTAGATATGTTTGGTCACAGTGGTAATAGAAATAACTAACACAGTTCATACACTGCTTTGCCTTGGAAAATTGGCACAGAACATTTCTCTGTGGATTTCACCACACAAGGAGACACTGTAAATTTGTGCTGTCGACTACCCTTCAGGAACCCCTTCAAACCTACTGGCCTGCATCTCTTCACCCAGTCTTTCTGAAAGAGTTTTACCCAGCCTTGGTCAGCTTCCCTGAGATGTCATCCCACAGCACCTGCTGGGGTGTCCAATGTGGAACTCTGCCTCCCTAAGTGGGAGTTACATCACTCCACAGGCATTCATCCAGGAGTAACCAGAACCACAGGGCTCCTATTGGCCAGTGAAAGTAGATGGAGAACACCTAGCTCCTTACTCCCATTGGATCACATTCTTTAAACTCACATACCGCCCTTTCTATCACAGCCTCCTTCACAATATTCTAGTTCAAAACTGGAAATGAGTGGATAAAGGTAAAATAGTATTTCCCAAATGCCGCACATAAGGCAAGCTTTCCGTATTTCTCACTCGGTCAGTACTCCCAAGAAATACAAACCAATTCAATTGGGAAGTGAAGTCCAGTTTACTCAGAGCTAACAATTTGGACTCAGACAGCTTCAATTTGTGTATTTTTTTTAATGCCCATGCTGTCTCCTCTCATATCTACCTTTAACTGTGGCCATAAATATGTTTTTGGAGGTCAATAGTCATAATAGTTAGCAATACCAACTATTACATGTTGGTCCCTAATCATGGCAGATAATTGGCTAACTACTTAATGTTTAATCCTCACTCTGATTCTACAAGCTCTCAGGATGTCCATTTTGCTCCATTGAAAGTGGAGGTCAACTTTTTCAAGGTCCCTGGGCCGATGAAATGATAGCTAACATTTGTGTTTGTTTTGTATCCCTAGCAACTTTGATCACATTTAATCCTAGTACCCATCCCCAGCAGCTTCTCACGATCACAACAGTACAGAGCAGCTGCTCCAAAATCTATGGGTGTGCTACCTCTCATTGTAGGAAAGAAAAAAATGGAGGAAAACAGGACCAGAAAAGGTCATCTACTGCAATCACTTCTGCAACAACAGTTTGAGGACGTTTTTTGGTTTTGTTTTTGTTTTTTTCATAATAGCACCATTCACATTAGGTGCCAAGCAATTATTTGTGGTGTGAAGGTGCTATGTATCCCTGGATGGTTAGCAGCATCCCTGGCCTCTAGGTACCATCAGCACTTCTCAATTATAGCAACAAAGATCATCTTCTGATCTCCAAAAGTAGGCCTGGCTGAATACTATTGGCTTATTGTATTTAAAATAAATGTTTTAAGTTCTGATATTGAACAAAGCATATCAGGATGATGGATAATATGATGTCCAGGAGTTCTTCCAAAAATTTGGCTGTAGATCTATGAGCAGGGCTTAATTTGTCTTTCCCATATTCTCCCCTCTTCATTCTCTTCCCTTCTGCTGTTCTGTCCCAGAGATGCAGTTCACCCAGTGAGAGCATCGTTCCCAAGTCCTGGGGTTCCTCACCACTCTCACACATTTCTCCCTCAAGTCTTCTAACTGTCTAGCCCTGATTAGCGTGTCATCTCCAAACTCAGAACAAAACCTGTGTAATTGGCTCTGCTTCTGAATGGCAATCACACCATGGTAAGAACATCATTTCTGTATTTACAAATCCAGGACATGATTGAAAGTGTCACGCTCTCCATGTAGCAAGGGTTTTCTCATAATCAAACATCCAAAGCAAATTGTGTGATTGTTTGGATTACCCAACATTTCAAGGCTCTATTTCAAGCCTTAAAAGCTGAGTAGAAGCATGCCACTTTATTAACACTCTATTTTCTTCACCATACACAAACAGAACTAGGAATTGTGTTATTTTGTCCAAATTTTTATGTAAAATTTCCAAAGCATTCTAAGTTTATAGATTATAAGCAATTATCACAAAAAACCCTAGGAGATTCTGAAACATTCTTATAAATGTACTTTTATATGTCAATTCTTTTTATCATTAACAACACAAACAGTATAAAATAAAAGTAAATGTAAGACCACAAACACTGTGGGTGCATAGTTTCCTAGACTTGGCAAAATAATTTCTTCTGCAAACCTATCCCCAAAATAACACCTGGAAAGTTCCATTCCCCTGTTGTGTCTCTTTAATAAATTTATTCAGTCACTAAACCAGAAATATACTCAAAAAGACATTAAAATTTACCAAATCCTGAAGCCTATCTATTTAATAATATTTTAATCTCTGCTTAGAGATCGAGTTTTCTACTTCTAGACACAATCTTTCTTTCCTAAATTGTTTATTCTAAAACATGTGTTTGAAAGATTGGTAGCCACAAATCACTCATCTGGGACCTCCTAATATAACAGGTTTTTAATCACACTTTAATCCAATGAAAAATGTGTTTTCAATGTAAAAATTTTTCAACATAAAAATTTTATGTATCCATGGATAATTGCAAGCATTCAACAAGAGAGACAATTGCACAAAACAGACAATTGTGACTTAATAAAAGTTAAGTAATAATTAATCTGGACTAAATATAACTGAGCTCTGAAGCATTATTCTTTTGTACCAATCACATTCTAAAATTTGATGACAAAGAAATTAATTTAGGTCAGCTAACATATACATATACATATTCCTCTACAGAGGAAATTAGAACTGTTCATACACCAATGTGTGTCAAGTAAGTAAATGTCTATATAAATTTGATTGAAATGAAAACTTAAATTTTATTTTGTTCTAAAAGAAAATTCATTTCTTAAGATATTTGTAGAGAGAAATAAAATCACAGAAGTAAAATGTAAACTTTAGTATGCTATATAAAATGTGGAATTTCTATTTGGTGAATATCTACAATTTCTCTAAGTATCAGCTAAATGAAACACACCAGTGATGTGTGCCAAACATTTCCTATTGCCCATTCCTCCCATGACTATGAGAACATCTCAACCTAAGAAGAAATACTTCACTACACAGATATATTATATTCTGGAGTAAAAATAAAAATAAACTCCTGCAAATCAGTGACCAAATTATAACACTAAAATACTTAATTGCATGTCTCCAACCTTTATAAAAATTGTGCCGAGTTGAGCACTACTGGCTTATGGTATTTCAACCAAAACATTAATTCTGAGGTTGATCAAAACATATCAGGATTCACAAAAGAATATTACTGTCTTTGCTTTTTAATGATAATTATCACACACACAACACACACACACGCACACGCACACGCACACACACACGCACACACACACACACACACACACACACACACATACACGCTCCTTTAATGCAGAATTGGCTTCTACCCACTTTTTGGAAAAGATTTATTTTTATTTTTTTAATTGTATGTTTATGTGTATTTGTGCATGTGAGTGTGGGTGCCCACGGGTGCCAGAGGTGTCAGATCCCCTGGAATTGGAGTTACTATTCTTTCCATAATGTTAAGTTCTCTGAAGACAAGGGTTTTTATCTTATTCATAGTAGGATCCCTAGTCCAAGTCCATTATCTGATCCATAGCATAAATATCCTTTACACACAGTAAAATTAAAAACTGCTCGTATGACCAAAAAATAACATGGAACTAAAAGATGACATAAAGAGTGCAAATAAAATATTCAAAATCCATGAAAGCACATCCAATTAGGCACAGCAGGACCATGCAGGACACAGTTTGAGATGGAATACAGAGGCCAGGGCTTCAGTGCAGGGAGAGGTATGAAAAACTCATATGGTGCTCAGGGACAATTTGTGAAAAACACCGGAAACAGCAGACAAACAGTCCAGAAAGGGTAGTATACGGTCTATGCTGAAAAGTGATAAGAAATGGCTCTGGAAGGTAAGGATGTGTTTGCAGAAACCGCTTGTTATGAACCCCAAAGAAGGCTTCACCCCCAGCACTGTCTCTCCTAGTTTTATATTGCCAGTTATAATTTATATCATCATAAGCCAGGATGCTTAGAGCACATACATGTATGTATAAACACTCACTGGTATTAGTAAATTCTAAGACTGTTATTCTTTGCTGACTGATAATCAGTAGCAGTAACTGTCCTGAAATCCATCCGACCAGAAAAGTAGTTGACCTCCTATAAAACTTAATGGCTACTGGCCTAGTGTTTAAGAGAACGGTTTCTGGTCAAACGGAGGCTTGGACTGCAGCCTCCTCCGTTGATAGGAGTCCTTCTGTTCCAGTCCTGAAATTGTACGTGGTGAATTGTGTGACTACATTGTCACCAAAGAGAACTGAGGCCCCTCACAGGAGCAGGGCTGATGTTACTCCAAACACAGAACCAAGCTGTCAGGAAAGACTGGAGCCAATGTTCTGCCACTCTGAGAGCTCTGTATCCCAGGAAGGGCATGGTGCTCAGCTCATCATGCAGCTTAAAAGGCCCATAGCCTAAGGGTCACAGGCCCTTTCCTGGAGTCTAACATCTGTACTTGCTAGATCTCTGTGCAGTGCCCGGCAATGCAATGAGCAACAGGGGACTTGTTATTGCTCCAGTCTCCATGAGATTTCCCCCATAAATGCTGTTCCAGCCGGCCTGTGCATGTGCCGCTTGGCCATTTGCCCTTGACACACAAGCACCAACAATCAATCAGACACTGGAGACTCAGAAGTAAACATCACAAAAAGTCCCTGCCCTCGAGCTTACATTCTCCTGGGAAGAGAGAGCGAGCCAATAAACAAACAAATGGATAATGGACCAAGTGGCAACAAAGGACAGAAAGAATAATAAAGCCATGAAAGGAGGTAGAGGGATCGTGGGCATGCACTAGGGAGTCAGCAGCCACGGCTCTTTTAAGGTGGAGTCTGAGCAGTGACCTGAAAGAAGCGAGGGATTCGGCTGTGCGCTTGTGCAGGGGAAAGCATTCTTGGCACAGAGAACTGAGTTCAGAGCCTGAGGCAGGAAAGTACTCAGTGGCTTGAAGATGAAGTCGCGCTGCTCCTGGAGAGACTGGGAGTAGCGGAGAGAGATAGGGCGGAGCCATCCAGGCCACAGCAGAGGCTTTGGATTTGACTTCAATTCAGATGGAAAGCCACGGGAAGGAGATGCCTCGATTTCCATAAGATTCCGCGGGCTTTCTGGGGAGATGTGACACTGTAGGACGAGATATTAAATGAAATATAGAAGCAAGGGGTGCCTAAGGGATAGTGGCGGGAAATTTTGGCCAGAGAACTGATGGCTTAGAGTAGGGTAGTAGACAATAAGCATCATGAGAAATTGGATTTGAAGAGTATTTTCAAGATATAGCCAACATAGCATATGAAAGGAAGATTTTTTTTTTTTATTTTTAGGGTTGATTTATTTGTTTTTTGTTTGTTTGTTTGTTTGTTTGTTTGTTTGTTTTTGGATTTGAAGAGTATTTTCAAGATATAGCCAACATAGCATATGAAAGGAAGGGGTTTTTTTTTTTATTTTTAGGGTTGATTTATTTGTTGTTTGTTTGTTTGTTTGTTGGCTCAAACAACTGGAAATAGTTTGTTGACACAGGAAACTATATGGGGATGAGAAGAGTTTGAGTTTAATGTGGAACATATTAAGTTTTAAGTATCTTTCAGACCAAGGATCCTATGTAGAAGATGACATGTATTCATGTGGCACTCTGAGTGTTGCCTTTGCTAAGATGGACACTTTGGGAATCACTAGCATGTCACTTCATGGCACCAAGAGACCCACCAAGGACACTCACACATGAAATGTGAGCTAAAATTTCTACAGCTTCTCAAGGAGGCCCTACTGAGCATTATGCCCATGCTGGTGTCGAGGTAACATGCGCCTTTTTCTTGCACTCCCTCCCAGTTGCATGGTCACATTTTGAGGGACTACAGGAAGTGTGTTATGGCAACAGCTCAGTATAGCGGTAGATATGAAAATGCAGCTTATCTGATGTTAACCCAGATTTTAAAGGGATCTGAAAAAAAATATAAACTATGTCATCCTCTTCCCTATATGGGCTTGGTGTTTCTTTTGTGTTATTTTTTAATTCTTGCTTCCTGACCTCTATACACACTTACCTAAGTAAACACAGAAATGATATGTGGTGAGGGTCTTGTGGGGAGCAGTAAGACAGGTGTGATAAGATAGAAGAGGGGAGAATACTGGGGTGGAAAGGAATAAACAAGGTTGAGGAATAGAGGGGGAAGAAGTGTGAGAAGACAGTCAACCAAACATGTATAGAAAAGAATATATGGGGGTGAGGAGACAATTTGGTGGATAAAGTGCTTACAAGCTCAGAGTTCAGATGCCCAGAACCCACACAAGAGCTGAGCGGGTGTGGAGGCCCCCCTGTACTCCTTATGCTCAGTAGGAGGACGGAGGATCCCCAGGGAAGCTGACTAGCTATGCTTGCTAAATCAGCAGGCTCCGGGATCAGCAAGAGACCTTGCCTCAGTAATCAGAATGCAAAGAAATCAAGGAAGATACCTGCTGTCAACCTCTGTCCTACAAAATACAAGTACATATATACACACGAATGTACATGCATGCCCACATACACATGTGCCTACACACATGCATACACATATACACATATACTCACACAACATGCACACACATTATATATATACATACATAAATATGTGTATATATATATATGTGTGTATGTGTATATATATATATATATATATATATATATATATACCTATTACTTTACAAACTAACTAAATAACATAATTTTAAAGAGAAAAGAGTGTGAAGTTTCCTTCATGGGTGGACATTACTCCTCCCAGAAGCCATGGGTTACTAAACAAAAGTTCCAATACCATACGTGTGATACTTTCCTGTAAACTGCTAGCCAGGACATCCACAGGAGATCCCAAATCTATACAGAGTGCCTTTGTTCTTGGTTTCCCAACTGAACTACCTTAAAACCTTTTAGTAACACTGACGATATCACATACTTTGTGTCCTATACACAGGGAAATCAAACAAGAGCTGAGCTGGAAGCTTCCTGCTTGGTGGTTGGTTGTCTACAACAGGCCACTGAGGGAGAAAAGCCATTAACATCCTAACCTTAAGCCCTACAGTACTAACCTTCCAGATGACATGGGCTCCACTGCTACAATACAATACAGACAGGAATGTTCAGAGGGTAACCAACCACTTTCTGGTTGGATTTCAGGCCCATTCCTTGAGCATCCTGGCAAATAAATCTGTTCCAAAGTCTATGGCTGGAGACCACAGGACCCATCAGGAACTGCGCTGCTGGTGTTTTACAAAATGGACCAGCTGTCAAGCTTCCTTCTAAATATTTATGTTCATATCCATAGATTAGTGCTGCTCTCAGCCTGGATTAGAGAAGGTCCTCTTTGTAGTGAGTGACAGTTAATGCAGAAACTCCGAACTGGTCTCAATTCTGGGAAGGAGTGTCCTTTGAGTATTCACTCTAGATAGGACACCTCTGTCACCACTCTCAGAGCCCGGTGAACATGGCAGAAGAGGGAGCAGGAGACTGTAAGAGCCAGAGAATGGGAGGAACCCTGTGAAAAGCTGCCTTCTCTCTACACATGCCGTGGACACTGCAATCACAGAAAAGACATGTGAATGGGAGGGCGTCCATGTGGAAGAAGCGGTCCCACAGGAGCAGGAGAGAGATAAGAGAGAGTGATAGGGAGTGAATGTGGTCATAATACATGGCACACATGGAAGGCATTGCCAAAATCAAAAAATTTCAGAAGAAAATATAGGAACATCCATATTAGTATGTAATGAGTTTGTTGTTTTTAAATGAGTAAGTATTTGTTAATTTTATTTTTATTTTAATACAGTGATAATAGAAATCAGCACATCTCAAAACATCAACCTGCGTTTGCTCTAAGATTATTTTGGACTCATTATTCCATGTGTTGTATGATTCTCTGCCTTTCTTTCTTTTTCTTCATTTCTAAAGCACCCTTCATTTTGTTCCGCCCAAAGGATGGCCACATTTGGGTTTAAAAGCAGTCAAGCAGTGAAGCTGTGTCTCTGCTCTTGACAACTGACTTGATAAGGAACATAACCCAAGTGCCAAGCAAATTGTGCTCCATAGGTTCTGAAAGGATAAAGTGTCAATATTCCAGTTTCTCTAAGACAGTCCCTTCTCTCACACACATGCCCACCACCAATAAATCAAAAGTGTGCAAACCAAAACAATGCACCATCAACACTACAGCCACAGACAATGATGCCCTGGTTTAGTCACTTGTTCTGTCTTCTGGGTGTCATGTAGAGCAATGATGACAGTTAGAACAAAGGTTATATCCGTATCCTCTTGGCTCCCAGCCATTCAGCTCATTACCATAATTGACAGCTTTTGCCGGAAGCACACTTATTGAGAGCAATCTGAAGGCTGTAATGTTCACGTCCAAAAGAAAGAAAAGATTTCTTCAGCTCCCCAATGCCAAATGTGGTCAGCTTATGTGAGTTTTGGAAAAATCACCTGGGATCTAGGCCTAATAAAAATCTTCACACCACAGTGCTAGAGGTTGTCAGAGCCTCTGTCTCCTTAAAACATAATCTGAAGATCTTTTATCAGCAAATGTGATGTGATCTCTGTGCCTTATTCTTCTCAGAAATGTACAACAGCCTTATCTTAAATGCTGGTGTGTCAGATCATAAATTTGTTACTAAGAAAAAAATATCTTTTGAAAACTAGCAAGAGGGTAGTTTCTAATCCCTTATCCAATGAGGCTGCTTCCAGTAGAAGCTAGAGAGTAAAGGCCTGTTATTCTGTGCCTCTACCCTTCCATGCACTTAATTATGTAACAGTCACTAGGAAAACAAATGTTTCTCAGAGGACAAACATTGTCTGAGGTCACCTCCATGAAATAATAAGAGAAGCCAGCTTCACAGAGACAATGTAGAGCAGAATCAGGGTTGGCAGTAAGGAATGGACACTGGTGTCAAGTACACTGAGTTTCAGTTTGGTAAGATAATAATATTCCAGAGATGATAATAACATTCTAGAGATGTGGTGACAGGCACAAAATAATGTGGACATACTCAATGTCATGCAACTCTATGATGGTCATACTTTACTGCCATTTTTTTTTTTAAGAACAGCAAACAGTGAACATCTTGGGTTATTTCTCTCTATTCTGTTCAGAGAATGCCCCTCCCCATTTATCTGAGTATTTGTCACATTAACAGCTGAGCATACCTGAGACAAGCTCTTCTTGTGTGAGGGAATTTCTGCAATATGGTCCCTCCCTTCTCAAGGTACAATGTAGTTGATGCAAGTACTTGCTGTTCCAGGGTCAGCACGTGCAAGAAGCCCCACATCAACACACCAGTGGAGCCTTCCATGTGGAACTGAGTGACTAGATGGAGCGAAAATGTGATGGCATTGTTTATAACAATGGATTTTCCAGCATTTGAGGATGTCCGTCAGAGATGGACACTTACACAGTAGAGATAGTGTGACTCAAGCTGAGCACAGTGTTTTTGTAGTAGTGACTGCATAATTTCCATGACCAGTGCTTGTCATCCCATTCCAAGGTGCTGACAGCTTTTAGAATACTGTTTTCCAAATACTGTTCATAACCCATTTGGGTATAAAGTCAATCTAGAAAGTTATAACTTATCATTTAAAATGAAGCAGAATAGAAACACGTCTGAGTCTCCTATCATAAAAATAACTAAATTTTGTTTCATTTAGTTTATTAAGACAAACAGATACATGTGAGAGCTATAATGGATTTGTCAAAACTTCATCTAACAAGCTTTCTTTACTGGAATTAGTTAGTGCAACTAAGAACCTCTTTGTATTATTTCTAGTGGGAATTGATGAAAGGATACAGTCACATCCTCACTCTCCATCATTCTTCAATCTTAACTAATTCACTCTCTACTCCCATTAGATTAATCACTATCACACACCATACAACATTAATTCATTTATAAAATATATGTCACAGGTTATACAGAGGACAACCAAGGTTAAAAATGGCATAATACTAAAATTATATAATTGTTATAGGTGCTTGTATTTGTAATGTTAGCTATACTTGCTTTAGGTTTATTTTTATTACATTTAATTTATATGTGTGTGAGTGCACATGTGTCTATGCCATAGTATGTGTGTGAATGTCAGAGGACAACTTGTAAAAGTTCAGTTCTCTCTTTCCTCCATGTGGGTCCAGAATATCGAACCCAAGTCATAAGGCTGGGTGGCAGGTGTCTTTACTCACTGAGCCATCCCACTGACCCTGCTTTAAGTTTTTCTAAAGTCAATTTATATGAGGCTGGAATTGGAGTCAACTATAACCAATTATGTGCATACTCATGTTTTTGTCTTTGTAAATGAAACTCCTTATCCCTTCCTAGAGTACTCTCAACTACCGTGTGAGTGAGTTAGAGTGGTCTAGCCAGGCATCTGTCTTTGTGAGCTTTCCAACTGATCCTATTCCTAGCTAGCTTAATCAAATAAGGTATGTGTTTCTGGTTTCTTCTATAGCCACCAAATCACTATAGCATGTGACTCCTGTCACATGGACATGTTGCCATGCAGTGTTTATTAAAAGCCTCAAGCTTTGGAATGACTAAGCAATACATATAATTAGACTCACCCCTTCATTAAGCCAAGTGAGCAGGATTGTGTCCGTACAATATTCACTCTTGTTCCCTTGTTGAATTACTTTGTATATGAGTAGGACACCTTGCACATTAGGAATCAGCCTTGGTTCTATTTGGTTAACCTATTGTAATCTTTTTTAAAATTTTTTCCTCTTGACTTCTTCTGGATATTTTGTTTCTCAAAGTCTTGCAAAGTGGCTTAAAGCATTTTTTTAAATAAGACAAAGCATAAACAAACAAGCAAATGAGCCCCTTGACTCTCCTGTCTGCAGCCCCTGCACACATAAGGCTGGATTCGGTGTATGCCTCGATTACTGTAAACGCCTTCTGGCTAGTTTCCCTGACTCTATTTTTTCTCCTCACAAATGTTGGATTCCTTTTCTTCAATATTGTTTTCATTGCTTCACCCAGCTGCTCAAAATCTGCAGTTGCTAGGTAATGCCACTGTAGTAGGTACAGTCTTCAGGCTGACATTCTAAATCCCCCATCAATTGCCCACACGCTTCCAATTTTATCTCCCGTTTCACTAACAAGGTGGGTTTTGCTCACATAATGCAAAATTTTTGCCTTTGTCTCTACCTGCTGCTTGCAATTGTGCAATGCCCAACTCTAACAACTACTATTTGTATTACTTTTCTGAACTTCAGTGTCTTCCATTGGAGAATGGAAATAGCACTTTCCTAGAGTCTATGCAATGAGATAGCACAGGAAAGCGCCTATACTAACTAATCGAAAAAATGTATATCTAATGTGTGTCACACAGCTGCCTCTCAATAAACAGTAGTTCAGAGTAGTCTGTTCTCTGCTACTGCTTTTACTATTTGCACAGCCCTAAAAAGTTGTCTTTCTTCAGCCACAGGTTCCTAAAGAACAAGAAATGATTGATCACACAGACGTGGATCACAGGCAAAAGCAGGTGAGAGCCCTGGAACACTCCACTCATCTTAAAGATGATCAGAAGATGTTGGCAGTCTCCATTGTGGTCCATCTCTGAGGACCAAGGAGCACACTAAGAACTGTCCCTGACATGGCTTAAGACACAGTAGGAATATATCTCCTAATACAGTATGAGTCTCACTTAAAATTCGCAAAATTCTTGTTTGATTTGAAATAAGACAGTTGAGTTGTTCCTATGAAGAGAAACTGCTGAGGCAAAACAACCAACAAATTAGACTCTATTAGTAAGATTCCTGTTGTTGTTCATGGTTAGATTTTTGTGACATCTTATTTACTTTTCCATTGTTATGATAAAACACCATGACCAAGGCAACATATAAAAGAAAGCATTTAATTTAGGTTTATGATTTCATAAGGTTAGAGTCTATGATGGTGAAGCAGAGACATGGTGGCCAGAACAGCTGAGAGCTTACATCTTGATCTGCAACCAGGAGGAGGGGGGAGGATGGCATCATCCTTTTGAAATCTTGAAGTCTTCCCCGAGTAACACACCTCCTCCAACAAGACCATGACACCTAATCCTTCCCAAACAGTTTTAACAACTGGGTCCAAGTATTCAAATATAGGAATCTGTGGAGTCTATCCTCATTCAAACCACCATAGGTTTTGAAGGAATTGTTGGATTATTTTTGTTGTTGTTGCTGTTGTTTGATTTGGTTTGATTTGTTTTCTTGAGACAAGGTTTTATTAGATAGTCCATGCTGGTCTAGAAACGTATGGTCTATCTGATTCAGTCTGCAAAATCTGGGATTAGAGGTATGTGTCACCACATCTGGTTTAAGATTTATTTTCTAGCTAATTAAGTGAATTAAGAACAAACCTAAAAGTAACTCTACCATCTCTTAAACAGCCACAAACTAAGAAGAACCAATGATCATAAAATGGGACTCCTGGTGAAATAGGAACTTTTAGTAATCATATCTCATTCCTAAACCAATCTAATTAAATTTGCTTAGCTCTTTTCATAGTACCAAGAAGTACTAATATACAGACTTCCAAGAGAGAAAGCCATCAATTTTCTTACCTAGCTGTGAAACCTGAAATTACAATACCAACCTGCCAAGGAAAATGTACTCAATGATACAATAGTAGCATGATTAAAATGGTGGTAACCAACCACTTTCTGAGTGGACTGAGGCCTGTTCCATGGGAGAGAACCTCTGTGTGGTATTATAAACATTATCAAAAGTCCTTGATTTGGGAAGTCCTAGGTCCTCAAGGGGATCTACTAATATTGTTTTGCTTAGCAGACACATTGTCAAACGGGTTTCTAAACACTTACGTTGACACCTCTATATTACTAGATTAATGCTGCACTCAATCTTCCTCAGCTGTCGGCAGCAGTGGGTGCAGAGAATAGAAACTGGTCCAAGAGACAAAAACAAATAATGGTGGAGTATTCAGCCCCAATCACCCCCCAAAGATTCAAGGAATAATATCACAGAAGAAGGGGCCAAGAGAATGTAAGAGCCAGATAAGGAAGTGTGCCACAAAGAGATGACTCCTGGACTTGTCATTACTTCTGCACTCCTGAACTCACTGTAGTTGTGCTCACCTGCACAGGAGACCCACCAAATGACGGGGTGGGGACATGAAGCCCCATGAGGCACCATTGTCAGTTAATGGCTGCCAGGAGACTGGATACAGCTGTTTTCCATCAGTGTGACGGCTAAAATATTGCCCGTGTTTTAGCAAGTAACTACACCTCCCTCCCCCTCCCACCCTGGCCCTGTGCTCAGGTAAGCAATCCTGGTTACATGCAATGCGTCACACACAGTAAAGACATGAGAGTAGGAGAGGGACTTTCTGGGAGGAAGAACATCACTAGAAGAGGGAGGAGCAAGGAGAGGGTAATGAGAGGGATGGGATTGAAATCCACTGTATAAATTTACTATTAAAGAATATTTTTTAATATTTTATCAATTATTTGAGACTTCTGATGTATTTTTATCATATTCATAACCCATCCTCCCTTAACTTCACCTATACCCACTTCCCTACCTCCCTACATCCATTTAACTTCCTGTCACATTTTTCTTTTTGTGATAGCCTATTGACTCACACATTTGTGCTGCCCATATACCCCTGGGTGTAGAGCTTACTTGAGTGTGTTCAACCTCTCCCTTAAACAAAACTGACTTTCCCTCTTCCAGAAGCCATCAACTCTCCATATCTCCTCACTTAGGGGCTTCTGACTCTCTCCCCATTCCATGTTAAATCTTAATTTTGTGTGGTTCTTCTTCAGGCAACCATGGCTCGCATGAGTTTCTGACTGTTACATCCAGCGTACCTGAGCAGGGTTTGATATACATGTCCTGTTTGTGGCTGAGTCTTCTACTGACCCTTACCCTCACATTTTGACCACTTGTGAGTTTCTGTGTGAACTGCTGCCCACTGTACAAAGTGGGTGGGTGAACTGCTGCCCACCGTACAAAGTGGGTGAGTGAACTGCTGCCCACCGTACAAAGTGGGTGAGTGAACTGCTGCCCACCGTACAAAGTGGGTGAGTGAACTGCTGCCCACTGTACAAAGTGGGTGGGTGAACTGCTGCCCACTGTACAAAGTGGGTGGGTGAACTGCTGCCCACTGTACAAAGTGGGTGAGTGAACTGCTGCCCACCGTACAAAGTGGGTGAGTGAACTGCTGCCCACTGTACAAAGACACTTCTCTAACAAAGTCTATGAACTGCACTCATTAGAGCCTGTACCCTGAAATGTACTCCCTACTCTTTCTTCTAGAAGTTTCCAAGTTTCATATATAACATTGATATATTTTTAACATTTATTTCATTACTGGTTTTTGAGAATTTCATACGTGAGTATTGTATTTTTATCATTTTACCCTACACTTTGTCCCCCAAGTTCCTGGCCTGTCTCCCAACTTCCCATAAATATCATGACCTCTTCTTTAATTATCTTTACATGTATGTGTGTGTGTGTGTGTGTGTGTGTGTGTGTGTGTGTGTATTCCAACTAGTCTATTTAGTGGAGTCTATTTATGTATATGTTTAAGAATAACCACTTGGGATTGGTTAGCTTATCAGGAGTCTAGAGAAGATTGGGTCTGTATCTGGCTTCTTTTGGGCCTCCAACCAGCTCCCAAATCAAGACACAGAGAATTCTTATCAGATATGAATGATTGGCCTTAGCTTGGGCTCATTTCTTGCTAGCTCTTATCACTTTATTTAACTTGTTTCTCTTCATCTACATTTTGCCTTGGGGCTTTTTACCTTTCTTTCATTCTGTAAGTCCTACTCTGTGTCTAGTTGGCTGCTGACTGCCTGGCTGGCTGGCCCTGGGTGTCTCTCTCTCTTTTTCTCCCTCTTTCTCTCTCTCTCCTATCTTCTCTCCTCATGATCTTAGATTCCGCCTCCTATTTATTCTTTCTGTCTGCCAGTCCCACCTATCCCTCTACTGCCTCGCTATCGACCATTCAGCTTTTGATTAGATCAATCAGGTGCCTTAGGCAGGCAAAGCAGCACATCTTAACATCATTAAACAAATGCAGCATAAACAACTGTAACACATCTTTACATAGTTAAAGTAATATTCCACAACACAGCTCTCCCTCTTGTAGCAGCCATTAATTGCCAGTGTCTCTTTATCTAGGGATGGGGCATTGTGAAATATCCCGTATCTGTGTTGGGTGTCAACTAGTATTGTCATTGTGCAGCTATTGTTTATGACTATATTAAGATTTCATGGGTGTAACTCTTTATTATATAGAGAACACACTATCCCAGAGCAGAAATCCTGATCCACTGGCTCCTAACAATTTTCCAAGATGTTCCCTGAGTCTTAAGTGAAGAGATGTGTTGAGGATGTATCAACTGGGGATGGGCAGCTACTTCATGCTCATTTGTTCTCTATATTATGACACATTTTGACTTTCTTTGTTGGTCTCTGTCTGGTGCAAAAGGAAGTTTCTTTCATTGTGGGTGAGATATATACTCATTGATGAATACAAGAATAGGTATTTAGAATGCAGTTGAAAATAATACTGGTTTAGGAAAGTGGCAATCACAGCTTCTCTTCTAAAGCCTGCAACTTCACCAACCATGGGTAACTGACTAGGTTTATAGTACCAGGCATGAATTTCCTCTCTCTAAGTGGGACCAATTAAGTAGCTGTTTGTTATCTCCAATATATAACTGCCACTATTATACCTGTGTATATATCTTGTCATGCTATTGTGGCTTGTAGGCTCTATAGATAATTAGGACTTTTAAACATTTTTTTCTGCATTGATAAGTTGTGTAGCACCTTCAGTTGCTATAAATCTTAGTCTTCAGTGAGAAGGCTTCCAGATACATTTCAGGTTCTTTCCTCCAAATCTTATGCCCAAAACTATGTGGCATCTTCAGCAATGGGGCTTTACCTTCAAGCTCTCAGAGGCAACCCACAATAGTAATAGCCTACATTAATATGGAGATCTTCGATCCATTTGTAATTGATTTGCATGCAGAATGAGAGAGAAGGATCAGGTTCCGTTCTTGTATATGCAGCTATCTAGTTTCCCAACATGATTTGTTAAAGGTGCTGTCTTTTTTTTTTTTTTCCCAAGGAGTGTTTTTGGCATCTTTGTCAAAAGCTAGATGGCTGTATGTACATGGACTTATACCTGAATCCTTAATTCTATTTCACCAACTATGTATCTCTGTTGCGCCAGTACCATACTACTCTAATGCTTTAATATAACTTGAAATCACATAAGGTTATACATCCATTACTATTTTGCTGTTCAAAATTGCTTAAACATCCTGTGTCTTTTGTGCTTCCATATGATCTTTAAGATTGATGTGGATTGTTTTGATTATTTACATTTCTTTTGATAGGATGCCATTTTCATAATATTAATCCTAGAAATCCATGTGCACCAGTGGGTTGCCCAGCTTCTGATGTCTCTTCAGTTTCTTTCTTCAATGTTTTAAAATTTTCATGGTATATGTCTTTCACTTCCTTCATTAGGTTTATTTCTAAATTTTTATGTTGTGTTTGTTTGTTGAAGCTATTGTGAGTGGAATTGTTTCCCGATTTCTTTCTTTGTGTCTTTGTCTGTGTTATATAAGAAGGCTAGTGACTCTGATGTTAATTTTGTATTCTGACTCTTTGATTAAAATATTTTTTTTCAGTCTAAGCTTTTCCTGGTACAGTTTGTGGGGTCTTTCATGCTTAGAAGCATGTAATCTACAAATAGATACACTTTGCATTTGTCCTTTTCTACTAGAATCACTTTTATTTCCTTCTCTTGTTTTTATTGCTCTAGCTAGGCCTTCAAACACTATATTGAATAGGAGTGATTAAAATGAAAGGAGACACCCTTGTCCCATTCCTGATCTCAATAAGAATGCTTCAAGTTTTTCTCCATTTAACATTATGGTAGCTGTTGGTTATTCATAGATAGCCTTTATTGTGGTAAAATGCCTCCACCCTAGTCTCTCCAAGATTTATATGATGAGCAAATGTTAGATTTTGTCAAAAGTCTTTTCTGTGTTGTGGTGGTATTATGTTCCCCAAAATATTGTGTACCCTAAGAAACTTATCTGGGGTCAGAAAACAGAACAGCCACAATATTAAACATAGAGGTTAGGCAGTGGTAGCACATGCCTTTAATCCTAGCATTCCAGAGGCAGAAATCCCTCTGGATCTCTGTGTGTTCAAGGATACAGCCAAGCATGGTGACTCATGCCTTTAATCTCAGAAAGTGAGCCTTTAATCTCAGGGAGTGATGGCAAAAAGCAGAAAGGTATATAAGGCATGAAGACCAGAAACTAGAAGCTTTTAGCTGGTTAAGCTTTCAGGCTTTGGAGCAGCAGTTTGGCTGAGATTCATTCTGGATGAGGACTGCGAGGCATCCAGTCTGAGGAAACAGGATCAGCTAAGGAACTGGCAAGGTGAAGTAGCTGTGGCTTGTTCTGCTTCTCTGATCTTCTAGCATTCACCCCAGTACCTGACTTCAGGTTTGATTTTAATAATAAGTACCTTTAAGATTCATGCTACACTGCAACAATTGAAATAATACTATGATTCCTGTCCTTGAGTCCACTTTGCATGGTGAATGACACTTACTGATTTACATGTGTTGAACCATCCCTGGATCCCTGGAATGAAGCCAATGTTGACCATGATAAATAACCTGTCAGATGCATTCTGAAATACAATGATTTTATGTCAATGTTTTGCATGTATGTTCATGGGAAATATTGGCTTATGATTTTCCATTTTGGTTCAATCTTTATCTGATTTTACTATCAGGATAATACTGGATTTATAAAAAGAGTTTGAAAAATGTTCCTTCCATTTCTGTTTTATGGGATAATTTGAAGAGTATTGGTATTAGCTCTTTATTGAAGATCTGGTAGGATTCTGTGCTGAATCCATCAGGCTCTAGGTGTTTTGTAACTGACAGACTTTTAATTACTACTTTATCTCATTGGTTGTTACAGATCTATTTAATTTATCTTGGTTCATCTTGGCTTCATCTTGGTTTGATTTTGGTGAGTTATGTGCATCTACAAATTCATCCAGTTCTTTTATATTTTCCAACTAGATTTAGTGAAATATGAATTTTTAAAGTTATATGTTCATGATCCTCTGAACTTCCTCAGTATTTCTTGTAATATCTCCCTTACATATCTAATTTTGTGAATTTGGATTTTAGTCTCATTATTCAGGTTAATTTGGCTAAGTATTTGTTGGTTTTGTTTATCTTTTTAAAAAACCAATTCTTTGTTTCATTGATTCTTTTTACTGTTTTATTAATTTATATCCTGATCATTGTTATTTTTCTCTCGCCACTGATTTTCAGACCTATTTGTTCTTTGTTTCCAATGCTTTAAGGTTCATCTTCAGGCTGTTTGAGATCGCTATGGTTTTTTTCTCCTATTGAAAATAGATTTTTTTTTTACAGTACATCCTGATTACATTTCCACTCCCCCAACTCCTCTGAGATCCTCCCCACCTCCCCTCCCATCTGAATGCTTCCCTTTTCTGTATTTCTTTAGAAAACAAATGTGCATCTAAAGAATAATAAAATAAAATAAAAACAAGTCAGGATAGGACAAAACAAAAAAAGAAAAAGAGCCCAAGAAAAAACACAAGAAATATATAAATGCAGAGACAAAAACAAGCGCACATACAGAAATACCACTGAAGCACAAAACTGGAAGCCATGATGTATGTGCAAAGGACCACTAAGGAGGCAAAAAATAAAATAGAAAAGAAAAATAAACAAACATTTAAAACAATAATAAATGCCCTGACTAAACACTTTGAGACAAAGAACCTCCAAAGATGCCATTGAGTTTGTTTTGTGTTGGCCATCTACTGCTGGGCACAGGGCCTCCACTAAGAGTGGTTTGCATCTCAAGTGAGAATCCACTGGAGGAAAGTAAATCTTCATTTGTTAGTGGTTATCAGTTGGAGACAGCTTCTGGTTAGGGGTGGGGGCATGTGTCCACTCTTCATCTCAGAACTGGGAGCCCATCTGGCATGATTTTTTTGATGTGGGCATTTATAGCTATAAACCTCCCTCTTAGGAGTGCTTTTGTTTATCCTATAGATTTTAGTATGTCTTGTTTTCATTATCATTTAATTCTAGGATTTTTTTTTAAAAATTCCTTTAAAGAATACATTTTTAATTTGCCTAACCCTATTGTATTAGACTTTTGTCACTGACAAAAAAAATCTGAAAATAAAACAGTTTAAAAGGAAGAGGATTGTTGGGCAGTGGTGGCTCATGCCTTTAATCCCAGCACCTGGGAAGCAGAGGCAGGTGAATTTCACAAGGCCAGCCTGGTCTACAGAGTGAGTTTCAGGACAGCCAGAATTATACACAGAGAACTACACACAGAGAAACCCTGTCTTAAAAATAATAATAATAATAATAATAATAATAATAATAATAATAGTAATAAAGAAGGGGATTTATTTCAGAGGTTTCAATCTCTAGTCTTCTGGCTCCATGTTTCTGAAGTCAGGTAAAATCTACAGCAGGATCTGGTAAAGAGAGCTGTTCATCGCATGGTGCCCAGAAGCACAGAGAAGCTGAATCATGGGAAGCCAAAGCAAGAAACATCCTTCCAATACAGATATGGGCTTCTATTGACCTTCTAATAGTCCTTTCACTGAAATCATCAGTGGATTTATTCATTGATGAAGTTAGTTCCCTTCTGATCCAATTGCTTTTTATTGATTGGCTTCACCAGCTGGGGACCAAACCTTCAACACATGAGCCTTGTGGAAAACTCATCATGTACAAATCATAACACATTTGTAAACTTCTCATATTAATTTTGTATATTCAAAATATAGAATTTGAAGTAGCTCTGTGTGTTTACATCTAGACTGAACATGAGATTACTTCTAGACTGAACACAGGCTTTACAATTGCTATACTTGATTTAACAACTTTATTGAGAATACCCTGTAATGTCATAGAATTTCTGGGTATGTATATCTGTGAGAGGATTCTCAGAAGGAAATGTAGGTGGTATCATCTCATAGGTTGGAGACCAGAAGGAATAAAAGGAAAAGCAGGAAAGAGCCAGTGAGTGCCAGGTTCCTTCTCCACGCTTCCTAGCTACCAGGATAGGAGCGGCTCTCCCCCAGCATCTCTCCCCGACCCAAATGAATCCTTCCACCCTCTTGTTGTCTTTCTCAAGTATTTATCACAGGCTCAAAGCTTAATTAGGGATTTGTCTAAAACCACATGCTACAAATCATGAAGGCATTTTCCTCTGTGATACAACATTCTCATCAAGAGCTTTTCCAGTTCATCAGGACCAGAGGCCCATGAGGACAGAATTTGCAGTGGCATGGCCTTCACTGACTGACCTTTCTATAGCTCCTAATGTCAAAGTGCTAAATCCCACCTATGTTTGTTACTTAAAAAAAAAATTCATAATACCAATACCTTCATTTCTTTTGTATTATAATAAAATACTATACATTGGCAATTTATGATGAACAAAAAAATGTATTGACTTACAGTCCTAGTGGCTGGAAAGTCTGAGGTCAGAGTGCTGGAATTTGTTTTTTTTTTTCTTTTTTTTTTTTCTTGCTTGTTATCCCGTAGAAGACAAAAAAGAGGATGAAAGAGAGGATAAATAAGGGTGAACTCTGACCCCCCAAAATTAACCATTTCATTCCATCTTCACAAACTAATTACATCCCTCTAGACCTACCTCCTCACACTGTCCCACTGGGGATGAAGTTTCCAATTCCTTGTGGGGGTCATAGTCAATCCATAGCAGTTCATCCTACTGTATCTGAAGTTCAAACCAACTGTAAACTCAACATGAATGAATTAATAGCTCCATTTTCTCTAAAGTCCTTCCTCAATTTTCCTTAAGTCTGAGCAATCTTCCTGTGCCATTGTCCACATCCTTGAGTTTATACCTCCTGGCAGACAAAGATGCCCATGGATACCAATGGACTGATGGTTGGTTGTCTTTTCTCTAACATCCAAACATTTTTCTCTCCAAGAAGATATGAAGTGCCAGCCAGGCAGTGGTGGCACACAACTTTAATCCCAGCACTTGGGAGGCAGAGCCAGACAGATCTCTGTGAGTTCAAGGCCAGCCTGGTCTACAGAATGAGTTCCAGGACAGGCACCAAAACTACACAGAAACTCTGTCTCAAAAAAAAAATTGAGACAAGAAGTGATGGGTCAGTGCTGTAGCATTTCACAGCAAGGATCCTCAACTTCTCAAACCCCACACAGAGAGCACACGGGCTACAGTAAAGTCTCTTCTCACTATCTTCAGGTGTCATCTTTGAGAAGATCAGAGTAATATTCCTAATACTGCCAGGAAACAGGAAGTAAATAAATACAACCAGACCAGACTCTAGAGAGCTGACCTCTGTTCATCTGCCCTGGTTAATTTGGAGAGCGATTGGCAACTCTGACCAACCTCACCATCTGCAAAACGATAGCTGGGAACCAAAGGCATCTAAGACCTGCTCCCTCTGAGGTGGGGTGAGAGGTCCAGGAACAGAATGCCAGGGAGCTTAGACCTCCAATTTTTCATTGTTTATGCTTTTAATTATATTTCAAGTGAAAAGCATCACATATAGAATGCAGATTTGACTTTTAAAAACCAGATGTCAGATGCTCCAGGCCCTCCTTTTAAATTAACAGAGGCAAACAATGTTGCCTCACTGTTGACAAAGAACATCCTCTCCTCCCTACTTTGTGTTTCTTGTACAGACTTTGGGTAAATGACCTGATCCACCAGGCACATTTTCCCAGGACAGAACCAGTGCCAAGTCAGCCAGTTCCTTTATGGGAAATGACATTCGGCAGCCGGGCCTAGGTCTCCTGTAAGCTCCACATATTGTTGAAGCAGCTCGGAGGATGTGTGTGGATCAGTCAGATGGTACCCACAGCTGCTATCAGCCTCTGTGAACTGCTCTGACCTCCTGTGTCTACCATTTTCCTTGGCTTTCCTTGTAAACTTCCCCCCTGAGGTCCCATGCTTGTAATAATGAGATGCTCACAGACAAACCTTGGTCAGGAATAAAAAATCATAACAATAAGCTTTCAGGGAATAGATTAATGAGAAGGAGAAAGAGAAATGTTTTGCAGGAATTTTTTTTTCTTTTGGTAGGAAGGATTTTTTTTTTCCTTAAAATCATAAGTGTTCTCTCTCCTTTTCTGAAGCGTGGGTTCCAGCGCTATGATTAGCATTAGGCACTGGAAAGGACACACTGGAGGCAACAGTTGATTTCAAGGCAGCTTTCACTTAGTTTTCCAATCTAGTAGGCAAGCATATGAGAAGGTTGGGTGGGTCGAGAGCAAATTAGCAGCACCCCGTTTAAGCCTGCCTCCTCTCTTTTAGTTCCCACTTGAAGACCTGTAGCCACATCAAAGGTGGGAGTGAGATGAGGTGGGATGCACTTATGCATGGTTGTTTTACCATGCCATCTTGCAGCAGATTTTCTGAGAAATTTGTGTGGGTTTGTTAGGGAAGCAAAAAATTGGGTCAGAATAGTTTCACACTCTACTATGACATTCTTTGTGTTATTTTTTTATAGACTTTAACTTAGGCAAATCATGTATCTCTTTTCAAAACAATGACACAAGAAAATTGGCCAAGAGTCAGAACACAGTCTAACCTATCTCCTGTCTCTCTCTTTTGTTTTGATACTATCACCAATGACTTTGCCATAAAATATCATTTCTATTTTCCCAGAATGTGGTTGTATCAAGAAAAGATTCTGTCTTGGCAAAGTTTATTAAGCATTTGAGTAAACTTTTAAATGGGTACAAGACTTTCCCATATGCACTTAGTTATCTCATTTATACTTGAAAGGAAATTGAGCATATTACAAAAGATTTTGATGACAGAATCATGATTTAAAATCATTTCAGTGTACTAAACTCATGGGACAAACCAAGCGCAATTATAACAAACACAGTTGTTATAAATGTAAAGTCTGGCACTTGTGGTTCAATAATAATTATGCAAGGAAAGGTGAGTTATCTAAAGCTAAACATCAGTAATTAGTATCACAAAAGAAGTAGAGTTGAGTGTGTACAAATATCATGTGAGGGATGCAAAGTGCAGCAAATGAGGCTTCTAATGCCAAAGCAGGGCAGTCAACATACTGGCTTCTAAGTGTAGACCAGTCCTGGAGACTAGAGCCAACTTCACATCTACTTAGAGAGTTATTAGGAGAAACCCATATAAAGTAGATCAATCGCTCTGAAAATCTGAAGTCATGCCCTATTAAACAGTGAACCTTTTCTCTGACAATGTTAATATGTACAAAGAGACTGTGAACAGAAAGCACAGACTCTACTTTCCCTTTGGTTCCAGATCAGGAGCTACAAAACTATAATAGACTCAAAGCAACCATGATCAGAAGTAGTCAGGAATAGACATTCATTCTGGCCTTTATACAGAATGATCTTGCCCTATAAATATACACTTGCTTCATTCTTATTTAAACCCAACTAAATCACAGAGCTAGGAAGATATCTGAGAAGTTAAGAGCTCCTCTTCTTTTAACCCAAGTTTGCTTCCTATCACCCATGACAGGCAAGTCACAACTGTCTATAACTCCACATCTAGGTGATCTGATACCCTCTTCTGGCTTATTCAGTATCCATGTGCACATACTCACACACACACACACACACACACACACACACACACACACACACACACACACACACACACACTCTCTCTCTCTCTCTCTCTCTCTCTCTCTCTCTCTCTCTCTCTCTCTCTCTCTCTTAAAATAAATCTCTTTAAAAAAACCACTAATCCAAGTTGCCCCAGAATAATTTAAACCAGAACACACTGACTGATTTAAGATTTATATTTGTCTTTATGTGTATGTAGGGAAGATGTCCATGAGAGTTAACATACCCATGGAGGCCAGAGGCATTGACTTCCTCCCTGGAACTGGAGTTAACAGTCAGTTATAAAGCACTGGCAACAGATACTGAGAACTGATCTCAGATCCTCTGCTAGAGCAGCCCATGCTCGCATCCAGTGAGCCATTTGTCCAGCCTACACTGATTTTATACTCACAAAACCCTGAGCTTGGGTAAATGCAATCACTTCTAGAAAAGATGAGTTAAATAAGTTAAATACCTGAAATTCTTTTTTTACAGGATAGATATTTAACTGATTTCTCCTATGTTTTAGATTCCTATACTCAGTCACAATATTAGCAAAGATTTACTTAGTATTTATCACATGCTAGATGCTCTGTTTAAGCACTTTATACTGAATGTCTCCAGATTATCCTCATGAGAGTCCTATGAAGGAAACTGTGTTCTTCAGATCATGGTCAATGAACAGGAGCTAGGCACAGTTCAGGACACTGAGCAACTCAGGAGACTGAGGCAGAAGGACATAAGTTGTAGGCTAGCCAGTATAACATAGTGAGACAGTGTCATAAAGATTTTCTTTAAAAAGAGATGGAGAAACTAGGACATGTAAGAGTTGAATAACACATCTGCACTGTATGCAACAGTAACACATCATATACAGCATCAGCACTGACCACTAGCTGTTCACCATGGTGTCATAAAACACACAATAAGTAAACCAAGTTCTCCTCCTTTATCCCTCATTGTGTAATTACTGATTACCAGATTATAATCACCTTCAAAGATAACCCTGATTACTAGACTTACATGCTTCAATGAATTGCTCATCTTCTGCATCTTCAAGGCTCAATTTTCATTTTGCATTTTCTTTAAGTTTTATGCACAATGTCTTTACCCTGTCTTCTTGTGGCTGCATACCACACCAACTGACCTCTTCTATCAATTGTAGATTATAAATCTTCAGTGTTTGTGTATGCATTCTAAAGGCATGGCTCCCCAGAGTCAGAATCATGGCCCTCTTCTTACTCAAAACCTTTTAGAAAGAGAAAACAAAAAAAATAAATGTGGGAGTTTTCCCTAGTTCTAGATCCAGGCATTGTAAAATCTATTAGTTTTACAGACATTAGTAAATTTATCATGCCAGGTGCTAGCATTCAAAGGCTCTTTACTACATAATCTCTCTCTTATAGAGATCTAGTGATAGAAGTCATAATATAAACAAGACATGATCTGACTAGTCCCTGCAATTCTCATCCAACTACTTTCTGAGGAGCAAGCTCATACTTGATGTTATGGTTATTTTCACTGATTAATTGAAGGGATGTAGAATCACCATGGAAACACACTTCTAGGTGTGTCTATTAGGGTGTTTCAAGAGAGGTTTAACTGAGTCAGGAACCATCCCAAACATGAGTGGCCCCATCCCATGGACTAGGGCCTCTGACCAAATAAAAAGAAAAAATGTGCACCAGTTTTCATTTATATCTGCTTCCCTACTACAGACCCAGTCTGATCAACTATCTCAACCTCTGTGGGCATGACTTTAAGCCCCACAATGATGCACTGTACCCTCAGATTTTGCCCTTACATTTCCATTGTTGGGTATTTAGTCACAACAATATATTGAATACACGTCCTAAGTCTTTCTCCCATCACCCTAAGTCCTCCAGTTCCTCAGATTCTTAGACCTTTATGCCCCCAAGTTTCCTTCTATGAAACTGTAGACCAGAGAAGGTAGAGTACCAGGAGACTTGTGTTTCATCCTCACTGGGCAGCAAGGACAACAAAAAAAGTTGCTTGTTAGCAGGACCTTAGATGTTACCAAGACAACTACTCTTCTGGTCACCCAGAAATCATACCTCCTCTGATGTGAGGCTCATACCAAGGAACTCCAACAATGACAACTTAACCAGAAGCCACAATGGCTGGAATGTGTCTTCTCCCTCCTCTGATCCCATAAAGAACATGTGTCTAGAGCTCTTTAAATTTTTCACATTAATGGGCCTCACAAACAACCTCACTGCACATTAAGCTGGGATGTGAACATGGGTTCAATCCTAGTCAATTCGTTTAAACTGGTCCCTGGAGGGAACAAAATACCCCAAAGCACATTTGTTACATGTCATAACAATACTCCAAAATGTTTTCCAGGGTATATGTAAAAAAAAATCTAATAAACATATCTGATAAATCATAATGATAGCCTCCATATTTCTTTGTTTAATTCTCAGTTTTCTTGTGAGTCCTTCTTGAAGCTTGGTTGTAATGGATCATTACGTCCATAATGTGCTCAGTGCTGGAGCGAATTTTGAACAGTTTTTAGGCTGCATACTGTTTTCTTCCAGATAATTTACTGGATTAAAATTAGCAGTGTGAAAAGCTGTAGAGAAATCTAAATGTCTGCCAAATCAAAGAAATAATCACATTTTTATGAATATTTAATATCATAGTCATGGCAAATAAGGCAAGTAATTAGTACTTACCATAAATTTGCAAAGTATTATTTTATGTAAATGTTACATTATACTAGTTTGATATGAATTATTCATTGTATACCCAGACACTGACACAAACCAGTAAACATTTAAATCTATGTGCTATTAGTTTGCTTACCTTCAATGATTTTGCACAAGATATGTACATATTGTTTGTCAAAAATCCATGCCCCCCCGCCATGAACCCCTAAAAGGGGCATAAGACAATAAAAAGAATAAATTCAAAGGCATCTACTACATACTCAATAGTAAAATACTCACAATGTGCATGTAAAATATGTGGGTTCCCCTCGTGAATAGATGTGGTGCCCCCAGCTCTGTCTGCCTCTTCATTTATCACATGCATTGCTAGATTGATATTATAAATCATGCTCATTGAGGAAAATTATTGCAGTGTCATGAAAAACTAATCCTGTACAAGGAAGAGTTTGCCCTTTGCCCTTGGCCCAAAAGGTGAACTCTGGGCTCACTGAGGGTCAGGACTCATGGGAACGTGGTTGTTTTCCAGAAGGCTTTTGCTTCCAGACATTTTAACAAGGCAGGTTACATTGGGTCACATAGTGTCTGCTACTCTCCAGAAGAAACGGAAGCTGCCTGACTTCCAGAAGGACTGGAGACTGAAGGAAAGTCACATAAGCAACACGGTGTTGTCAATAAAAATCTCTGAACACTCGGGCTAGGAGAGCTGTCCTCGTGGATAGCACTCTGTATATTGTGACATGTCACTGCCAGGAGGAGGTAGCACTGTCCATTTCAGGGCGTGAGACAGGCTCAGTGCTTAGACCTCCTAATGTCTGGCCTCTATGTCTTTTTCCTTGTTGATCTTATTCTGAACCCTTTTCTTGGAATAAGTTACAGCCGTGAATACAACACAGAGTCTGTGTACTAGTTTTCTTATTACTCTGACAAAATCCCTGATAAAAGAAGCTCCAGGACAAAGATTTATCTTGGCATGTTACTTGGTGGTACAGAGACCGTCGTGGCCGGGAAGGCGTGGCAGTGGGCGCATTACACAGAGCGAGATAAACATTGATGTCCCGTTCAGTTTCTTCAAAATTTCCATGTAGCTCAGGAACCCAGCCTATGAGATGATGCTCCCACGTGGGGTGGGGGGTGAGGAGTCTTCCCACCTCAGTTAAACCTCTTTCTGGAAACATCCTCACAGGCATGCCCAAAAGCTCGTCTCCTCTATGGTGCTTCTAAATCCCTTCCAGTCAACAGTCAAGATTAAACAGCACAGTGTGTGAAACCTTCTGCCCCATTATCAAGAGTGATTTGGGCAGACCCGCTAACATAATTACATCAGAAAGAAATCCTGGATTAATTGTGTGCCTTTAAGCTCACAGACACCGGAATTCTGCATAAGCCAATCACTGGAGATCCAGAGCCGAAGTCTGTGCAGGTGAATGAAGCAGAAGAGCATCTTCTCCAGGGTAGAGGTGGCCCAGAAGCTGCTGCGGAATGGATGCTAGGCTTTTCCTTCCCTCATTTTTTTCTAGGATGTCCCACCATCACTGCCCTGACATTCAAAGGTCAGTTGAGCTCTGTAGACACCCCAGTGGTACAATAGTGTTTCTCCAAACATTCGGAGTTCTCAGGGTCTTTCCCACCTCCATTCAACTCCCTTCTTGGCCTCCTTCAAATCAGCTCAAAGATCACCTTCCCATGCAGGCCCTATTGAGATGACTCATGGAAGGAACTGGAAAGAAAAACCTCACCAGGCTTTGATCCATTTGAATTATCCATGTGGTCACTTTCAGACAGACCTTTCCTGTCTTTAGGGAACTAACAATACATGGTTACAAAGGAGCCCATCCCAGGTCTACAAATATTAACCTGAGTAAAGGGACTCTTACTTGACTGTCGAGAAGATGGGCCCTTCAAACTTCACACTATTTGGAAGTTTCTTCTTAAAATTGCTGAAATGGGGGAACTGGTGATTTAGCACAG
Source organism: Onychomys torridus (assembly GCF_903995425.1). Classification (NCBI taxonomy): domain Eukaryota; kingdom Metazoa; phylum Chordata; class Mammalia; order Rodentia; family Cricetidae; genus Onychomys; species Onychomys torridus. The sequence continues at coordinate 40,384,881 of NC_050444.1, read as the reverse complement.
CTCTTACACAATGCCCCTTTGATACCTCCATGCCCTCAAAATCAACAATGCTTAATGGGCGATGTTTAAAAGAAGTAAGGTGAGGTCAGGAAGGTGGCCTTAAAGGTCAAGTCGCTGGCCAAGCTAGCCTGAGCTCCACCCTGGAAACCTGTGTAAAGGAGTAAATCAACTCCAGAAAGCTGCCCTCTACATCTGAAATATTCACATGCATGCCCACAGACATTATACAAAGAAAACACACATGCACAATAACAATAAACATTTTAATTAAAGTAAATAAGTTGCATAAAATACCTAACATGAAGTCATAAGAATGAGACAGCATTCAAAATTCTAGAATCCACTGTTTTGCAGGAGTTGTCTTTTTAGACTTCACTGTGTTTTGAATCTTACTAAAGAAATGGGCTATGAACTGTAATTTTTATATTAAAATATACTCTAGCACCTAAATCTATATGAACTTGAATACTTACCAAATCCCATCAGATAAAAATAATAACCTCAAGACCAAGTAGTGGTACACACACACACACACACACACACACACCTTTAATCCCAGCAACAAGGAGATAGCAGCAGGTGGATCTCTGTGAGTTTGAAGCCAGCCCAATCAACAGAGCAAGTTCCAGGACAGCCAGGACTATTACACAGAGAAAGAAAATAATAATAACAACATCAACTGCTACACATAACAACTCAAGCATGTGTACACACAGTATACAAATACACACATGCAAATGTGTGCACATACACATACACTCACACAGAGCTGTTACCAAGGCCCCTCTAGCCAATCAGCATTAGTGTAACAATTGGAGCAACATGGATCCCTCCACAAGTGTCAGCTGTTTAATATTTTTGTTGTTGATCTTACTTCTTCCCTTTTTTCATTTTTACATTTTTTGTTTATTCTTTTCTCATATATTATATCCCACCCTCAGTTTCCCCTCCCTCCACTCCTCCTAATTCTACCCCTACCTCCCCTCTCCCCAGACCCACTACTCCCCTGTTTCCCTTCAGAAAAGAGCAGGCCTACCAGGGATATCAGCTCAACATAGCATAACAAGATTTAATAAGACTAGATGTAAACCCTCATATCAAGGTTAGATGAGAAAACCCAACAGGAGGAGATGAATCCCAAGGGCAGGCAAAAGAGTCAGAGATACCCTCACTCCTACTCTTAGGAGTCCCACAAGAAGACACAACCATAACACGTATGCAGAGGATCTAGGTCAAACCCATGCAGGCTCCTGATTGTTGGTTCAGTCTCTGTGAGCCCCTTGGAGCCCTGCTTGGTTAATTCTCTGGTTCATGTTCTCATGGTGTCCTTGACTCTGCTGGCTCCAATCTTTCTTTCCCTTCTTCCATGGGGTTCCCTGAGCTGCTTCTTCCATTTTTAAATTTAATTCAGTGCTAAAAACCATGCAACTAGAAAAGGGGACCAGAGTGTTCAAGTATTCTTCCATTTACCACTTAAATTTTTTCCTTACTATGTTGTCTAGTTAAACAAGCAAGAGAGCATCAATGGCTTTGTTAAAGACTTTTGTGTCTTCTATGAGCTCTTAATTCAAGTGCATGTGTTATTAAAGAGGAAGTAGAAGAAAAACTCCATGAAATGTATCAGTTGAGGGTGCATGGATAGTCTCACTCCTCTCTCCAACCCCTCAATTTCTCCCTGACCCCATGTCCTCTCAGATTCATGGCCTCTTCTTTTCTTAAATCATTATTGTTACTTATATATTAGCAAAAACAAGTAAATATATAAATGCAATCTGTGGACTCCATTTAGTGTTGGTTGTATGTATACTTTTAGATGACTACATGTTATTAGATTTTTAACTCACTTTGATTTCATGTAACCAGTTGTTAACTAAAACATTACAACTTTAATGATCATAGTATCCAAGACAATACATATAAATATCCCAGGTTTTCAGCATTACACTAATGTCCTCCCAAGTCTGAAAAGGAATGAGGGAGTTAGACATTCAAACAAAACCAACAGGACAACACTTGGAAGCTCTATACCCAAGGTTAAGTTATACTGAGGTGTAGCTGGAGTTTTCTCCAGTCCTGCGTGGGCATGCAGCCACTCAGACCCAAATAAACACACAGATACTTATATTATTTAAACTGTTTGGCCTAGTGGCTCAGGCTTCTTGCTATCCAGTTCTATACCTTAAATTAACCCATTTCCATCAATCTATAAGTTGCCATGTGGCTTGTGGCTTACCGGTACTTTCACATCATGCTTCCTCTGTGTCTGGCTGGCGATTCCTGCCTCTGCCTTCCTATTCCCAGGATTCTCCTCTCTGTTTATCACACCTATACTATACTTCCTGCCTGGCTACTAACCAATCAGCATTTTATTTATCAATGAATCAGAGCAACACATTCACAGCATCCCCAGCACTTCTCCTTTTCTTTTCTTTTTTTTTAAGGGAAGGTTTTAACTTTAACATAGTAAAATTACATATAACCGAACAATTATCAAGCAAGAATTACAGTTACAATATCTAGTCTATTTCTAATATCTAGTCTATTTGTATTTGGAAAAATTAAAGAAAATATTCTATCTGTCCAGTTTGTGAGTTTAAGGTTTCATATCTAACTTATATCTTTTATCATGACTAAGAAAATTATAACTATCTATTCTTCAACTACATCAAAGACCTCAGAAGGATATACTATTATCTGAGAAATGGGAGAGGGATACAAGCAACTTTCAGGAGTCTTGTGAGAGTAGACAGAGGCAGCTGGCAGCCTGGACAGTCATCCAAAGTTCCTCTTTAAATTAGGGCATCTGTCTTCAACCTACAGGTCTAGAGTCTCTCAGTCACTTCTCTCTGTGTCCCATAGAATGTCTGGCAGTTTCCTCTGAGAAGCAGGAACCTGAAGGACTATTTTGCCAAGTAAAGTTCAATGGTCACCTTCCTATGGGTCCTTATGTCCATTCAATCAAGCAGTCCAGGCCAGAACAGTTTCTTGCCCAAATGGCTATTTTTGCCAAGAAGAATAGAAACTCCATATAGAATGTCTTCAATGCCCATCCTCCTCTCTGAAGTAAATCAGTGCTGCCAGGAACAGACATGTCTCATTGTCCATAAAGTCTAAATTTTTAAAACATTTTAAATGCCATATTATGTAGGTCTTTGAAGTGTTTGAAGATTACCTACCTAATTGAATTATATCTATGTATACCTAGAAAACTTGACTATAAGTTCCACTATCATAGAAGACTAATTATTAATCTGTATTTTTAATTATCCAATACAATCTGAATAAGTTACATAAATATAACACCTCCAACGAGAGTAGAAATATATATAAAGTATAACAAAGTTTAAACTTGTATCAATAAACTAAAATCCATAGCAATGTAAAACATTTCTAAACAAGTTGTTGTCTTAAAAGTAGGTTCATTACCCTTTTATCCTATCATTATCTATACTATCCCCTTTTCTTCTTTAGAAAGAGATTGCATTTATAATCAATCTGTTTTAAACAAAAATATTGGTTTTTCTCTGTCCCACACCAGAGGGCTCTTCTGATATGGGACAGAATAATCTCTTAACCTTTTTTTTTTTTTAGCAATATGCTTGAGTTTAGAGAAAGAGTGAGCCAATTGCACTTCCAAAGCCAGCTTGGTATATTAGGGAATTTGGGTGTAGCTTCTCTTACTACTTTCTGCTGGATGAGGGTGCTGTATTCAAAGAAAATTTTAGGATTATGGAGTAGTCCATGAGGGTGTATTTTCTGAGCCAGTTGCCTTAAAACTGTTCTGGATATTGAATCATCTAGGCCAAGGTGTCTTCAGAGAGGGTCTTGGCTAGTTAAACCTGATGTATCTTAATCTGGAACAAACCCATAGCCTCTGGCTTTCTGTGGAAACAAAAGCAGAGACTCTTTTCCAAAGGAACATATCTTTAGATCCAAATTTTGAAGTCAAGGTACCTTTAAAATATACATATTGGTCTAACTTATCTGCCTTTACAATCAAATGTCTCTCTGCAGTTAAAAATATCAAAGACAACACAATCCAGATTTTCTGTGTGATATCCATCTTTATGTGGCTTTTTTAAATATTACTTTTATTTTTTAAAGACTTTATTTTTTTAACTCTATTTTTATATAGCAGCATATATTACTTTTTTTCTTCCAAACCTATGTACATTTTTACACAGATTGTAAACCATTTAGAGGTTTATCCCATCTAATCTGTCTTATTGTGTAACTATTGTTTTCAAACTGCAGCATTCTCTGCCCACTTCAGCTTCCCAACATGGCAGTGCTATGTTTACTACCAGCTCTGGACCTGGCAGCCATGTGTACCATCAAATCTCAGAAGCAGTGGATCTATGCTTCTATCAAAGCAGCATGTAGCCCAGAAACCTCTTTTTTTTAACTAGCAAAAACTATATCTACCACATAGCATAGTGTGCAGCTTGGAGACACCTCTGTGTAACATGGTGTAGGTCAAACACACATGCCACAAACCCACCATAGAGTAGCTCAAGCCTACAGGCTGCTGATAACTTGAGAGAGACAACTAGGAAGATGTTTTAGCTCCATTTTAGAATCTTCTTTGTCAGGTTTTAGGTAGAAATTCTTGCCCCACGTTTGGGCGGCATTTTGTAGCTAGAGTTTTCTCCAGTCCTGTCCAGGCATGCAGCCACTCAGACCCAAATAAACACACAGATACTTATATTATTTAAACTGTTTGCCTAGTGGCTCAGGCTTCTTGCTATCCAGTTCTTATATCTTAAATTAACCCATTTCCATCAATCTATAAGTTGCCACATGGCTTGTGGCTTACTGGTACTTTCACATCATGCTTCCTCTGTGTCTGGCTGGTGATTCCTGTCTCAGCCTTCCTGTTCCCAGATTCTCTTCTCTGTTTACCCCACCTATACTATACTTCCTGCCTGGCTACTAACCAATCAGCATTTTATTTATCTATCAATCAGAGCAACACATTCACAGCATCCCCAGCACCAGGGTGTAACTTGGTCTCTGCTCTCCCTTTGAATCTAAGGGAATAATTCTGATGCCCCTTTGAGAGCTTGGCTTATGTCATCTAGATGGGGTGTCCTGTGATACAGTATAGATAGGTGTGCTGTTTTTATGTCAATTTGGCACAAGTCAGGGTCACATGGAAGAAAAATCTTAATCAGGAAAATTGCCCATAGGAAAGTTTATAGAGTATTTTTCCTGATTGATGTGGGAGAGTCTGGCCCATTGTGGGAGGTGCCACTCCTGGGCAGAAACTGAGCAAGATGCTCCTGGCCCTAGTGTATATAACAAAACAAACTGAGCTATTCAGGAGGAGCAAACCAGTAAGCAGCACTCCTCTGTGGCTTCTGCATCAGTTCCTGCCTCCAGGTTCCTGCTTTGAGTTCCTGCCCTGACTTTCCTGGATGATGGACTATAAGCCATAAGATGAAATAAATCCCTTCCTCCCGAAATTGCTTTTGGTCATGACATTTCTATAACAAACAGAAAACCTAAGAAAGACAACTGCTATCTGATAAAAATTCCATGGAGAGGAAGCAGCTGGGTCAGCTGCTCTGACAGTGATGAAAGGGTGGCTGTAGCAGACCCCTATGCTTATAGGGTTTGAGGAGGCAAAAGTTACTGAGTGTTAGCATGTAGCTAGCCTCTCCTAGGAAAAGTCAACATAGAGTCAGCTTGTGACCACATGGACAATGAGGTACGCCCTAGGTTGAGGAAAGAGATGAATATGACTATCACATGGAAACACATAGAGAAAACCCCTCAATGCAGAGAGGGCATGTGAGAGAAAGTGAAGTGTAGGCTGTGAACATGTTAGTCCATTAGAGGTACTATATCAAAATAATATAAACTGACTTATAAAAAAAAATAGAAGTGCATCTTCTTAGAGCTCTAGAAATTGCAAGTCCAGCAGCACCAACCACTATGGCATCTGGTGAGGTTTCTGACTCCATGGCTTGTAAATAAAAGTCAGTCTCTTGGGCCCTTATATGATAGAAGAAAAAAGAAACTCTTCTGGGCCTCATTTATATAGGTTCATTTTTTTTTTCTTTTTGGTTTTTTGAGATAGGGTTTCTCTGTGTAATTTTGGTGCCTGTCCTGGATCTCGCTCTGTAGACCAGGCTGGCCTCAAACTCACAGAGATCTGCCTGGCTCTGCCTCCTGAGTGCTGGGATTTAAGGTGTGCACCCACTGCCCAGCCTAGTTTATAGGATCTTAATCTCATTCAAGAGGACACCACCCCCACAGTCTACTTTCCTCTAAATGCTGTCCCTTGAAATCTGGCTTTCAGCCTGGTCTTTCAGGAGACACAAGCATTCAGCCTGTGTCAATGTCCTTATAAAAGCAAAATCAGTTCTCAAATCTTCAGAGTCCAGACAACACCCACCCCAACTATGAAGTCCTACCATCTTCTCTTCTCCTATAACAATCACCACCAATTGTGTGCTCTAGCATACTGGGAAGCAACTAAAAATCAGGAGTCTGGCCTTTGGGACTCAAGAAAAGGAAGCAGTAAGGGAAATGAATGGAGGGATTTTTCTGAGTATGCCTCGTGAGCCCTGCTTGCTCAACACGATGACTACAATATTAAACAGTGTCCTTGCCAAGCTTACTAAGGCAGTTCACCCATATGCTTTCCATACATTGATAAAGCTCGAGCACCTGCCCACAGAGCCACTTGGAGTGCCACCATCTGAGGGTGGCTGGGAACATGAGGACTACTGCAATCTCCATGCTTCTGAATGTACCAGCTTCACAACCTGAAGGCTCTGAGCCAGCCAGGGAGGAAAGCAGAAGTCACATGAAGTGAGGGCTCCATACCCCATCTTTCAGAAGCCTTCTTTCTGGCCCAAGCCCAAATGCTAAGCAGAAAAAGAGATGATAGAAAGGACTTCTCCCCAATGCAAACAGAGTGGCCAAACCATACCCTACATGTGCCCAAAGCGATTTCAGAGAGCAACTTTCCTCCCTATGACCAATAGTTTTTTATAATGAGCCAAAGCCCCATGCCCTGGTGAGGCCCATATGGCAGGGCGGAGGTCTTTCTGGGTAAGCCTCAGGTTCTCCTCAGCCCAGCCCAGCCCAGCCCAGCCCTGCTTGTTCCTAGCAATGAAAGAGAGAAGATCCGTCAGATTTAGAGCTGAATCAAAAATGTGTCACTTCTAAACCTAGAATAAAACTTGAAACATTTGGAATTTTTTGTGTTTCATTTGGCTCTGGTAAAAATACAAGTTTGAAGCCTCCACAGATTTTGTGATCTCTTTTCATGAGAAGTCTTGGAAGCTTGGAAGATAAACCCAAGTGTGATCCTGATAGAGTTTAGAGACTGTAATATTTTGAAATTTTTGAAATGCATGGGCTACAAAGGCTGATTTCCACGCATTTACTTAGTCACTGCTAACTACTGAATGCCTTTCCATATAAGCTGGGAAGGGGGCTGTGAGGAGAGCTGGTTTATAACCCTGGACAAAAAATCCCCTCCACAACCAGCAATTCTCCTTTGTGATACCAGGACTCAAAGCCTGGCTTTCTCCCTTTCTAGGGTTAACAATGTGGATGGTGCTGGTTCCTCTATGTGCCCCAGACGATACACAGACACTCACACACCGAATGAGCCCAAGCACAGAAGAATGTGTCTGGCAAGCAGAGAGCAGAAAAGGGCTGGTAAGTGGCGTGCTCCATAGGATTCCTCTTGGCTTGGCGGGCTCGGTCTGTGCTTGCAAGCCACATGCTGCAAATGAGGAAGTCCACTGTGGAGTTGACAGGTAAGACACAGAAAGTGCCTATCAGAAGTCAACTCACAAAACCAAGCCTTTGACAGCACACTGCGACACTCGGTGGGAAACATGAAATTTGCCAGCTGGCTCAGCAACAAGGAAAACTTCATCCAGGAAGCTCGGCTTCCTCTCTCCTGCAGAAAGTGGGCAGCCCCTTTTGATTTCGAGTTAGCATGCAGAAAGGATGAGGAAGAGAGAATAATTGCTTGTGATCAAAGATTGTGAAGAAGAAAATAAAACTGCGGCAGTCATTCCGTTAATCTCACTCCTCTGGACCCTCAACAACACAAAGTGAATGTTTAAGATGGAAATCGGGCCTGGGAACATTAGAATAGAAAACAGGAGTCTACCCACGCAGACAAAAAGACAGAATGCATGTAAATGTTTGCCTTTCATTTATTTTGAGCAAACAGTTCCTTCCACGTAACAGACTCATCCCGACCAGCAGCTTCCACCTGGTGTTCTTTCAGCCAGATGGAAGTGTAAATTATTTAAATACATGATCTTCCATTAGCTGTTGAGCTTAAGTGCCTCAAAAAAAAAAAAAAAAAATTTAAAGTGCTTTTCCAGGATTCTAGAAAGCATTTGCAGCAAGACAGATAAACATATTTTCAAGACACAACTCCAATGACAGCAATTTTTAGATTTTAAAATACAGTCAGCGCTAGCATTTATAAGTAATTATGAATTCTGCAAAAGTCTGTTTACACTGTAAAAAATAAAATCAGAGTTACTGATATAATTAAAGATTTTTTTCCCCTCCACATGACAAGGTTCCATAAAAACCAAGCCTCATGCTCATGACACACTGAGGAGCTATAATGACCCACCTTTAACACATAAATACTTCCACTCATTCATGGAACCCACATTGAACACATAAACACCTCCACCCATTTATGGATCTGACTTTAAAAAAATTACATTCTTAAGTGAAGGATTTTTTTTTTTTCAAAAAAGGGTGTTGTTTTTTTAATTTAATCAGTCTCCTGAGGAGAATAGTGTCAGTACTCATGAGACTACAGTAACAGCCATGTCCACATGTGCATGTAGTGTGTAATAAATGGATTCAGAGGAGGAAAGATGTCTGAGATGACTTCCAGAACCATAATTACTCACTTGATTGTAAAATTAGAAAAGGAATACATTATAGCTAAGTGTTTAAAAGTCATACTTCAGAAACTGAAAATGAAGGTATCCTGTACTGGTACTTAACAAATTGATCTTGGTAAACTACAAATTCTTCATCATTGGCTCTGACCTGCTCCCAGCCAGTCTCCATTTCTGACACGTTCAGATGATGCTGATGCGGCTCACCTGTGAGCTCTAGTTGTTAGGTGTGCCTTCATCATCCCTTTGGGGATAGAACATCTTTAGGGGGTAAAGGCATCAAATTTCACAAAATGGGAGGGAAAAAATCACTTACTTGCCCTCATGTACCTTTTCACATCTAGCAGTCAATCAAATCAAATATCAAAATAAAGGTTACAGTGATGTATGGTATATTGGTTCATTTGCTACAACAAATTACTAGAAGATGAGAACTCTATAAAGAAGTTTGCTTAAAAATTTCAAAGGCTGAAAGTATCCATGACCAAGCACCTCCATCTATTTGGCCTCTACTAAGTACAAGAGGGACATCGTCAGATTGTGCCAGACATATAGCAAGCTTTCTCATCAGACTTTCTTTGGACCACCAGCCCCTAAATAATGACACAGAGACTTATTATTGATTATGAAAGCTTGGCCTTAGCTTAGGATTGTTCCCAACTAGCTCTTATAATTTAAATTAACCTGTTTCTATTAACCTACATTCTGGCACATGGCTCTTTACCTCTCCTCCATTCTGTACATCTGACTCCCTTGTGTGTCTGGCTGGTGAAATCTTTGTATGCCTCAGATTCTTCCTAAGTTCCTCTCTCTCACCGGAACTCCTGCCTAGCTATTGGCCATTCAGCTTTTTATTAAATCAATTAGAAGTCACCTTAAGCAGAGACACATCTTCACAATGTACAAAAAGATTATCCCACAACAGGACATCACAAAGGCAGCAGCCCAAGCCAAGGAGCACAAATGAAGAAGCTGGAAACTGGAAATCAGAAACTTATTCTTCCTCTAAATCTCATTCATAGGCATGCCCAGGTCCTGCATGACCCCCTTTCATCACTGCTGAGGGCAGTTTCCCCAGGGGCCTGACCTTTGTCCACTGGGCCCCCCTCTTACCTACAGGTTCTACCACCTGTAAGAGTATCATCTCATCAAAGACCATGTCTCTAGCACATAACCTTTGAGAGCCACATTGGACCCAAAATGTCCCACACAGTTGTTTTTTAACTTGTTTAGCATAAGAAATTAATCTTTTGAGAGATATTTACTCAGAAGTCTGGTCTTTAAGGAAAATCAAAGTAGAATTATTTAACTGTGTATCTCTACTCTAGGACCACTCACTTCTCAGCCTTAATTCAATCAATCATCAAGACTAGTCCAGATGGCAGAATACTTCAACTTTGGGAAAAAGGAGTCCACTGTCTGTGACCTTGTTTAATCTTTGTGATCCTGGGCCACGGTCCTTCTTTACCTATGTCTTGATCCAAGCTTTTCAACAAAGTAGTCCCAACCTGACAAATAGTTGGACTTGAGGTCATGTCTGAATTCAAAGTTTCACTTCATAGTCCACTTTCTCTTCCATCCTTCCTTCCTTCTTTCCTCTATCTTTCCTTCCCTCCACTCCTTCCTTCCTTTCTTTCATTCTTCCTTTTTATTCATATGACCTAACTTTTTTTCGACAATGCTTATTTGGTATGTTTTTAGTCAGTTTTTGTTACCGTGATGAAATATCCACCAGAAAGAATTTAAAAGAGGAAAATATTTTTATTTCAGCTTCAGAGGCTTCAGTCTCTTCTTCTTGTGACTCCATCATCCTGGGCCTATGTGTGGTAAGGCAAGTGTCAGAGCAAAGAGCACATGATGGAGCAAGGAGAGTTCATGACCAGAAACCAGGAAGCTGACTGAAACAGATCCAAAAATAAGATATGCCCTTATTTCCCCAGCAAAGACCCCCTCCGATCAGGTGCCTCCATGGACCATTCAGCCATGCAGTTTGGACTTGTTATCCATGAGGGCTAAGGTCATTATGATCCAGTCACATTTCAGAAGCCCATGAGCTGGCAAACAAGCCTTCAGAGAACAGTTCTAGAGTCAAGTGATAAGATGTTGCTCCTTCTTTTCTCTTCCTTTCATGACTGTTCTTCAGTCTCATAGCTTCTTTGACAGATTTCATTGCTATTTCACTCCACCCTCTTCTTGCCCCCCCCCCATTGGGGGTAGGTGCCTAGAGCTGATCATGCCATCAGAGCTCTGATTCTGTATCTCGCCCATCATCTCTGTCATGGAGCCAGATCACTCACAACAAGCAGGGATTGTGGCAGTTTCTACTACATCAGCTCAGCTGGGGTTTCTACTTTCAACGAAACTGGCTTTTGGAATTTAGCTCTTAATAACCCTATATTTTTCATGCCATAAAAAAGAATGAACTTAAAATCTGCTTCACTTAAAAATCTAAGGTTTGAAAGCTTACAAATAACACTTCTTTTCCCCAAAAAACTTCAGAAATGAGATGCACACAGATCCAGGATGGTAAAAATGAAATATAAGTCTCATTTTTAATAAAGCTGTTAGAGAACTTTTTAAAGGTGAGAAGAATAAATGTAACCTCTCAGGATTGTTCAATGGTCTTAAAATCACAGACTGGGTCCAAGAAGTGCTGAGCACTATTCTTGCAAGTCCTACAGCCTCATTAAGCATGTTCTGCCCTTCCCAAATCTTGGGCTGAACCAGTTCCACCTAGTTTACTATATATCCAAGAACTGATATCTTCCTCTCAAACTTGTCTTTTGATACACTTTTCTCTGCTCATGCTTCCTTCCAGAAACTCTGAGTAAGAGATGCAAAGGAAGGCAGTAAACAAGACAGTAAAAGGAATGGAAGCAGTATTTCACCTGAATATGGGCTCATAGATGGACATAGATGGACAATTTCATATAATTTGCTGGCTCTTTCCCTGTATCTATGTATCCTTGCCAACACAGGCATAAAGAAATCTCTATTTTATTGTCCTATCTTTATTGATTGAATGACAATGGCTCATATATTTGACTTCCCAGTTGGTGGAACTATTTGGGAAGGATTAGAAGGTATGGCTATGTTGGAGGAGGTGTGTCATTGAGAGGAGAGGTTTTGAGGTTTTAAAAGCTCACCCATTCCCACTTAGCTCTCTCTGCTTCCTACTTAAGGATAAGGTTGTAACCTCTCAGCTATTGCTCTAGTATCATGCCTGCCTGCCTGCTGGCATGCTCCTTATCATGATGGTCATGGACTTGAGGGAGTAAATAAATATTTTAATAGCAACTCATGATAATACTTTGAAAGATATCACACATCAGCATGCAAGTTGCTTCTACAACAATTCAAAGTAAAACAAAAATCCAGAAATGACAAAATCTTGGTAGGTTAGAGCTGGGATGGTGTTGTTGCACAAGGGCAATTTAATACAAGTATATACTGTTTGATAAGATCACCCCAATACCTCCTACCTCCCTCTTTCTCCCCACAATCCACTCCCATTAGTCACTTTGGTTACCTCAGAAAATTTTGCTTCTATTTTCACGTCATCATATATACATACGTGACTTGCATGTGAGATCTGATTTTTAAGATTTATTTATTCTAATTTTATGTGTATGAGTGTTTTGCCTGCATTGTGTATATCAACCATGTGTGTAAACTGTGTATGCAGAGGTCTAAAGAAAGCATCAGATATCCCAGAACCAGAGTTATGAACAATGTCAGCCAACATGTGAGTGCTAGGAACCAAACCCAGGTCCTCCACAAGAGCAGTAAGTATTTTTAAGCACTGACAAATTACCCCATCCCCCAAATCTGATTTTTTTCATCTAAGCCCTAATAGCTATAAATTTTCATTTAAAAACTATCTTAGATGTATCCCAAAGATTCTGATAACTTGTACTTTTACTTCATTTGATTCTAGAAATTAATTTTTTATTTCCTTTTGGATTTTTCCATTGATTCTCTGGTCATTCAAAAGTATATTGTCTCATCTCCAAGTATTTGTGCAGCATCTGTAGTTTCTCTTGTTGGTTATTTTTTGTTTTGTTATACTATGTCCTCATAAGATAAAAGAAACTGTTGTTTTTTGTTTGTTTGTTTGTTTGTTTGTTTGTTCTACTTTTGCATGTGTTAAAACTTGCTTTATGGCTTTATGTGATCTACATCAGAGAAAGCTCAGTGGGTTGCTGCAAAGAAAATACATTCTATGTGTATGGGATGGGATGTTCTATAGATATTGGTTAAGTCCATTTGGTTTATAGTGTAGGTTAACTTTGAAGTTTCTTCTGAGTTTTTGTATGGATTACCATCTAAATAAGAAGGTCAAGTATTGAAGTCACTGAATTCTGTACCAGTTCTTATCAGATCTTTTATGTCTTTACTATTGATTTTATGAAACTAGGGGAATCAACATTTGGCACCTATCTGTTTATAATTATTGTAGCTTCTTGATGAATTGTTCCCTTTATATAGTAATTTTACCTTCTACATTTTGTTTTAAATCTACTTTATCAGACATTAGAATAGCTATACCAGCTTGTTTGGGCTTTGATCAATTGACTTCCATCCTTTGACTCTCAGTCTCTGAGTATCTTTGCCTGTGAGATATGTTTCTTTGGGATAACAGAAAGTTGGATATTGTATGTTAGTCCAGCCATCTCCTCCATATCTCTTTGCTTGTGAGTTGAGGTTATTTCCATTTAAGGCTATTGCTGATGATGGATTTTTACTAACCCCTGTGATTTTGCTAGTTGTATTTCTGGTTGGTTAGATTGCTGTTTGTTCTTTATTTCCTACTCTCCTGGTAGTGTCTGCTTGTTTAGTGGGCTGTACATGGTGGATTCTTTCCTTTCTTTCCTGTCTTTCTTCTTGCTCTCTGTATAGTATCCTTTTAAATGTCTTCTATGGTACTAACCTGGTGGTTACTAACCCCAATATTTTGAGCTTGTCTTAAAATATCCTTATTTCTACATCAACTCTAAAAGATAGCATTGATGAATATAGCAATCTTGGTTAGCATTTATTTACTAACATGACCTTACATACATGTTCCCATGCTTCCTGGCTTTTAAGGTTACTAATGAGAGATCTAGTGATGGTCTAATGTTTGTTGCTGTGGGTGACTTTATGGTGCTTCCCTTAAATCTTTTAATATTGTTTATTTGCTTTGTATTTTTGACATCTTGTCTATAAAATGTCATGAAGTTTATTTCTGTTCATCATATCTGGAGTTGTGAATCCCCTTTGTTTGGGTTTGCCCTTCTTTCTCTAGAGTCAGGAAACTCTTCATGATTTCACTGACTAGATCCTCCCTGTCTCCAGATTTTATCTCAGCTCCTGCCTCAACCCCACAGAATCTTAGGCCTGGTGTCATGATTGTACCCAGAGTTCTCAGAATTCATGATCATATGTAGCTTTTTTCTTTATCGTTATTAAAATGTAGTATTTGCTCAGCCTTTTCCTCTGTCCCCATTATCCTTTCTTCTGCTTGACTAAGTCTGGTGGTGACATTTTAATGTGTTTTTTATTGGATTAATTGAACTTATTTCTATTTGGTCTTTTATTTCAAAATCAGTCTCCTTGATGAATTTTTTCCATGTTTCTAACTGCATCCATGTTGCTGGTTTTCTTATACATTTTGCTGCCCTTTACTCTATGCTACTGATTTTCTACTCTAGGTCTTGGATTGAATTCATCTGTTTGTTTGTAATCTCTCAAAGGTCACTGATCATTTTCAGTACTCAACCTCTGAAATCTTCATCCTGTGTTTGTATCTTTCAAGTCTGTATTTAAGAGGTTATGATCTTTTGGGAACATCATGTTGCCTTGTTTTCTGTGTGCTTCTTGTGTTTCTATGTTGCAATTTGCCCATCTATCAATTTAAGTATCTCTCCCAGTTTCATCTGGAGATCTTGGTGAGCAGCCAGCTCTTGACGACTCAATTCCCAATACTACTCAGGGAAAACAACCTGCTGTGACAGCAACAACATGGAGCCATACAAGATATAGGAATGACTTGGTTTCCTTTTCTGTTGCTCTGATAAAACAGCCTATAACAGCAGCTAAGAGGAGAAGAGGGGTTATTTTAGCTCACAGTTACAGGATGTCATCCATCATTTTGGAGATGTCGTAGTGGCAGGAGCTCAAGAGAGCTGGTCATATGGCATCTGTAGTGAAGACAGGAATGAATAAATGTGTTAAGGTGTCTACCTTTGCCTCACTTTCTACTCTCTTATACGGTTCGGGATCCCCTGCTTACGGAATGGCGTCACCCACAGTGGACATGTCCTCCCACGTTCTCTGCAACTGTTTCCCAGTGTTCCCTCAATTGGGATTGTGACAGGTTAGGGGTACAGCTCAGTGATAGAGCACACCTCTAGCATGCCTGAGGCCCCGTGTTCAATTCCCAGAATAATAAAACAAATTCTATTATATAAAACTTCAAATATTTATCATAACAACAGTATATCTAGCTGTCATCCAAATTTAGTAATTGTCAGCTCACAATAGATTTATAGTTTAATCTATATGCTACCCAGACTCTTTTCAAATGTTTTATCCTTTGAAATATTATATCATTCTCAAATGTTACATCATTCTATCTTAAGTTTTCCATATATTTTTGTAAAAACATAAGTACACACCCACCATATCATTATTACACCTAAAATATGTTTACATGTTCAAACAACAGAAGCAACATTTACCCAAATGATTCTAAAAGTATTTTTATTTGAGGCAGATTTCAGATGAATTCATACATTGCAATTTGTGAGTGTGTCCTAAGCTTTCGTTGCTTGTTCGGTTTGGTTTTTGTTCTGTCCTTAGCCTCTATCACTGTCTCCTTCAGGGGATGTGGGGGAAAAGGTTAGTCCTCAAAATGTATGTACTTAAGACGCTAATTTGTCCTATAGAGATTTCCCCAAATTTGGTCTTACTGTTAGTCCCTGCAATGGTGATTCATTGAGTTCCTCGGCCCCTGTCCTTCCTGGTAGTTGAGGCCAGAAGCCTCATCAGACGCTAGCTCAAGTTTCAGCACAAGTTCTTCAGAGATGGAGCCTCCACTCCTACCAGGGAACACTAATGTCCGTGGTCATTTCTGATCATTGCCTAAACTAACACTTCATTAGTTTCAAACTAGTCATTTTCTTTTATTTCTCTTCATCCAGTATTTCAATTTTATTAGCTTGCAATGTTTAGAAAAAGAAATCACCATCAGTAATTTCATTGCCTGCATGCCTGATTTATATAAGGAGTAAATACTTGATTTTAAAAATAAGAAACTGACTGACTCCCTGGTGTTCCCCACAGGTGATGACTGGTGACAGTTTTACTTTTGACTTGCTTTTCAATATTAATTTAATCATAATTGAAAAAGCTTTGTTTCTCTACAACTACAGTCCTCACTGATACTCAAATTACTCCACTGTTTGAGAGTAAAGGCAAGCTGACCTCTTTGGTGGCCTTTGATAGATCTAAGTTCTGCAGTACAGTGAGATGCAACAGGTTCTCCTAGAGCAGTGTGTGGTGATATTTTATTTGTGCTGAAATGTGATACTTCATTTGTATGTTAATAAATAAAGTTTGCCTGGAGATCAGAAGTCATAGCAAGCCAGGAACAGAAATAAGGTGGTCGTGGCACACGCCTTTAATCCGATCACAGGGCAGACAGAGTCTCAATGTGGTCAAGGACACAGCCAAGGACACCATGCTCGCATGGTGACATAAGCCTTTAATCCCAGTGCCAACCCTAGGCACCTGGAGGTCTGTATAGACAGGCAGTGATGAGGAAGTCATGTGGCGGAGCTTAGAGTTTGGTGGTAAAATAAAGGGTAGTCAGTGGCTCTTGGCTAACTCTCTCATCTCTTTGGCTACTATCCCTTTGGCTCTGTGTTCCCTATTTACTAAGACTGTTGAGAAATTCATCTACAGCAGTGCCTGCTAAAGATCCTCACTTCTCTGAGGAATCCTGCTTCTCCAGAAAGGAAACAAGGGCCTGAACATCAGCTTTGCTGATGGTTTCTTCGTTAGCAACGGTTTCCATGACGTTTTAATGAACACAACTAGTTGTCTTATCACCTTAAAATTAGATACATCATGAACTCAAAGTTCTAGCCCTGTTTCACACTCAGGCCTCTTAGGTTTGTGACCTAGTGTAACCTAGCCTCACGGTCTTAACTAAGGTCTTTTGTCTAATGACAAGCACACTAACTTATTTGCTTCATCTAAAAAGTACACATTGAACAGTCTTAAAATAATTATGCTAACACTACCACCTACTACATAATTACTGAAAACAGTTTCCACTCTGTTTTCTTTAAAATATATCCCACTAGAAAAATATGGCTAAAGAAGCCTGTTTTAAAGTCATAAAAAATAGTTTTTATGTATGTATTAAAATGCCATAAGGAAACCTGTCACTTCATATGCTAATGGAAAAATAAAATAAAATTTAAAAATAAAATAAAATAATGTCTTCATAGTATGCCACATACTCAATACTCTATGCTTTATTTCACTTTAATTTTACTTTCAAGAACTTTATATTTAACTTTGTTTGATAATTATATAAATATTTACATGGTTTCAAATTTAAAATAATGTTTACTCTGAGCAACATAAGCCCTCTGTTACACATGTATGTTTGTGTAGCCTCTGTTGAAGGTTGAATAATATTCCTAAAAAGATACACTGGAAATGGTTCCTTCACAGGTATGACCAAGTTGAGCTATGATACTGGATAGTGACTAGTGGCTTTATAAGTACAGGGAGAAGAGATTAGATCCAGACACACAGAGGTAAGTCATCCATATGAATATGGAGGCAAAAGTTGATGTGGTATAACTCTAATCCAAAGACCAGAGCCAGGCAGCAACCAAGAAACATCAGAAAAAGACTGGTTAGTTTCCTCCATCTGGCCCTGATGAGGAAGCATGTCCTAACAATTTGGCTCTGTGCCTCTAGCATCCAAAATTTTGAGTCATAGATTCCCCTATTGCATTAAGGGTAATTCCATATCTCTGTGCTTAAAGAGGCTAATGATATATGCCTGCCACATACAGATCCCAACCTTGGTGTCCTTAGAATATTGATGTCATAGAACAAATTTTTCCCTACTTTGATTTTTTTTTTTTTACCTACAATGTATATCCTGAAGATTACAGCATATCCCAGTAGTTTTTAATCTTCCTATTGTTATGACCCCTTAATACAGTTTCTTATGTTGTGGTGACCCCATCATAAAATTATTTCATTGCTACTTCATAACTGTAATTTTGCTACTTTTAGAAATCATAATGTAAATATCCGATATGCTATGTGTAATAAGGTATCTGTTATGTGTAGCCAGAGTTTTCCTGGTCCTACCCAGCTCCTGCAGCCCCACGGTCCTACAGCTGCTTGGTCCCAAATAAACACAAACAGGCTTATATTATTTTTAAACTATAGCCATGGCAGGCTCCTTGCTAGCTAGCTCTTATATCTTAAATTAACCCATTTCTATAAATCTATACTTTGCCATGTGGTTTGTGGCTTACTGATATCTTTACATCTTGTTTCTCCTGGCAGCAGCTAGTGGCATCTCTATGTTCTCTTTATTCTTCCTCTTTCTCTAGTTGGAATGTCCCATCTAACCTTATTCTGCCTCACCATTGGCCAGCTTTATTATCAGCCAATCAGAGCAACATATATTCACAGCATACAGAACGACATCCCACAGCACTTCCCTTTTTCTGTCTAATCAAAAAGGAAGGTTTTAACTTTAACATAGTAAAATTACATATAACAAAATAGTTATCTAGCAAAAATTACAGTTACAATATCTAGTCCATTTGTATTTGGCAAAACTGAAGAAAATATTCTATCATCTATCCTATATTTGTGGATCTAAAGTTTCATAGCTAATTTATCTTTTATCATAACTAAGGAAACTTATAACTATCTAGTCTTCAACTACATCAAAGACCCCAGGAGGATATAATGTTACCTAAGTAAACAGAAAGAGCATTGTAAGCAACTTTCAAAAATCTAGTCATCCAAAATTCCTCTGAAACATTGGGGAATCCATCTTCAGTCCACAGGCCTAGAGTCTCTCAGTTGCTTCTTCTTGTGTCATGTAGAATGTCTGGCAGTTGCTTCTGTGAAGCAGGAATATGAGGACCATCTTGCCTTGCAAAGTTCAGTGGTCATCTTCCTATGGGTCCTGCAACTCCAGTTTATACAACATATTATCAAGCAGTCGATGCAAGGACACATTTTTTTGCCCAGTGGCTAACTTTTACCACAAAGAAAGCAAACTCAATAATGAGTTTCTTCAATGTCCATTATCTCCTCTGAAGTAGATTAGTGTTGCCTAGACCAGACATGTCTCAATGTCCAGAAAGTCAAAGTTCTTAAAACATTTTAAATGCCATATTCTGTAGGTCTTTGAAGTGTTTGAAGATTACCTATCTAATTGAAATATATATATAAACATGACTATAAGTTTGACTATCATAGAAGACTAATTATTAATCTGTATTTCTGAATTATCCATTACAATGTAAATGAGCTACACAAACATAATACCTTAAACAAGAATAGAAGTATACATACAGTATAACAAAATTCACTTTAAATTTGTATCAATAAACTAAAATCTATACCAATATAAAACATTTTAAACAAGTTGCTCTTTAAAAGTAGGTTCAACAATCCACCCTTTTATCCTATTTATATATATCATATCCCCCTTTCTTCTTTTAGAAAGATATTGACCATGACCAATAACAATTTGTAACCAACCTAAACAAAGACAAACATCCATAATCCATTACTTAGGAATGTGGGCATAATTTTCTAGGCTACTTCCTGTGATAGAGGGTGCTATATTCTTATGGGGATCCTGAGAAAATTAAGAATTATGGTCAAGTCCTGACTGGAGTAGTCTGTGATGCTGTATTCTCTGAGCCAGTTGCCTTGAAATTGTTTTTGGATGTTTGAGCGTCTGGGCCTCTTGATCAAACCATATTAGCCTGGAAGCAATCCACAGGATCTTATTTTCTGTGAAAACAAAAGCATAACTTCTTTTCAAAAGCAACATATCCTTAGACATGAATTTTGAAATTGAGATATCTTTAAAATACACATGTTGATTTAACTCAGCAGCTTTTACAATCAAATGTCTCTCTGCAGTTAAAAATCCCAAAGACAATATAATCCATACTCTCTGTGTGATTTCCACCTTTACATGGCTTTTTTTATATTACTTTTAATTTCTCCAAAAATTTTTTTTATTTTCTATTTCTTTATATAACTGTCTATATTCCTTTTCCTCTCTCTTCCAAGCCTGCATACATTTTTACACACATTGTAAACTATTTAGGGTTTATCCCATCTGAATCTGTCTTATTGTGAACCTACTGATTTAAACTGAAGCATTACTAGGACTGAAATGGCAGCTTTGGCTGCTGGCTATGTCCACCTTAACTTTCTGACAAGGCAGAACTATGTTTACCACCAGCTCTGGGGAAACCATGCTCATTGCTGACTCTGTGAAGCAGTGGGTCTATGCTTTGATCTAGCAGCGCGTAGCCCAAAAACCTCTTCCTTTTTTTTTTTTTTACTAGCAAAAGCTAAATCTACCACACAGTGCACTGCGCAGCTCACAGACATCACTGTGTACAGTGGCAGGAATCCATCATGCTGCACTCAAGCCTGTATGCTGTGAACCCGCCATAGTGTAGCTCAAGTCCACATGCCATGGTGTCTCTGTATCACAGCTTTCCTGAGAGACACAACTAGGAAGCTGCTTTTGGCTCCATTTTAGAACCCTTTTTTAAAGCTTTCTCAGGTTTTGAGTGGAAATTTTTGCCCCATATCTGGGTGCCATTTGTAGCCAGAGTTCCCCTGGTCCTGCAGCCACTTGGTCCCAAATAAATACACATAAGCTTATATTATTTTTAAACTATGGCCATGGCAGGCTTCTTGCTAGCTAGCTCTTATATCTTAAATTAACCCATTTCTATAAATCTATACTTTGCCATTTGGCTTCTGGCTTACCAATATATTTACAATCTTGTTTCTCCTGGCAGCGGCAAGCCGCGTCTCCCTGTTCTCTTTTTCTCCCTCCTCTTTCTCTAGTTGGAATGTCCCACCTAACCTTATTCTGCCTCACCATTGGCCAGCTTTATTTATCAACCAATTTAGAGCAACATATATTCACAGAATGAAGAACAACATCCACAGCAGCTACATGACCCCTGTGGAAGGGTCTTCACAACCCACAGATTGAGAATCACCAGCATAGCCTAATCTTCACTCAATAGTCAATGTTTATTGTGTGATTTTTTTGTTATGGTTGTTGGTGGTGTTTCTTTGTTTGTTGGGCTACACAAAACTCCAGTTTGGGCATACACAATAGTTGATTTTTTACTTTTTAAATTTTTTTCACATGTATTTTGATCATATTCTTTCCCTTCCCTAACTTATTCCATGTTCAATCCACACAAACCGTGTTCTCATTCTCTAGCACACACAATGGCATGCTATCTTACTATCATCTCTCAAAAACAAAACAAAATAAAATAATAAGCCCCCAAAATGCCAGGGACAATACAAAAAGTCCACACAAAGAAAAAAATTTAAAACCATGGAATCTGTTATATTTTGGGCAACCACTTCCTGGGCATGGGGTCTGACCTGAAGTGTGGGTGATATATACCCAGGGACATTCCATTGAAGAAAAATGATTAATCTCTCCCAGAAAGTATCAATTCCAGATAGCTTCTTGGTTATGGGTGAGAGTTGTGCCCACCTACCATTCTCACATTTTCAGTGCTGGGATTTTGTCTGGGTCAAACCTGTGCAGGCCTTGTGCATGCTGTCACATTCTCTAGTTGCTATGTGAATTAGCTCTGTTATGTTTGAAAGATGCTGTTTCCTTGGACTCAACCACCCCCTCTGGCTCTTACAATCCTTCTACCCCCTTTTTCTGCAGAGATTTCTAAGCATGGACACCCCATTTAGGATTGAGCACCACAAAGTCTCTTACTCTCTGCCGCATTGCCCAGTTGTGAGTCTCTGTGTTAATTGCCATCTACTATAAGAAGAAGTTTCTATAATGAGGGCTGAGCACTTTTCTGATCTACGGATATAGCAGCATGTCACTAGGAGTTACTTTATTACTGTGTTCCTTTTGAAGAATAAGAGTAGTAGGTTTTCCCCTGTGGCCCATGACCTCTCTAGTCTCCAGTTCCTAGACACTTTGGCAGTGTCAGACATGGGTTCCATCTCATGAAGTGGGCCTTCATTTTTTTAAGAAGGTGTTTACTCTCATAATATTTGTCCCATTATTGTACCAGCATATCTTGCAGGCAGGCCACTTTTATAGGTCACAGGATTGGGTGATCGTGATGATTACTTTTCCAGTCCAGAAACATACAACACAGAACCATGGATACTAGTCAATGGGAATGAAACTTCTAGTGAGGCACCAGTTCAATTTCTCCACATTCGGAGACCTAACTAAGTAAGTTACCACTCCAACAATAGGGTCTTACTGTAAGGTTTTAGAGAGTAACCAATAGGCTTGGCAATATAGCCTTTGATGTTTTGGGGGTCTAGTGGACCTCCTAAGCCAACAATGAAAAAGATGTTAACCTTTCCTAATGCTGAAGGTTTTACATGTAGGTATAAGATACCTAGTTAGTGTTTTCTCTCTCAGTTACATGGTGACTCCACTTAAATTTCTTTCATATATGAATATATTTTAGGTACAAGAGTGGGCTTCTATATGGCTTTTCCAAAGACCTTTGGTGTTAGTTGTCTCTCCCCATATTTTCTTTTTTAACCTGCTTTTCAATTCTCCTCCCTTTTGAATCTCCATATTCTAGTTCCCCTTTATATAATAATACTATATTCTATTTCTGTTTCCTTGGAAATCTCATGCTCCTACCCCATCCTCCAGTCTCTCACAAGCCACCAAACCTCTGTAGTTACATAGATTGGAAAACAAATACAGAAGGTTTAAGCACCAACATCCACATCTAAGAGAAAATATGCAATGTTTGTCTTTTGAGGTCTGGCTTACCTCACACAGAATGATTGTTTCTATGTCCATACATTTACTTGAAATTACATAACTTTATTTTTTTTAGAGCTGGATATTGTACTAACATCCCATATATTCATTATCCATCATCAGCTGATGAACATCTAGACTGGTTCCAATTAGTGGCTATTTTGAATAGAGCAGCAATGAGCATGTGTGAGCAAATATCCCTAGAGCAAGATTTAGAATCCTTTGGGCATATGCCTAAGAGTGGTATAGCTGGATCTTGAAGTAGATCAATATTCAGCTTTGTGAGAAACCACCATACTAAGTTCCATAAGGGCTGTACAAATTTGTATTCCCACCAGCAATGGATAAGTGTTCCCCTTTTTCTGCATCCCTGCCAGAATGTACTGTCATTCATATTGATCTTGGCCATTCTGAATGAGGAAAAGTGAAATTTCAAAGTAGTTTTAATTTGCATTTCCCTGGTGGCTAAGGATTTTGCCTTAGTCAGAGTTACTATTGCTGGGATAAAACACCATGACCAAATGAAACTTGGAGAGAAAAGGATTACTTAGCTTACACTTCCATATCTCTGTTCTTCACTGAAGGAAGTTAGGAGAGGAGCTCAAAACAGGGCATGATCCCAGAGGCAGGAGCTGATGCAGAGGCCGTGGAGAAGTGCTGCTTACTGGCTTGCTCCTCGTGGTTTTTTCAGCCTGCTTTCTTATAGACCCCAGGAACACCAACCCTGGGGTAGCACCACCCACAATGGGATGTACCCTCCTCCACCAATCACTAATTAAGAAAATGTCCTTCAGCCAGATCTAATGGAGGCAATTTTCTCAATTAAGGTTTCAACTTTCAGATTACTCTACTTTGTGTCAAGATGACATAACACTAGTCAACACAAATGTTGAAGAGATTTTTTTTTAGTGTTTCTCAGCTATTTGTGTTTCATCTTTTGATAACTCTCTTTTTAGTTCTATACCCCTTCAATTGGGTTGTTTCTTGATGTTCCAGGGATTTTTCCTTATATATTCTTAACACATCTTAGTTACTGTTCTATTGCTGTGAAGAGACACCACAAACAACAAACTTACAAAAGGAAGCGTTTTATTAGGGGCTTGCTTAGTTTCAGAGGATAAGTGCTGCCAGCCGCAGAAATATGAAGTAGAAATTCAGCTGACAGTGGCAAAGCTGTTACCTGGAGCAGTCAAGAACCTTTCCAGAGGATAAAGCCAAAACTCAAGGAGTCTTAGTGATATTGGTTTTTTAATACATTAGCTGTTTCCTGCAGTGAATTTCTTGTGTGCTACTTACTATAGCTTTCCCATTTAATTCTTTTCCCAAGAACTTCTATCAGTGTGGGTGATCATTTATTGGGCACAATTTCCCCCATACTATTGGGGTATTTGGATAACACCCCCCAACTTTGTTGACAACAGTCACACAGTCAAGACCCCTTTTTCAGACCTTTGTTCCTGTTTTAGCATTAGACTCAGAAGTCTGGCTTTCTGAAATTTTCTTCATTAGCAAACTTCTGGCCAAGGCCATCTCCAGACAAAAGTATTTTATCTGAGATACTTCTCAAACATCCAAGAACAGATTGCAGATAGATAAGTCCATGATCATTATGGTAGGAAGCATGGCAGCAGGTGTGAAGATGGAGCCATAGCTGAGAGCTAACCTCCTGATTCAAAAATTGGAAGCAAAGAGACAAGGAGAAACTGGTTTGTCATGGGATTTGTAAAACTCAAAGACCACTACCATGGAAACACCTCCTCCAAGAATGCCACGCCTCCTAATCCTTAAACAGTCCACCAACTGGGAACCAAACATTTAGATATGTGAACCTATGAGAGCCATCTCATTCAGACCACTGCTTCCTCTATAAGATGTAAATTGCTAAAGGTCTTTTTCCAATTCTATAGGCTGCTGATTTGCCCAAATGATGGTGCCCTTTGCTTTACCAAAGTTTTTTGCTTCATGTCTCATGTATTGGTAGTTTTAATGCCTGAGCTATCAGTATTCTATTTAGAAAGTCCTTTCTAAAACATATTAGCCATCTTCTCTTTGATCAGAGGTCCTTGATCCATTTTTACTTGAGTTTTATACAAGATGATAGACATGGATCTATTTTCATTCCTCTACATGCAGCCATTCAGTTTAACCAGCATCATTTGTTGAAAATGCTATATTTTTGGCTTCTTTGTAAAAAAAAAAAAATCAGATGTCTATAGGTTTGTGGAATTATATCTGGGTCTTCAATTCAGTTCCCTTGTTCATTGTGTCTGTTTTTATGCAAATACCATGCTGCTTTTATTGTACAGCTCTGTAGTACACCTTTGAAATCTGGGATGATGATACATTCAGCAGCTGGCTAATTATTCAGGATTATTTTAGCTTTCCTGGGTCTTTGTGTTACCAATGAAGTTGAAGATTGTTTTTCAATTTCTGTGAATATTGTGTTGGAAGTTTAATAGAGACTGGGATGAAATCTAAAGATTGTTTTTGACAACATGGCCATTTTCACTGTATTAATCCTACCAATCTATGGAGCATGTGAGATCTCTTTCTCTTCTGATATCTATTTCTTCCTTTAATGTCTTAAAGGTTTTGTTATGAAAGTCTTCTACTTACTTGGTTAAAGTTATATCAAGATACCTTATTTTTTGAGGTTATTGTGAAAGACAAAGTTTCCATGATTCTTTCCAAGTTTGTCATTTATATATAGGAAGGTTACTAACTTTTCTATGTTAATCTTGTATCCTGCTCCTTCACTGAAAGTGTTTATCAGCTATAGAATTGTCCTGGTAGAGTCTTTATGGTATCATATTATCTGCAAATAAAAATGTTTTGACTTTCTTCTTATTTGTATCCCCTTGGTTTCCCTCAATTGTCTTACTGTTCTAGCTAAGACTTCAGGTACTATATTGAATAGATACAAAGAGTGGAAATCTTTGTCTTGTTCCTGATTTTAGAGAAGATGCTTTGAGTTTCTCTCCATTTAGGATGATGCTGGCTATGGGCTTACTGTAAACTGCCTTTATTATGTTGAGGTATGTCCTGTGTATCCCCAGTCTCTCTAGGGGTTTTGTTTTGTTATTATTATTGTTATGTTTTGGTGGGTTTTTTTGGTTTTGGTTTTGGTTTTGGGTTTTTTTTTTTTTTTTTTTTTTTGGTTTTTAGAGACAGCATTTCTCTGTATAGCCCTGGATATCCTGGAACTCTCTCTGTAGACCAGGCTGGCCTCTAACTCAGAGAGATCCATCTTGCCTCCTGAGTGCTGGTATTAAAGGTATGTACCACCACTGCTCAATTTAGATTTTTTTTTTATATCATAAAGGATTGTTGGATTTTGTCAATGGCCTTTGTGCTTCTAATGGATCATGTGTTTTTTGTCTTTCAGTCTGTTCATGTAGTTAGTTACATTTTTTTATTTATATGTGTTGAACCATCCCTCTACTCTGAGATGAAGCCTACTTGATTGTGGTGGATAATCTTATTAATGTACCCTTGGATTCAGTTGCAAGCATTTTACTGATCATTTTTATATCTATGTGCACAAGAAATACTGGTCTATAATTTTCTTGTTTCCCCCTGGGTCTTTGTGTAGTTGTAGAGTCAGGGTAATAGTGGCTTCATAAAAATAATGAGGAAACTTTTTTCAGTTTATATTTGATGGAATAATTTGAGGAGCGTTGAGGTGTTATTTTGTAGTTGGAGAGCTTTTTTCCAGGTCCCACTAAGCCCCAGCAGTCCAGTAACCCACTTATAAAATGAACACACAGATGCTTATATTATTTAAACTGCTTGGCCATTAGCTCAGGCCTGCCATTGTCTAGCTCTTACTCTTTTTTTTTTTTTCTTTTTTTTTGGGGGGGGGGGGGATGTTGAGACAGGGTTTCTCTGTGTACCTTTGCGCCTTTCATGGAACTCACTTGCTAGCCCAGGCTGGCCTCGAAATCACAGAGATCCGCCTGGCTCTGCCTCCCGAGTGCTGAGATTAAAGGCATGTGCCACCACCACCCGGCAGTCTAGCTCTTACTCTTATATTCAGCCCACTTCTATTAATCTATACTTTGCCACGTGGCTCGTGGCTTACCTGTACCTTACATCTTGCTTGTCATGGCGGTGGCTGGCAGCTCTCTCCTCCCTCACCTTCACTTCCCAGAATTCTCTTCTCTGCTTGTCCCCCCTATACTTCCTTCCTGGCTACTGGCCAATCAGTGTTTTATTTACTAACAAATCAGCATTTGGCATACAGACCATCCCACAGCATTATTTCTTTGGAGATTTTTAATGACTGCTTCTATTTCACTAGGAATTATGGGTCTATTTAAATTGATTTTTTGATCTTGATTTGACTTTGGTAGGTCATACTATCAAGAAATTCATCCATTTCTTTTAGATTTTCCAGTTTAGTGTATACAGATTTTTAAAGTATGTTTTCATAGATTTCTAAATTTTCTTGGTGTCTGTTATAATGTTATTTTCTTCTCTAATTTTATAAACTTGGATCTTCCCTTTGTGTATTTTAGTTAGTTTGGCAAAGGCTTTGTCAGTATTACTGTTTTTTTGTTTTTTTCCTAAGAACAAAATTTTCTTTCTTTGTAGTGTTTTTTGTTTGTTTTGATTGCGTTGATTTTGGCCTTGAGCTTGCTTATTCCTCTCCATCTACTCTTCTGGAGTATTATTTATTCTAGTTTTTCTATAGATCTCATGTGTGTTGTGAAGTTATTAACATAAGATCTCTCCAGGGTGGTTTTTTTTTTTAATGTAGTCACATAGAGCTACAAACTTGCCACTTAGAACTGCCTTCATTTTGTCCCATAGATTTTGATATGTTGTGTTTTCATTTATCTTTCTCTGTTTGTTGTTGTTGTTGTTGTTTCATTTTTTGAAAATGGATTTTTTTCTCACATAATATATTCTGATTACTGTTTCTTCTCACTCATCTCCTCCCAGCACCTTTCCTCTCTCCTCCCATTTAGATCCACTCCTTTTCTGTCCATTATTAGAAAACCAACAGGCTTCTGAGGGATGATAATAAATCAAAAACTAGCACATTGGAATTAGACAAAACAAAGTGAAAAGAGCCCAAAAGAAGGCAAAAGAAACAGAGTCACCTAGCCGGGCAGTGGTGGTGCACACCTTTAATCCTAGCACTCAGGAGGCAGACCTGGGCTGATCTTTGTGAGTTCGAGGCCAGCCTGGACAACAGAGCGAGATCTAGGAAAGGCCCAAAGCTACACAGCAAAACCCTGTCTCGAAAAAAAAAAAAGAAAGAAAGAAAGAAAAGAAAAGAAAAAAAAAAAGAAACAAAGTCCCACTCACTCACATACTCAAGAATCCCATAAAAACACTAAACTGAAAGCCATAATGTGTATACAATGGACCTGTAGAGTAAAAAGAGAAGTGTGTCTGTATGTGTGTGTGTGTGTGTGTGTGTGTGTGTGTGTGTTTGTGTGTGTGTAAATAATAAGACAATTTTTTAAAGTAAGAACACTGACATGACGTTATGATACAATGAATCTTCCAATATGCTGTTGAGTCCATTGTCCATTGGTCATCAACTGCTGGGCATGTGGCCTACCCTTAAGAGTAATTTGTTTCCCCAGTGAGAATCCTTAAGGAAAATTACATTTTCGCTTGCAAATGGTTATCAAGGGGCACTCGCTTTAGGGATGGGGACATATGTCCACTTCTCTTATCAGTTCTAGGACCCCAACTGGGGCAGACCTGTTTAGACCCTATGCATGCTGCCTCAGTCTCTGTGAGTTCATGTGTGCATTGATCATGTTGATTTAGGGTGCCTAGTAATCTTTTTCTTAACTTTGTTCTTCTCTTATACATGACATCCCAACTGCAGGTTGCCCTTCCTCTACTCCTTCTAGCTCTTTCCCCCCACCTCCCCTCCTATATAGGGTCAGTGTTTGTCACTTAAGTTTCTGTGAGCCCCTGTGAGCCCTGCTTCTGCAGGCTGTGTTCTTATAGTGTGCTCATCCCTGCCCCCTACAATCCTTCATCCTCCTCTTCTATGGGGTTCTCCTGGCTCAGCCTTGTGTTAGGCTGCAGATCTCTGCATCTGCTCCTATTGGTTGCTGGGGACAATCCTCTAATGACATTTGGACTGGACACCCATCTATGAGTATAGCAGAATAAAGAATTATTTCATGGACATTTTTGTTCGTTTTATTGGTTTTTTCTTGTTGTTGTTGGTTTTTTTTCTATTGTGTTTGGTCCTATCCTGGGTCTCTGAGCTTTCCTGCTTCTGTTCCTGGCCATCTAGGCAGTGTCAGGAGTGAGCTGCCTCTCCTAGCATGGCCCTCAAGTTGGACCAGCCATGGGTTGGCCACTTCCACATGCAGGACAGATTGTAGGTCAAAGGTTTTGTGACTGAGTTGATGTCTAGTCCCACAGCTAGGAGTCTTGCCTGGTTATAGAATACAGCCAGTTCAGGCTCTGTATTCCCCATTAGTAGGGGACTTTGCTAGGGTCACTCTCATAGATTCCAGGGAGTTTATAAAGCTGCAATGAACATGGTTGAATAAGTGTACTTAGGATAGGATGGAGCATCTTTTGAGCATATCCTAAGAGTGATATAGCTAGGTCTTGAAGTAGATTGATTCCCAATTTTTTGAGGAGCCTCCATATTGACTTCCACCATGATTGTACAAGTTCTGCACTCCTATCAGCAATGGAGGAGTGTTCTCCTTGTTCTATATCCTCACCAGCATGAGCTGTCACTTGTGCTTTTTGATCTTAGCCATTCTACAAGTGTAAGATGGAATCTCAGAGTTATTTTCAATTACATTTCCCTGATGGATAAGGATGTTAAATGTTGCTTTAACTGTTTCTCAGCTATCTGAAATTCTTCAGTTGAGAATTCTCTGTTTAGAACTGTATGCCATTTTTAATTGGATTATTTGGTTTATTGGTGTCTAGTTTCTCGAATTCTTTATATATTTTGGAAAATAGCCCTCTGTCATATGTGGAGTTGGTGAAAATCTTTTCACATTTTGTAGGCTGCCATTCTGTCCTATTGACAGTGTCTTTGTCATACAGAAGCTTCTCAGTTTCATAAGGTCCCATGTATTGATTATTATTCTTACTGCCTATATTATTAGTATTCTGTTTAGGATGTTGTCTCTTGTACCAATGAGTTTAAGTCTATACCTCACTATCTCTTCCATCAGGTTCAGTGTATCTAGCTTCATTTTGAAGTCTTTGACCCACTTGGACTTGAGTTTTTGCAGGGTCATAGATATAGATCTTTTTGCATTCTTCTATGTGTAGACATCCAGTTTGACCAGCACAATTTTTGATGATGCTTTCTTTTTCTATTGTGTATTTCTGGCTTCTTTATCAAAAATCAGGTGTCCATAGGGGTGTGGATTTATGTCTGGGTCTTTGATTTGATTCCATTGATTAACGTATCTGTTTTTATTGCCAATATTATGCAGTTTTTATTATTATAGCTTTTTGGTAGAGCTTGAGATCAGGGATTGTGATACCTCTGGATGTTCTTCTACTGTTCAGGATTGCTTTAGCTATCCTGGGTTTTTTCATTTTTCAATATGAAGCTGATTGTTATCCTTTCAAGGTCTGTAAAGAATTGTGTTATAATTACTATGGGGATTACAATGAATCTGTAGATTGCTTTTGTAAGATGACCATTTTGCTTAGTTAGAGTTACCCCATTATGTTTTTTATTATTTGTGGATATTATGAAGCATGCTATTTTCCTGACTTTTCTCAACCCATTTGTCATTTGTGTATAGGAGGGCTCCGGAGTTTTGTTTTAGTTTTGGTTTTAGGGGTTTTTCTTGTTTTGTTTTTGGGACTTGGGGAGTTTGGTGAGTTTTTTGTTGTTGCTTTGTTTTTTTAGTTAATCTTGTATCTGGCATTCCATTAAAGGTCTGTATCAGCTGTAGGAGTTCCCTGGTGGAAATTTTGAGGTCACTTATGTATACTATCATACCATCTGCAAATAATGATACTTTGACTTCTTCCTTTCCAATTTGTATTCCCTTGATCTTCAGTTGTCTTATTGCTCTAGCTAGAACTTCAGGTACTATATTGAATAGATATGGAGGGAGTAGACAGTCTTGTCTTGTTTCTGATTTTAGTGGAATTGCCTCTATGGAGTTTCTCTCCATTTAATTTGATATTGGCTATAGGATTGCTGTAAAATGCTTTTGTTTAGGTATGTCTCTTGTATACCTAATCTCTCTAAGACTTTTATCATGAAGGGGTGTTGAACTTTGCCAAAGTCTTTTTTTCAATGAGATGATCATGTATCTTTTTTTTCCTTTCAATGTGTTTATATGGTGTATTATACTGACTGATTTTCATATGTTGAACCATCCTTGTATCTCTGGGATGAAACCTGCATGATCATGGAGTATGATCTTTCTGATGTGCTCTTGGATTCAGTTTGCAAGTATTTTATTGAGTAGTTTTTTGTTGTTGTTGTTTGTTTGTTTGTTTTTGTTTTGGAACTGAGGATCGAACTTCGGGCCTTGTGCTTGCTAGGCAAGCGCTCTACCACTGAGCTAAATCCCTCAGTTTGATTATTCCCCACCATCTCCTCCTCTTGGGTAAGTTTGCTTCTTTTTGTTCTAGAGATTTCAGATGTGCTGTTAAGTTGTTAGTATAAAAGATCTCTAAACTCCCTTATGCAGGCACTTGGTGCTATGAACCTCCCCCTTAGCACTCTGCTATTACTATGCCCCATAAGTTTGGGTATTTTGTGCATTCATTTTGAATTCTAGGAAGTCTTTCATTTCTTTCTTTGTTTCTGTCTTGACACAATGTTCATACAGGAGAAAGTTATTCAGTTTCCGTGAGTTTGTAGGCTTTCGGTTGTTTCTGCTGTTGATGAATTCCCGCTTTAATCTATGGTGTTCTGATAGGATGCAGGGGGCTATTTCAATTTTCTTGTATCTGTTGAGACTTGCTTTGTGACCAAGTATGTGGTCAATTTTGGAGAAAGTTTCATGAGGTGCTAAGAAGGTGTATTGTTTTCTGTTTGAGTGAAGTGTTCTGTAGATATCTAGTAGGTCCTTTTGGTTTATAATGTCTGCTAGCTCCAGTATTTCTCTGTTTAAAGAATGTCTGGATGACCTCAGTGAGAGTGGGGTATTGAGGTCTCCCACTCTCAGTGTGTAAGGGTGGATATATATCTTAAGCTTTAGTAATGTTCCTTTTACAAATGAGGGTGTCCTTGTTTTTAGGGCCTGGATGTTAAGAACTGAAAGGTCATTTTTGTGAACTTTCTTTTGAATGAATATGAAGTGTCCTTCTCTGTCTTGTTTGACTAATTTTGGTTTGAAATCTGTTTTGTTACATATTAGAATGACTATACAAGCTTGTTTGTTAGGTCTATTTGCTTGGAAATTTTTTCCAACCCTTAACTCTGAGGTAACATCCATATTTGATTCTAAGGTGTGTTTCTTGCATGCAGCAGAGATTGGGTCCTGTTTTCACATCCATTCTGTTAGTCTGTGTCTTTTTATTGGGGTATTGAATCCATTGATATTGAAAGATATCAATGACCAATGATTGTTAATTCCTATTATTTTGTTGTTGCTGATGGTGATGGTGGTGGTGGTGTGTGTTTGTTTCACTTCTTTTAGATTTGCTGGTATGAGATTATTTATTTCTTGTGTTCTCCTGGGTGTCATCAACATCCTTGGCTTGGAATTTTCCCTCTAGTGCCTTCTTTAGGATGGGATTTGTGGATAGATATTGTTCAAATTTGACTTTATCATAGAATAACTTTTCTCCATCTGTGGTATTTGAAAGTTTTGCTAGGTATAGTAGTCTGAGATGCCATCTGTGGTCTCTTAGAGTCTGCAGGACATCTGTGCAGGCCCTTCTGTCTTTTAAAGTCTCTATTGAGAAATCATTAATTCTAACAGATCTGCTTTATATGTTATTTTGTCTTTACCCTGTGCAGCTTTTAATATTATTTCTTTGTTCTGTATGTTTGGTGTTTTGATTGTTATGTGGCAAGGGGACTTTCTTTTCCAGTTCAATAGATTTAGTGTTCTGTAAGCTTCTTGTACCTTTATATGCATGTCCTTCTTTAGATTAAGAAAATTTTCTTCTATGATGTTAAAAATATCTTCTGTGCCTTTGAGCTTAGATTCTTCTCCTTCTTCTAATCCTATTATTCTTAGGTTTGGTTTTTCTCATAGTGTCCCAGATTTCCTGGGTGCTTTTGTCAAGAATTTTTTATATTTAACATTTTCTTTGATTGATATATCTATTTCTTGTATTGTATCGTCAATGCCTGAGATTCCATCTCTTATATTCTATTGGTGATGGTTGTGTCTGTAGATTTTGTTCACTTACCTAAGTTTTTCATTTCCAGAATTCCCTCAGTTTGTTTTCTTTATTGCTTTATATTTCCAATTTAGGTCTTGAACAGTTTTATTCATTTCCTTCAAATGTTTGTTTGTTTCTTTGTTTTCTTTAAGGGATTTATTCACTTTCTCTTTAAGGACCTCTATCATCTTCATAAAGTTGGTTTGAATGTCATTTCCTAGTGCTTCAGCTGTGTTGGAATATCCAGGGCTACAGTAGGTAACTGAGCTCTGGTGGGGACATATTGCCCTGGTTGCTGTTGTGTTCTTACACTGGCATCTAGGCATCTGGGGTTGGATTGATTATAGGCCTAGGTGCTGATGATTTGTTTTGCTGGTTGGGTGTTTTATTCCTTAGTTTCTGTTTCTTCTCTGGTCTTCTGGCTAGAGTGGCCTATGGCCTTTGGTCTTCACCTGAGTTGGGGAATGGACTTCTGATGGCCAGTGTAGTCTCTTGTCAAGTGTGGTGTCTCTTCCTGAGTTGGGGGCAGGAGTTCTGGTGGCCTGCATGGCTTCTGATCCAGCAGGAAGTCTCCACTCATACTGGAGGCTGGTACACAGTGATAAGGATGGGAAGGGCATTGAGAATCATGTTGCAGGGGGACACAGAGACAGTGGAAGAGGTCTGTGCATTGGTAGCCTACCTGGAGTTCTGGCAGAAGGTGTGGCCTCTAGTCCAGCGGGGGTCCTTCACTGGAGTTTAGGGCTGGAATATGGTGACAAGAAGGGAAGTGGGGGTGGGGGGTAAGGCTAAGCAGGCACTGAGAGAGTAGAGACAGTCCAGGGGTGGATGGCCTACCTGAAGTGTTGGTGGCTGGCATGGTCTCTGGTCAAGCAGGGGAACCTCTGCTGGAGCTAGGGGATTGGTCACTGTGACAAGGAAGGGAGATGTGACTGGGGGTAGACTGAGCAGGTACTGAGAAAGAACAGGCAGTCTGCAGGCAGGCAGCTCACCTGGAGCTCTAGTGGCCAGCATGGCCTCTGGTGGAGCAGGGGGCTTCCACCAGAGTTGTAGGCCAGGATATCAAAAGTATTGATATTTTTGAAGACATGTGAATGATTAAAAAAAAATCCACAAAAATTACTTGACAAATCATTATTATATCTTAGAATAGGGGCCAAAATTAGTGTTTATGGCTTTGTTTTCTAGGTTTCCAATCTTAACTCATTCTTCCTTCTCTAATCTCATGCAAACAGAAAAGAGATTGGGGTTGGAAGGGAAGGGAAGAGAAAAGGAAATGTCGTTACATGTTAGACTAGGTTGGTGTCAACACAGACATCCACTGCAAGAGCACAGGCACTAACTCTGAGGAGGAAGCAGCATTAGACGCTGGCTTCCATCCAACACAGTCTTCTGACTATAAAGACTCGTAAACATTCACTGAATGGCAGCTCCAATCCAGTTACCCGACAGTCACCATCACATACTTGTCCTCAGAACAAACCTGCAGCATCACCGCCGTCATTACCCCTCCTTTTGAAACTCAAGTTTGAAGATCACATGCAGAAGCCTCTTGTTGAATGTGAATCAGCTTCAACTGTAAGACTCACCACTATTTTTGTTCCATTAGGAAAGAAAAAAATCGCTGATCCTTCAGCTATGACAACATGCTGCTGCTGTGACTGCCCTGGGGAAATGTTTATCTAGTCACCCCAGCTAGGGAAGGAGCTAGCATACCAAAGAGGCATTCTGTCTAGTGCAACTTGACTCCTAAATGGGTTTATTGGGGTTATTTATATGAGCATGGGCAACTCACAAGCTCACATTAGGGCAGTCCCACTGGAAGTCTACCTTTTCTATAGATCGTGTACTCTAGCCCATTCAAAACCACGTGCAGCTGGGACAGGAAGAGCTGGTGATCTGGACCTCAGAGCAGGTCTTATTACCCTTTCTGCCTCTTCTATGTGGAACTGTTAACAACCTCTTTACTACAGACCTAGCTATCAGCTGTTGTACAGTTTATCTTACTGCCATGACTGGATCAATGTTTCTTGTAAGTCACACACTTCATCATGGCAATGGTCATGTCAGCTATACTACACATGCCAAAATATCACTGGTCACAAGATACATCCCAATTCTCTACAAGTAAACGTGTGTCTTCAAAATGGGAAATGAGCTAAGTGAGAGAGGTAAGACTCATATCTGTTCATATTCCTGCTCAAGGCAAACTCTGTCCCAACTGTACCTAAGTCGTACACTGCACACTCCTGTCCAGGATAGTTGGTGCTGAGCACTGCTAATTCTTAGGCTAGGGGGCTTTAAAAGGAAAGGGACATTTCTGACCCAAACCCCTGGTGACCTTCTTTGGGGGCAAATGAGCATTCCAAGGCAAGTGATAGAGTGACTGACAGAAGACAGACCTGTGACTGACTGCCTGGCTGGCATACAGGAGAAACTGTCTTCCTGTGTTCTTCACGTTGTGGGGTCTAGGCACCGGGCCACACACCTGAAAACAGACACGGGATGATTCATTGTGGGCAAGGCAATGCAACCGTGTCCGGACCTAAATTCAGATGCATCCTTCCTTGCTTACAGGCCTATGCTGGAGCTACTTTGGCATGCTGCTTTCCCTGCACAACTGTGATGCTTGCTGAATAATTGAAGCCCAGGCTTTGTCCATATCAGGGATATTACTGTTTGATTTTGTGATCCCAAAGGAACAGCTGCAAACAGCTGATGCCTCTGCTGGTCCTGAAATTGCTACAGAATGTGGGAATTTTTCTAGTTTCACATTGGAAAACTAGGGGGGGGGGGGACACCGGGCATTGTATTGAGAAGTGGGGGCTTCTTACATGATTTATTTAAAGGTTCAAGGATATTTGGGTGAGAAAGATGAAAGGTTAGTAAGATGCTTTTCTACCAGGCAAAACTGCGTGTGATGAGGATGTGGTTTAAAAAATTAATTATAAATGGAACAGCCCAGCCCCTAAGGAATTGAGATAATATAGAATAAGTTCCTGCTAATAGCAAGATGTGAATTTTAATGCACTTCATACCAAGACAATACTGGCCACATGGATGGACTGTAGTAGCTTTCACTATGACTCCTGGCTCATCCTGAGCTACAGCAAAAATAAAACTACAACGACTGAATTACAAAAGATAACTCCTTTGTAATTATAAGCTTCCCCGAATCGCATTCACAGATAGAGCAGGCTGGCTGCTGTGCCTTGCTGTGAACATGGCTTGTGGCCTCTGCCTAAGTCCCCACATGGGTCACAGAATAAAGGGCAGGCACTTGTTCAATGGGGTAGGGGCTCTTTGCCATGTGCGCCCTGTCAACAACGGTTACTAGTTTCTTCTCACAGAAAAACTACTGATGGAATATTTACAATTTTGTTGTGTAAGAAAAAAAAAAATATTTAAGACAGGTTCAGCAAATATTGGTGATTTACCTTAACAAAATCACACTAGAATTTATCAAATTCCTGAATTGAGGCCAAAGAATACAAATGAACATCTCGTATACTCAGTGGGAAAAGTCCTAGGGAGAAGTGGAATGCTGGAGTTCTTTTCAAACTCCAGTTCACTGATTTGCTTATTTATGTTAATCGTGTGTGTGTGTGTGTGTGTGTGTGTGTGTGTGTGTCCTAGCTGAATCTCAAGCATGAACCACTCCTCCTTCACATGCACTCTTCCCTCTGTATTCTCACAAAGAGACGAAGTCCCTTGGTACATACAAATATCGCCTACACATCACACAGAGGAAGCTTTAATTGTCTTCTAAAGGTTTGGCTACATGGAGTTAATGAATGTATGAGTGGGTGAGAAATTCATTTGACAGATGAAGCAAATGAGAAAACAAGAGTGCTAAAAAAAAAAAGAAAAAAGAAAAAAACTAGAATTTTGTCAAACTCTCCTGTCTGGGAAGGAAAAAGACGTGACTTTGAATCAAGGTGACTTGGGTTTAAACCCTGTCTCCCTCATCTCTCACTGCATGGAACCTAGCTGCTCAATGACCCAGCTCACAGCACGCTCATCGGTCAGATGAGGGTGAAAAATACTCACGGCGTATTCTTGATGGAACAGAAACATTTGATGGAGACAGTTCTTAGTGTGTTACCTAAGCTCAATAAATGTGAGTTGAATGTCAACCTGGCAGTCAAAAACTGCAGTTTGAAGAGTAGCCTTGAACAGCAATCATTTATCTTAAAACATTCTCATTTTAAAAAAAAGTCTTCATTCATTCAAAGGCAAATAATAAAGAGAAAAATTATTTTATTTGGGTTGAGTGGAGGAGAGTTTGTCGAGCATTCATAAGTTTGTAGGTACCACCACCACCCAAACTGCAGCACACACATTCAGAAAAAAATGTTGTGTGTTTAGACTTTTATTTATCCAGAGGCTTGCACCAACCTACCACCGAGCTCTATCCTAGCCCTGGACTGTTTGAGATAAGGTCTGGTTATGTAGCCCAGGCTGGCATTGAACTTATAATCCCTTATAATCTGCCCCTACACATGACAGACATGTGCTACTATGCATGACTAAGAGGTTTATACTTCTAAATACTTAAAACATGGTACTTGCTATGTACTATAGTTTTTTTTTCCTAAACATTAGGGGAGATGAGTTTTGCAATTGGTTCACAAGGCACTATATTCAGACATGTACATCAATAATTCCCACAGAAAATAAATATTAGACATTGGCACTGCTATAATCTCAATGTTTATATTGTCCCAAAATTTGTTTTTCTTTTTTTTTCCGGAGCTGAGGACCAAACCCAGGGCCTCGCACTTGCTAGGCAAGCACTCTACCACTGAGCTAAATCCCCAACCCTTGTCCCAAAATTTGTATGTTGAAATCCTCAGCACCAAGAGATGATATTAGGAGATGGAGCCTTTGCAAACTAATCGGGCCATGAGGATGGAGAACTTACACTCATGAGTGCCATACCAAAGAAGCTGGAGAGAGACCCTCATGCTTTTCCACCATGAAGTCAGAGTGAAAAGCACTGGGGAATCGAAACATCACCTCACATTATCCTGATAACCTCTTGACCTTGGGCTTGCCAGCCTCCAGAAGTGTGAGAGAGAAATTTCTGTTTACAAGTCACCTGGTCTATTACAAATTTCAGGGTATCCTGAACAAAGACAGTCAACATGTGGCTATAGGGAAGCAAGGTAGAGACGAGTCCTCTCCGAAGCCAAATTTAAAGTGAGACAGAGACAAAATGCTAGATATCCACCTCTACCCCATTTCTGTCTTCAGCTAAGGGGAGTCACTACTGTGTACCAATGGGACTCTAGTCTCCCATCAATTCTTCTACCTCCTGGACAGAAAGTTACCAAGATAGCCAGGCTACCCTCACATGCTCGCACTGAATCTAGCCGTCCTCGGTCACTCAGCATCAGCAGCTCCTACAGTCATGCCTCAGCCACCTCAGCATGTGTTATGAGTACCAGCAGACTAAGTAGACTGACCTGGCTGCGACTCAGTGCTTGTCTTCGGAACCATAACATACTGCCTCTAACGTCAAGAGCCAAGAGCTCTCTCTGAGTCAGAGACCTTTACCCAAGCTTTCTGTGTGTGTATTTTCAGTCTTTAGAAATCAGTTTCCATTCTTTGAGACCCAGAACCAACGGGTTCTGTGGCCTCCTGATCAGAGAGCAGTAGTCAGAGCAGTGTTAATATCCTCTGACTCTTAAGCTGGACTTGTACAGTGTTTACCCCAACTCTGTTTGCTTCCCGGGGCATGCTCATCATTGAGGGACGAGAAGGAGAAAAATGAATCCTCTCCTCACATGAAGCACAGCTTTCATTTAGCATCGGCAATCACTTGAAAGGGTGATTGATGGAGCTAGGGAGAGTTCCCCAGCTGCGGAAAGTGAGCGGCTGGAAAATCCACGCAGCCCTCCTCAGTCCTGGCTGCAGCCTTCCCACGTGACGAACAGGCCAGTTTCCTAGTCTATTACACAGGGCAATGACAGTAACAAGCCTGGTACCTTAAACTCAAAAGCCGTTGATGACTACCACCATGAAATGGAACAGATCTCGGAAAGCCCAAAGAGGATGCCCAGGGGAGCTCTTACACTATAGGAAATCCTAAAGGTCCCTTCAATGTCTGCTAAGGATCACCAAAGCCATGATACCTGAGAGTCGGGACCAGAAACAAAAGGCAAGGAAAGAGGGCTGTTTTAAAATAGGGAAAGTCTTGTTAGAGGCCCTGTGCCTACAAAAATATAAATAAGTAAAATTAAAAAAAAAAACATAGTGTTCTGGGATGAGAGCATTCTAATTTGTACATAGTATAAGAAATGGACTACAGGTGACTCATGGTTCACAAGCCCAAAGAACAACAAATTTTCATCTTCATGGTAATGCTAGAGGCTTCACAGGCGTCTGAAAGAAACAAAATATATGACTGTGTGTACACACACATATGTATATATGGACATACAGCATGTGTACACACACATATGTATATGGACATACATATAGCATATGTGTGCGTATATATGTGTGTGTGTATATACATGAAAAGAGAGCACAGCAGTTGCTACCAGTAAGTGAGCAATTCACTGTCTATACCACAAACCTCTCTCCAACACACCACACCCTCTTCCTTAAAGGAAGGGAAAATATGAAGACAGGGCATGGGAAGCGGGGGCGGGAGGGTAAAAGAAATCACTTGTTTCCAATGTGCAGTGCAGTGAGATATAAATATAATCAAAGGGGTTAATCTAATCCCTTTGTGAAGCACTGATTCAGAGAACAAGACAAAAACAAACCTGTGATCTGGAACTTCCTGAGCCCCCACTCAGGGGGATTAATGAGGAGTACATGGCTGTGAAATTACGTGCCCTCTGAGTCAGGAAAATGGTCCTACCGGTGCATGACCTTGAAATGAGGGGACGCAAACTTCACCTGATCCACAATTATGAAGCCCAAAAGGGAGGGGCTTGGGGAGAAGGGAAGGGATGCCTCGAAGAGGCTGTACAAATGTTCAGAATATGAAAACCCACAAATCTCAACCAACCCCAGCTTGAAGGGGGATCTAAACACGGCATAAAATATTCAGAGGCCTTGAAAAGGATGCCGGCATTCGTGCGCCAGCAGTAGGGAGCTGGCCTGTCCTCTTTATTTACATGAAGTGGATATTTTGTGGCTGTTGTTATGGACTTAGTGATGTTTGTCTCTGCTCAATTTTCTCTTTGCAATGAAAAATTGTGGCGAGATGATTTCTAGTCTTAGCTGCTTTACATGACAGTATTATCAAGGATTCATCAAGAGGCCATCTGTCGAATTTATGAAAAAAATATGCAAAAACAAAACAGATGAAAAGGAAAGAGCAAGGCAGACTGGGCCAGGGGAAGATAGATGTGGCAGCATGTGCCTCCGTGTGAAAATTACAACATTTAAATACTGAAGAATAAATTACTGCGCCGAAAAATTAGCGATGCTCTCCCACTTTAGAGGCTACCCTTACCATAAGCGCACAATGGAATACATCACATACCAAATCACCCTTTCCTCGGACCACTGTTATATCCTAATGAAAAATTAGGTGAGGAAAGGCGCATAAGCCCCAAATGGGAGGGATGAACACAAGCCAGCCTGCATTTGCTCTTATACCAAGCCACGAGACACATCTCCAAAAGGCACAGTCCATATGGAAATAAGAGCTCTCCCACCCTCATTTATTAGAAAGTCAATAAAATAAATTACAAATTGTGCAAAAAAAAATAAAATAATATATATTAAAATGACAACGAGGCTGGCCAAGCTTACACCCAAATTAGCTGGGCTGTAAAAACAATGTGTTTCAGAAAGAAAAGAGGAAGAGGCAGAGAAATGCCTGAGGATGCAAATGACCAGAACTACAGATGTCGCCCCCTCCTGGCAAGACAAAGAGCTGTGGGTGCCTACTCTTGACTTGTTCCTGAAGGACCCAGGGGTGGCTAGGCCAGGGTTCTAGCCCAGAATAGCAAGGGAATAGCTCCATTTGGAATCTCCTTCTAACAGCCCATTCAGCAGATTTCTCTACCTCTAGAATATCATCCTCCAATTTCCCTCTACCATACTCTTCCCTTATAGAATTTAATACGCAGGGAAACATCTATTCCAGTGCCCTTAGATGCTTACCGATATGGCTAACAATGGACTGAAGTAAAATACATGGAACTCTCAGTGGCTTAACAGCCTCCACCCTCACACAGGTCTCCAGAGACTAAGGAGGTCCCATCAACCCAAGAGCTAAGAGGGTGACAAGTCTATACTAAAAAGTCGTGAACAGAGTAGTAGTGTTGGCACTAGTCTAAGTGCATTGGCTAACCAGTTAACACCTGTGAGAGCATTCTCATTCACATTGCTCCCCACTTTACAGGTGTGTCTCATCTACAGTCACCAAGCTAATAAGCAAATGTTGAGGATTGGGACCCAGGCTGTCGAATATACAATTCTTATCTACCAAGTGATAATTCCTGTTGGAAAGCCAGTCTGGTCTGCATTCTTAAAGTTCTTTGCTCAAACTACATCAAGAATAAAACCCACTTCTATGACGCTGTTAGGTTCTATCACCTGCAGCCTGGTGTTCTCCCCCCTCTTTTTTCTCCCCCACCCCAGTTTTCTCTCTTCGTAGAGACAAAGGATAAGGGAGCTCCTTTGATTCTCTCTCTCATTAAAAGCAACAGACATTGATGAACATCCTAAACATTTTTGAAAGTTTTACATTTTATACACTGTTTTTCAAATTCTAAATGCATTGGTCATCTGATATAACCCAGTCCTTAATCCTAAAGGAGCCTCTATCTAAAATGATGCCCAAACTGGGAACCAGGTCATAGGCTCACCCTTCACACCCACTGCTAACAGATTTTTTGTCCTGACAATTCAAAGTATCAGCCATGCTATAAGTAGCTCACACTGGCCCAGAGTCTCCCAGTGAGGACTTGAGTTCAGGAGACAGTAAAACTATGAAGCTACTACACTGCCCTCCAACAAATATAAAAATGGTAGACAAACAAAACAGTCACTTGTCATGTGTTCCCAAATACTTCCTTCCCCATTCTCCTAATCCTGTGATGTCACCAGACTTGGAAGAGCCCAATGGCCAGATCTTGTGAACAGGACATAGAGAGCTGCCTGGAATTAATCTCCAGCCAAGAATTCTTTGAGAACTGCAAGTTTCATCAGTTTATTTCTTTGTGTAAGATTGACTCTGCTCTGTGAACCACAACTGGACCTGTCCTTGCTTCGAAGGCCACACAAAGAATATGCACACGTGAGATGAAGTTAGTGGCCCACGCATTCTGGTCTTCCACTAGTCTACCGTTTCTTCCCTTCCGCCTCTATGGAGGGTTGTACCCATTATACCAGAAGTCCATGTTTGCATAGCCCTTTGTCCAACTTCAAATTCAAAGCAATTACCGAAGACATCTTCCTTTCTGGAAAGCCCAAGAACTTCCCATCCACCAAGCTATCTTCCTTGCTTTCTCCGGTGAGTTCTAC
Organism: Onychomys torridus; assembly: GCF_903995425.1. Lineage (NCBI taxonomy): Eukaryota > Metazoa > Chordata > Mammalia > Rodentia > Cricetidae > Onychomys > Onychomys torridus. The sequence continues at coordinate 40,342,101 of NC_050444.1, read as the reverse complement.
CTGGCTGCATTCCTTGAGGACTAGTCCGAGAGGTCCATTACGCCCTGCTGCTGTACTTTAGATTTTTCTCCCTCACAGAACAGATCTTAAAGAACTATTTGGACTTAAAAAGGCTTATATTTGTTTGCTAAGTTTAAGCAAATCCTTGATCATTGTTTGCAATTTACCTACGTAATCAACAGTTGTGTTTCTAATTTATTTATCTCAGTATTGAGTCATAGGCTTCTCAGATGTCACCTGAGACCCTGGGATTAATGTGTATTAAAAAGCTGTCTAGTACATACAAGTGCACACATGGGCATGATAGATATATTGTTTTACATCATAGCTTTGATATAAATGTGACTATAACAGAAAGTCATCCGAATGTCCACCACTTCCGAGCATATAAGAGGAAAAAGTAATAAACATTTCAAACTTAGTATGTTCTAAACAGAACTCTTAATTTTTCACATCCAGAAACTGTCTTTCTCCTGCTATCCATCATCTCTAAAAATGTCACCATCACTCAATCATCCAGTTTCTTAAAACAAAACTCTCAAGTTGTCCTTACCTCCCTGCCCCCTCTCCCCCTCGTTGCTGGCTTGCTTTGGGCATTTATAAATTCCCTTTTTCTAAGAACAATACTTCCCAGCTTTGCTTTTGACAAAGACAGTGTCTCTTCTGCACACTGAGCTTTTACCCAAAACAAAGTTCACAAAATAAAACATGGATGATTACAGTGGCCTGGACAGAAAAGCACTCCATAGAGGAACCAGCTTTCATTTGGGACTTCTCTAAGTTTGAAGGGCATGAGGGTGCTTTACCCAGTGGATGCAGGTGAACCAGGCCACCAGCACCAGGCTGCACTTCTGTCCTGGTAGTGAAAGCATCTTCTGTCCCTATGATGGTTTACAGTGGCTGACCACATTATTTCTGCTTTGCTCTGCACTGTGACATCATGGCCATGATCTCACAGACAGAAGTGCTGGTTAACACACCCCAAATGTCTTAGTGCTAAAATTCACCACTCCACTTCAGGTTTCAAATGCTTGATGTGGTACCCACTCCCCCATATGCAGCCACAGACTACATACATGAACGTGGACGTTGAGCTCCTGAAGGTCACCAAAGCAGCTGACTTGCAGGGTTCCCACAGCCACCTTTGAATAGGGCAAAATTGCTCCCTTACACTAAAGTGTTTTCTGGAGAGGTTTGACACTCACCTGAGACCCTGGGATTAATGTGTATTAAATGAGTCACTCAATGCCTGATGCCACCTCACAATGAAGTCCCCATCTAACATGGAGCCTGTCGCTCCTGGGCCTCTGACTCAGCTTGGAAAGAGAGGGTGCTTCAGAGAGGAAGCACAGTTGGATGCTGGAGGTGAGAGGCAGATATCCTGAGTGGCAGCCCTAGCCTCAGCTTCTGTTCAAGTCCGTTTTGTTCATTTAAAAGCTGTGCCCTTTATGGAACAAATCTCTCCCAATCTGTGCCTGCTCAGCACCTGAGGAGGAGGCTGGGGAGAGGCAGTGTTATCTCAAATTACCACATTCCAAATAAACAGGACGCACCCTTCGGTCGCACAAACAGAAGACATGTCAACAAATCCACAAATCATCACAAGTATAAACGTGCTCTTTCCAGCCAGGGCTTTTAATAAAGATTCCCCCACACTTTTTTTTTTCTTTTCTTTTCAGACTGGCTCAATTACAATATCACTATCAGTTCGTATTACAGGTCAGAGATATGGAGCTTAATGTATGAGTGCCTCTTCTTTCTCCTAATAGCCTGTCATTCCTGGGATTTGAATGTCAGAATACAGCCTGCTGCGGTAATGCTAGGCGGCAGGCGATGATGAGAACTCTGGACGGCTGGTGAGGAGCGGTCCAGATCCCCATCTCTGGAAGGTTACCGGGGAGAGCCTTTCATTCCGCTCTGACCCCCTGATCTGACAGTGACACCCTACAAAATGAACAGCTCTCCTGCTTAAATTGTTTAACTGTAGCCTGATCAGTTTTATTATCTTGCTAATCCAGATATCAGCGCTCTCATCAGAACGGAAGATATGCATAGCATGAATTATTTTGACACGGGGACCTTTTAATTTTTGCCAGCAATATTTCACTGCCCCAATCAGGGCCCACAGTCACTGACTCTGTTCGCCTCCTGGGATGTCAGCGGACAGCACTCTCCGGCGCCAAATCACCAGGGAGCTGCACAGAGCCCTCGCCTTGGCTATTATCATCTGCATGGTCACGCTCCCATCACTGCACAGGCCCTGGGGCGGCTTCTCTGGGTATCTCTGATGGTTTATGGCCTTGCTGGGCTCTGGGATACTGTTTCCCTTTTTTTCTCCCCTCAATAAACAAGGTAAGGTGCGTTCCTAATAAAAACAGAACATGAAGAAAGCAAGCTCCACAGAGGGATGTAAGCCCTGTGGATTTAAGCAGCACTAGGCGACTCAACGGCCCACTTGAAGTTAATGGAAGCTGAGGTTAATCAACAATGTGGTTTGCTCCAGAATGAAACAGCTGGCCCTGGGGGAGGACTGGAACACACCCTCCTGAACTGTAAAGTTTGGAGGATGATTCTTAAGCAACCTCTCCCTTACCAGCCAGACCTTCCCTTCTGAATTTACATTCTGTCAGGACCCAGCACCCCTGAAGCTAGGCCCTGTTGTCATTGCTTGTGCTCTGGCTTGGTGCCCCAGCCACACTGGGTGCTCGGGTAGTGCCGGCTATCTTGACCCATCCCAGTAAACAATACAGCGCACAGCACCTTCTTTGCAAGAACCACCAGTAGCTGCTCCTCTGCTCGACCAAATTTAACACATCCACTTTTTCCCAAAGGCCATGTCATTTACTGTTTCATTCTTTGCAAGGACTGCCAGAAACGTCAAAGACAAATTTGCTTTTCCTCAAACTATTAAGCACAGAGGGGCCAGAGAGAAGGCAGTGAAGAGCACTTGCTGCTCTCAGAGAAGATGGGCATTTGGTTCCCAGCACTCACATGAGGCTGCTCACACCCGCATGTAACTCCAGCTCCAGGGGTTCTTAAGCCCTCTCCTGGCCTCCCAGGATGCCTGTACTTCTATGCATAGAGTCACACTGACATACACGTAACTTAAAATAAATATTTTTAATTAAGCATAGCATCATCATATGACATTAATTTCACTTCTGGGTTGTATACTTAAAGTACTGTAAGCAAGGACTCAAGCAGGTATTTGCACAGTCATTGTGGCTCCGAACACAGTATTGGAAAGGTAGAACTAGCCAAGTGTCCATCAGCGGGTGGATGGACATTTGGTACATACCCACGATGGAACATTAGTGAGCCTTATAAAGGAATGCCGTTCTAACATGTGCTACAATATGGATGAACTTGGAGGAATGTATGCCAAGAGAAACATGGAGGACAAAAATAAGATAGACACTGTGTAATCCTGCTGGCATGAGGCACCAACACTGGTCAGATTCACAAAAGAAAGTAGAATGGCAGCTGCCAGACGCTGGAGGCAGAGGAAGCAGTAGATGGGGGGGGGGGGCGGTGATTGTTTACAGGTAGCAGGTACAGAGTGTCAGTTTTGTGGGATGTAAGGCTTATAGAGACAGACAGCAAAGTGACTGTTGTACAGAATCACCAGTCAAGACCTCTGTACTTTGAAAATCAAAATGACCAATTCTGTATTATACATATTCCATCGAAATAAAATTTGTTGGCATTGTGACTGAATGCTAACAAATGTAAAAATCTTTTAGAATGTATACTATATAATTACATCATTATTGGCTTTCTTTATTCTACTACACTTACATTTTCCTCACTAGATTTTTTTATATCCTATATTTTCATATGTGAATTTATGAACCATGATTTTTTTTTTTTACACAACAGGAAGGATTTGAATAGTAGAATATACTCAGACTGGCATGGCAAAGCCATTGGATTCTGTGTCACAAGGAAATATGTTTCTGAAACATATTGGTGGTGCTGTGAGCCTGTCACATATGGCTACTCCTCCTTGGGTGCCCTATAGGCTTTACCGCTTTTCTGAGACTTTCCCCAGCCTTGGGTACCTTTATACCAAACCCCTGGCCACAAGTCCTGGCCTTATGGGAATGCAACCTTCACAGCTTCCTGGATCCCACGCTTTGAAAGACTTCTCACTGATTCCATGTCCTTGGTCTTTTCTGCTATCTAACACTAAAAGTTTTTAACAACTTTTAAACCAAGCGCCCACTGTGTTTTTCACACTGCCTCATAAATTGTGTTGCTCATCTTGCCCTCGGTGAACTAAAAGCATCTTTGCAGAAATCAGCCTGTTTTATTTCTATCAGATCCCCAGCCTAAACCATGCTCCATAGGCTGTGTTGTAGGGTTTCCTAATACAGAGTCAGCCTTCCACATCCATGGCTTCTGCATGTGTGAGTTCATACAATCACAGACAGAAAACATTTCAAAAGAAAAAGCCACAACCATAGCAAAGTTGTGCAGGCTTTCTTCTTGTCACAAATCTATAAACAAAGCAGTATAATAGTTATTCAATAGCATTTATAGTGTATCAGGCAACATAATCTAGAGGTTACTTTAAATGCACAGGAGATGTGCTTTGATTATATGTAAATACTATGCCTTTTTTTATAAGGGACTTAAGCATCCGTGGAGTGTGGCACCCAGTTAGAATTACACTCGGAACCAATCCCCCTGGATATCACAGGTCACCTATATTGACTGAAATCACATTAAGTCTCTATCTCAAAGAATTAAAGTTTCCTTCTTCAAAATCACTGAATCAAACCCACTCCAGACAGTGCTCCCAAAGCAGGAAGGCCAGGCTGAGCATGGGAAGGAGCCTCATAAGTGCAGGCAGGAGCTAAGAGGACACCGTGTCCTTGGTCTTTCTAGGCTAGAGTCCATATATGGAAATCACTTTGACCATGAGAACATGACATGTCTAACACCCACAGCCCACATCACCATAGACCAGGTCACATTCACAAGAAAGAACCATATGAAAATTATCCCATAGTGCCATCATGAACACCACTTTTAAACTCCACAGAGTACAAATGACTCTGTACAGTAACCTAAAATTTTAATTTGAAAAGTTAACAACAACAACAAAATCTCTCCAGAGATACCATTTTCAAAGCCTCTGTGGGTGGTACGGACTAACCATCCACTCTTTCCCACTTCCCTGGGAGGTAAGATTCTAAGTGGCTTCTCACTGTAGCTACAGAGACGCAGAGAATGAAGAGTTCTTGAGGAGCAATGTGAGGAAGGTGTGTGCTAGGAAGGGAAGTTGAAGAGCAACTGTTGCCAGGTCCTGCCAGCTCAGCCCACTTCACGTTCAAGGCTTGCACGCCGTCAGGTTTACAGCAAAAGCTGTCCAAACGCTGACATCTTCCATGTTCTTATTTCTCCAAACCCAGCAAAATGTCAAGAAATTTCAACCAAAGAATGGGCCACATGGCAGAAGAGTTTGTCATTTAATTTCTATTTTCATGGGCGTCAGAGAACGAACAAATCAGACATTAATTGAGACAAGGAAGAGGGAAGAAGTGGGGAACTGGGTGTGGGGCCAGAAGGGGACCCAGGAGGGCCCAGGCCAGCATTCTTTCTTTTGCAACTCACACTGAGCCACCCCCCCCACCCACATGCTCACTCTGTTCCTAACAGCATCTTCATCAATTAAGATTCTCTGAGACTGGCAGGCTCCAAGATCAACAGCACCATCCACATATTCACTATTCCACTGGCACGGCCAACAATTCGAATATTAAAGTAAAGCAGTACACGCTGCCATGTCTTTTGTATACAGACAGCTGAAGCTGCATCCAAGTTTGGCACCAAAAGGCCAAGTCCCATATTTTCAGCCACCCACACGCCAAACCCTATAATAACCACAGATTCTAGATGTAAGATTTTTCAGACGCTCGCAGCAAAGGAAAACTAATAGTCATGTTTCTTCATGTGCTTCTTTTTCTAACAGAGCAGTTTCTCAACTTGAGAAACTCGTGGAAGTAGGAAATGAGAACAAAGGGTGCTTTGGAGACATTTTCACCAGATGTCAAGTGGCGCTCTATTTATTTAAACAGAAAGCCCCACTTTGTACATTTGGTTCACTCTATGGTATGGGCTCCATAACAAGTATTTTTTTTAATCAGTAAAAAGCTGCCATGAGCGTGCTTAAGTTACAATAGGGCGTCGGGAATGTCTGTCGGCTGAGACAGAGCGTTGCTCTTTTTGCTTTGGGGTTGAAATGTAAACTCCTCTCCCACCCTCCTTCTATACTAGAGGAGACGTTACAGCAAAAGTTCTTCCCAGACTGATAAATAACTGCATGTGGCCAAAAGTAGAAACAAAGGGTCTCAGTCTTGCTGCACTTTGAAAGGTAGGTATTTAAGCTGGAAAGTGCCCTTCCATGTGATTGGGCTCCTGTGGCATGAATGGGCCATCAGAACCTGAATTCTGAGAGCTTATGATGCACCTGCAATTAGAGGGGGCAAAAAATGCTAACCTGAAACTTCTCTGAGCTTCTGCAAATAAGCAGAGTGTTGGGGTTTATTTTTTCCTGCATCAGAAATGTCTTGGCATCCAGAATTCTGCTCAACAGAGAATGTACTTTCAGGTCAGATCCATTGAGGGTTGCTCCGCCTGTCAGAAATGAGCCCCCTTCCTACTGACAAGGCAGAGGCTGTTGGACAGAGAAGACAGACTCACTTGGCTCATGTTAGAAATAGACAAAATGTTTCAGAGATGAGCAAACAGAGGCACACATACTCCCAGACTATCAAACCATCAACTCCAGGTTCTGCAGAGCACAGAGCAGCATGCCAGAAACAATGAATGAGCAGCGTGTTGATAATTTGAACAAGCACAAAAGAAACAAGAGAGTTTTGAGTAATTTGAAGACCGTGGTAGAAGACAAAGCCTTTAACTATGGAACAATCTAAAATACAAATGCAGGAGGCATCTAGGAAAGTCCCAACAGCCCTGGGACTGTCTAATAAGGGGACTCCTAGCTGGACTTCAACAGACTAGCCACTGAGGCACACTCCATTCCCCCAATGGATGGTCCCATACCAATGCACATATGGACAGCAATAATTGGATTCAGTAGGTAGTTTTTCAAAGGACATAAAAATGAAAGAGGAGAGTTAGAGGAAGGGAGGGTGTGGGTGGACATGATTAAGATGCACTGTACATATCTATGAAATTTTAAAAAGATTCAAAAAGAGAAAAATTAGGTATCTGGAAGAAAAATGGAAAAGAAATGGAGCAGACAGAAATTAAGTCGAAAACATGAAAAACAGGTTAGAAAATATGAAAGGATAATGGCAAGATGCAAGGTTAGCTCTAACGTTTTGATCTCAACTGCCAAAGAAAACAAAGAGCGTGGAGAGTGAGGGAAGAAAGTAGCAATCAAGGGTTTCCTAAAACTGTTGCAAGATGCTCATTTTTAGATTCAGGATCACCGAAGAAAACAACACAAACTTACACACAGATAGCGGGGAAGTGGTACAACTCCGAAACACTAAAAGTCACTGAGTTATCCTGCAGCCAGATCTCAAGAGCAACCAGAGGCTAGAGGCAGATCTCATACCAAAATGGTACGTGAGATGGGCAGGAAACTAATTTCTCAGCAGCAACAACGGATGCCACAGACAAACAAAATGATGGCAAAGCCATCTTGGCACACTGAATGACTTTGCATGAACAATCCTAAACTAAAGAAATACCTAAAGGTTGCATTTGAGAAAAGCAAGGGTTGAATGGTGAGAACACTCACGATGGATGCCCATGGAGAAATCTAAGGAACATTGTCTAAGCATCAGAAATACTGCTCTCTGCAGTCTGGCAACTAGATATCAAACATAGAACTAAAGTCATCACACTCGTTTGAAAGAAGAAGGCATGGAGGTGCCAAGCCACACCTGCAGTGGTGAAGAGCATGACCACTGGTTGTCCATGGGGTTTGAACTCAGTCTGAGGTCCCATCTCTCTGCAGGGGAGCCTGGAATAAAGAGAGCACTAGCCCGAGCAGAACACAGCCTCTGCCACAGCCTGCCCTCCCTGTTACTGTTTTAGTTTCTTTTTTATCTTTTTGAAAATTTTTTATTATTTGAAAGAGGTTTTCATACAATATATTTTGATCATATTCTTTCACTCCTACCTACCTAACCCCACACTCATCCTCTCCTCTCCTCTCCTCTCCTCTCCTCTCCTCTCCTCTCCTCTCTCTCTCTCTAAAAAAAAAAAATTTAATAGAAGCTGTATTGAGAAATTGTTAATAGACCATGAAAGCACCCTTTTGACATGTATAATTTGGACTGGTGAGAGAGAGCTATGTAGACAAAGGTGCCTGCGACCAAGCCTAACTACTTGAATTTGATTCCAGGACCCACGGGTGGGGAGAAAAGGAAAAAACTGACTCCCACAAGTTGCTCTCTCTCTGTCTCTGTCTCTCTGTCTCTCTCCTCTCTCTCCATACACACACACACACACACACACACACACACACACACACACACACACTCTAAACATATAAAATTAACGTATGTAATTCAAAGGCTTATAGCATATTCACAAAGTTTTGTAAATATCACCACTAATTTTAAGTCCCTTACCTGTCAGAATCCCCTTTTGTTCTCTCCCTCATGCCCTCAAAATCACTAATCTATTTTCTGGCTTTATAGATTTGTCTAATTCAAACACTTCATATAATTACATATATATTTGATGCGATATGTTGCCTTCTTTCTTGCTTGTTTTAGTTATGATATTTTTGAGATTTATATATATTAAGGTATGCACCAGCACTTCATTTATTTTAATGAGCAAAAAAATTTCCAGTGGCTAGGTAGGCCACATTTATGTATTCATGTATTACTTACTGAGTATTGGAGTGGTGCTGTTTTCTGCCATGTATAATGTAGTGTGAATATTCAAATATAAGTTTTGTTCTGTCATCTATTTCCTGTTCTCCTGTGTATGTACATACCTGGCAGTGAAATTACCAAGTCACAAGGTAATTGTTCTTAATGTTGAAGGAACTATAACACTGTTTCCCAAAGTTGTGATGATATTTTATACTCTAATCTGCACTATTTTAAGTACCGAATTCTCCACATTCTTGTCAACACTGGTTGTTTTCTATTTTATTTTGGCCATCTTAGTGAGTGTGGAATAGTACCTCTAGTGACTAATGACACAGAGAACTCTTCAATTCTTCTTTGGAGAACTGTTTATTCGATCCATTTGCCCACTTTTAAATTGGATTGTCTATATTTTATGTTTATTGATAAGTTTTTGCTATCTGTATTCTGGTAACTAAATATCAAACAGAGAAGTTTGGATCCAGTTACTGAAGTGGAAACATACAGCCTCTTCACCAATGAGAAAGTGTTTAATCTCCCATTTTTGCTTAAATTTATTTGTAGATTCAGGACAATTCCAATGAAATGTCCATGGTTTTGTGTGCATGGTTATAACAGATATTTGACAACGCAACTGAAAATTTTAGATAAAAGATTAATGGACAAGAAAAAGTCTTCCACAAAACAACAAAAGAATGGGTTTGCCTTGACAAGTACAAAGCTTAATAAAGATATTCAGATGTTAGTGGGGTAATGAAGATGCAGACAGGGATAAGCAAAACGGATCATAAGAAGAGAGTACAAATAAAGCCACATACCCGCAGTTTGCACCTAGTTCTGTGGGTCCATCAGGGTCAGATTCCATTCTGAAGACAAAATTAAGTCTTTATACCATACAAAAATAGGGGGAAAATGAGGATGGATCATAAATTTAAATGCAAAAGGCAAAACCTTTTAGGAAAGCAGAGGATAGAAATCTCCATTATTTTCTTGCTTGCTTGCCCACCCCAGCTTGTGGTTTTAGAGCACACAGTGAGAATTCTGACTGGACGCAGCACGAGGATTTTCAGAAGCCATCCTGGCCTTGGCCTCATCCACTCTCTGGTGTCAGAGTGCTCATTCCAGAGAGTCCCACAACAGCATGCTAAACTCTTAAACTCTAAAGGACTCGTATTGGGGCATGTGACAGTACAGGTCACAGAAGAAAAAGTATCTTTGAAGCCACCAAAGAGTAGGTAGAGGGATCTTCAGTAAGATTTACACGGTTTTCTTTTGTTTTGTTTTGTTTTATAATAGACCACTGTGGCCAGGAGACTGTAGGAAAACATTTTAGAATGTTTTTTTTATAAAAAAAAAAAAAAAAGGAAAAAGAAAAAAAAAAGAACTCTATCCAGCAAAACAGTTCCTTCAGATAAAAAAAAAAAAAACATTTCCTGGAAAACGAAAGTTTAAGGTATCTGGTGCTTCTGCATCTCCCCTGCAAGAAATGTATAGTCCTCAAGGCTAAAATGACACCAGATAGTAATTTAAAGTTAAGGAGATGGGATAAAAGAGAGAGGAGGTAATGTACTAGAGGCTGTAAGGGGCTGAAGTGAAAGGAAATAGGTTGGGCCAAGGGCAGACACCTTTAATCCCAGCACTCCAGAGGCGGGTGGATCTGAGTTCAAGGCCATTGTGGTCTACTTAGAAGTTCCATGACAGCTGGAGTTAAGGGTAGGGTATTGCTGGGCTTCTTCTGTATGGAGTGATAAAGTACTGGTGTTTACTACAAAAACAGTATATTGCCACTTGTATACTTTTGTTCAAAGCAACAAATCTTAGGTTTCTAATTTGGAATTTGTGTATGTGTGTGGGCATGTATGATGGTCAAAGGACAATTTGCAGTACTTGGTTCTCTCCACTCACCATATGGGTTCCAGGAATTGAATTCAGGTCTCCAGGTTTGGTGGCAAGTGTCTTTGCCCATTGACCCATCTCACCAGCTCCTGGAGTGTATGTATTTTTTGACAATAATCTGTGTTTAGCCTGAACTGTAGTTTGGTATTGTCTCAAAAAGAATGTGTAAAGCGGGGTGGTGATGGCATATGCTTTTGGTACCAGGACGTGGGAGACAGGCAGATCTGAGTTTGAGGCCAACCTGATCTATACAGAGCAAGTTCGAGGATGGCCAGAGTCATACAGAGAAACCCTGTCTCAAACAAACAAACAAACAAACAAAAGTATAAGCTTTCACTAGTTTATGTGGATATTCTAATATCAAGTTGGTCTTGCTTGTACTTTTCAATCATGCCATTTTTTTATCATCTTGTTGCATTTGAACTTATCAATATTTCTCACCAAGGATTTTTTCTTTGTATTCATAAGAGTAGTGTTGACTTGTAATTTTCTTCTTATACTTTGTGAGAGTGACATTATATCCATAGGGCTTTCAAGAAAAAAAAAAAGAAATCGACATTATTTCAAGGTGGAGAGTCATCTGATGGTATTATGGTAAAACACATACCAAAATGATAGTGAACATCCTCATGAACCCTAGGGATATCCATGTTCATTATGAACCACACTAGCTGATTCAGGTCCATAATTTATCTCAAAAATCCTGGAAACTAGTAAGAAACAATTCAAAAGAAAATGAGATAAAACACTTGAAGAAGCCCATCACTGTAATAAGATGAATAACCAAAAATATATGAAAAGTGTTCCAACTCGTAGAGAAAACACATGCTGAAACCACATGAAATGCCATTTTCTACTCACCAGCACTGCAAAGGCTTGGAGTCTGACAAAATCCAGAATATGGAGAAATAGGGCCTTAATTAATGTAACTACTGTAAGAATCATGAAATTAGCTGATCAAATCAAAAATGACTATAAAGTCCCCCTCAGATTTATGTTGCTTGAGAAATCATTGTGGTGTTCACGTAACTATAAGTACTGGAAAACTAAAACAGATGCAAAGTCAGTCAAATATAGACCAAACACATCAACCAGGCTATGTGTACATGAGCACATACCTGGTGCAGCCGAGATTAATAAACAGCAAGACACACAAGAGCAAAGGTTACTCTGCAGAGCCCAGCACTAAGTGAAATGATGAAACTCAAAACAAGCATGAACTAGATGGCTGTGTTTTGTTGATATTCAAAAACACACAAAATTTAGCAATATCTTACTAAAGTATGCAAGAATATATGGAAAGACATAAAGAAAAGCAATTTAATGGAAATCAGAAAAATCTGAAGAATGATAAGCTCTGACTTTGTAAGAGCCATGCCAGCACCCAACTGGACTAAAAGGTGAGTCTTTATCCTCATACCCAAACACCCCAGCCACTAGGCTTTGGGCCCAGGGGCACAACCCTGTGCCCCTACACCCCCACCCATTGTAGTTCCAGCTTCAGGCCAGTTGGCAGGCAGACCTCCTGCACACATGACAGACTACCACCATCCCCCATCAGACCCTGTAGCCCAAGCCCCAACTCCCCCAAATCCCACCCACCCTCAGAGTCTGCAACTGTTTCCTGAGACAGAGTCTGCCAGCACCCAACTGGAGTAAGAGGCCAATTGGCAGGCAGACCTGCGGACAGGTCAGACTACCACCATCTACCACACGGGAAGACTGCAGCTACTCCCTGAGACAGAGCCTACTAGTGCTAGTTGGACTAAGAGCTGCTCCCTAAGACAAAGAGTCCATCAGCATTGACTAGACCAAGAGCTCCCACTGGATCAAGAGTATCAATCAGACCAAGAGAGGCTCCCTCAGACACAGACACAACTTGCACCAAGTGGAGAAAGAGATAGGAGGATCCTGGTGCAAAACTACAGTCAACAACATAAAAACCAATATGGCTCCATCAGAACCTACATCATCAAGACCTGAACATCCCAACACAGAAGAAACAGAAGATATCTACCATAAAAATGACTTTAAGAAGATATTAGAGAGCTTAAAAGAGGAAATGAAAAATTCCCTTAAAGAAATCGAGGAAAAGTCAAACAAAAAATTGGAAGAAATCAGTAAATCCTTTGAAAGCCAAGAGAAAGCATTAAACAAGTGAGGGAAACAATTCAAGATTTCAAAACTGAAATTGAGTCAACAAAGAAGACACAAACTGAGGTAATGCTGGAAGTGGAAAAATCTGAGTAAACAAACAGGAAATACAGATGTAAGCATAACCAACAGAATGCAAGAGATGGAAGAGCTGATCTCTGGTGTTGAAGATACAGTAGAAGAAAAAAGGTTCATCAGTCAAAGAAAACACTAAAGCCAACAAAGTAATAACCCAAAATGTCCAGAAAATTTGGGACACCATGAAAAGACCAAACCTAAGAATAATAGGGATAGAAGAAGGAGAAGAATTCCAACTCAAAGGCACAGAAAATATATTCAACAAAATCATAGAAGAAAACTTTCCCAACCTAAAGAAGGAAATGCCTATAAAAATACAAGAAGGTTACAGAACACCAAATAGACTGGATCCAAAAAAAGTCCCCTTGCTACATAATAACCAAACCACTAAACATACAGAATAAAGAAAAAATATTAAGAGCTGCAAAGGAAAAAGTTCAAGTAACATATAAAGACAGACCTATAAGAATAACACCTGAATTCTCAATGGAGACTCTAAAAGCCAGAAGGTCCTGGACAGATGTTAGGCAGATACTAAGAGACCATGGATGCCAACCCAGACTATTATACCCAGCAAAACTCTCAATCAACATAAATGGAGTAAACAAAATATCCTATGATAAAACCAGATTTAAAAAATATCTCTCCACAAATCCAGCCCTACAGAAAGCACTTGAAGGAAAAATCCAACCTAAGGGATACACCCATGAAAACACAGGCAATAGATAGTCTCATACCAACAAATACCAAAGAAGGGAAACATACAACACTACCACCAAAAATAATAGGAATTAACAATAACTGGTCATTAATACCCATCAATATAAATGGTCTCAATTCACCAGGCTAACAGAATGGATACAAAAATAAGATCCATCCATTTGCTACATACAAGAAACACACCTCAACTTCAAAGACAGACACCACCTCAGAATAAAAAGCTGGGAAAAGACATTCCAATCAAATGGATTTAAGAAGCAGGCTGGTGTAACTATCCTAATATCTAATCAAGTAGACTTCAAACTAAAATCAACTGAAAGAGATCAGGAAGGACACTACATATTTATCACAGGGAAAATCTGACAAGATGAAGTCTCAATTCTAAATATTTATGCCTCAAATTCAAGGGCACCAACATTCATAAAAGAAACATTACTAAAGCTTAAATTGCACATCAAATCCCATACACTAGTAGTGGGAGACTTCAACACCCCACTCTCACCAATGGACAGGTCTGCCAGACAGGGAACTAACAGAAATTATGATTCAAATAGACTTAATAGATATCTACAGAATATCCACCCTAACACAAAAGAATATACCTTCTTTTCAGCTCCTGATGGAACCTTCTCCAAAATTGACCACATGCTTAGTCACAAAGCAAATCTTAACAGATACAAAAAAAAATTGAAATAACCTCCCATGTCTTGTCAGACTACCATGGCTTAAAGTTAGATTTCAATAACAACAAAAATTACAGAAAGCCTACAATCTCATGGAAACCGAATAATGCCAAATTGAATCACCAATGGGTCAAGGAAGAAATAAGAAAGAAATTAAAGATTTCCTAGAATTCAATGAAACAAACATACAACATACCCAAACTTACAGGACACCATGAAAGCAGTGCTAAGAGGAAAACTCATAGCACTAAATGCCCACATAAAGAAGTTGGAGAAATCTCACACTAGTGACTCAACAGCACAACTGAAAGCTCTAGAACAAGAAGAAGCAAACTCACCAAGGAAAAACAGATGCCAGGAATAATCAAATTGAGGTCTGAAATCAATAAAATAGAAACAAAGAGAACAATGCAAAGAATCAATGAAACAAAGAGTTGGTTCTTTGAGAAAATCAACATGATAGATAAGCCCTTATCCAAATTAACCAAAAAGCAGAGAGAGAACATCCAAATTAACAAAATCACAAATGAAAAGGAGGACATAACAAAAGACAATGAGAAAATCCAGAGAATCATCATACTTCAAAAACCTGTACTCCACAAAATTGGAAAATCTGAAAGAAATGGACAATTTTCTGGATAAGTACCCCATACCTAAGTTAAATCAAGACCAGATTAAACTATTTAAATAGACCAATAACTTCTAAGGAAATAGAAACAGTCATTAAAGTCTCCCAACCAACAAAAGCCCAGGACCAGATGGTTTCAACACAGAATTCTACCAGATTTTCAAAGAAGAGCTAATACCAATACTCTTCAAATTGTTCCACACTATAGGAACAGAAGGAACATTACCAAATTCTTTTTATGAGGCTATAATTACCCTGATACCCAAACCACACAAATATGTAACAAATAAAGAAAATTACAGACCAATCTCCCTCATGAACATTGGTGCAAAAATCGTCAATAAAATACTGGCTACCCAAATCCAGGAACACATCAAAAAAATTATCCACCATGACCAAGTAGGCTTCAACCCAGGGATGCAAGGATGGTTCAACATATGGAAATCTGTCAATATAATACACCATATAAACAAACTGAAAGAAAAAACACACATGATCATCTCATTGGATGCTGGAAAAGCCTTTGACAAATCCAACACCCCTTCATGATAAAAGTTTTATAGAGATCAGGAATACAAGGAACATACCTAAACATAATAAAGGCAATTTACAGCAATCCAACAGCCAACATCAAATTAAATGGAGAGAAACTCAAAACGATTCCACTAAAATCAGGAACAAAGCAAGGCTGTCCCCTCTCCCGATACTTATTCAACATAGTACTGGAAGTTCTAGCTAGAGTAATAAGACAACAAAAGGAAGTTAAGGGGATACAAATTGGAAAGGAAGAAGTCAAACCTTCACTATTTGCAGATGATATGATAGTATACATAAGTGACCCCCAAAATTTTACCAGGGACTCCTACAGCTGATAAACACCTTCAGTAATGTGTCAAGATACAAGATTAACCAAAAAATATCAATAGCCCTGCTATATACAAATTTAAAATGGGCTGAGAAAGAAATCAGAGAAATATCACCCTTTACAATAACCAAAAATAATATAAAATACCTTGGGGTAACTCAAACTGAGCAAGTGAAAGACATGTATGATAAGAACTTTAAGTCTCTGAAGAAAGAAATTGAAGAAGATATCAGAAAATGGAAAGATCTCCCATGCTCATGGATAGGAAGAATCAACAAAGTAAAAATGACAATCCTACCAAAAGCAATATACAGATTCAATGCAATCCCCCTCAAAATCCCAACACAATTCTTCACAGACTTGGAAAGAACAATACTTAACTTTATATGGAAAAACAAAAAACCTAGGAGAGCTAAAAGATTCCTGTATAATAAAGCAATCTCTGGAGGCATCATGATCCCTGACCTCTACTATAAAGCTATAGTAATAAAAACACCTTGGCACTGGCAAAAAAACTAACATGTGGACCAATGGAATCGAATTGAAGACCCTGACATTAATTAATCCACATACTAATGAACATATGATTTTCGACAAAGAAGCCAAAACTGTACCATGGAAAAAAGAAAGCATCTTCAACAAATGATATTGGCATAACTAGATGTCAACATGCAGAAGATTGCAAATAGATCCATATCTGTTGCTATGCACAAAACTCAAGTCCAAGTGGATCAAAGACCTCAACATAAATCCAGTTACACTGAACTTGATAGAAGAAAAAGTAGGAAGTAGTCTGGAACAAATTGGCATGGGAGACCACTTCCTAAATATAACACCAGTAGCACAGACACTGAGAGCAACAATTAATAAATGGTACCTCCTGAAACTGAGAAACTTTTGTAGAGCAAAGGACACAATCAATAAGACCAAAACAACAGCCTACAGAATGGGAAAAGACCTTCACCAACCTCACATCTGACAGAGGGCTGATCTCCAAAATATATAAAGAACTCAAAAAGCTAGACATCAAAATACTGAACAATCCAATTAAAAACTTGGCTACAGAGTTTAACGGAGAGTTCTCAAAAGAAGAATCTCAAATGGCTGAAAGGCATTTAAGGAGTTGCTCAATATCCTTAGTCATCAGGGAAATGCAAATCAAAACAACTCTGAGATACCATCTTAAACCTATCAGAATGGCTTAGATCAGAAACACTGAAGACAGCTTATGTTGGAGAGGATGTGAAGCAAGGGGAACACTTCTCTGCTGTTGGTGGGAATGTAAACTTGTACAGCCACTCTGGAAATCAGTATGGCGGGAATAAGTCTTCCTCAAGACCCAGTTATACCACTCTTGGGCATATACCCAAGGAATGCTCAATCTTACCACAAGGACACATGTTCAACTATGTTCATATCAGCATTATTTGTAATAGCAAGAACCTTGAAACAAAATGGATGTCCCTCAATTGAAGAATGGGTAAAGAAAGTATAGCACATATACACAATGGAGTACTACTCAGCAGTAAAAAACAATATCATGAAATTTGCAGGCAAATGGATGGAACTAGAAAATATCATCTTGAGTGAGGGAACCCAGAGTCAGAAGGACAAACATAGTATCTACTCACTCATAAGTGGATACTAAATGTGAGGGAAGGGATGCCAGACTGCAACCCACAACTCCAGAAAGGCTAGCTAACAGGGAAAGACCCTAGGAGGGACACATGGATGACCCTGTGAAGAAGTGGATGAGATCTACATGAATGGACTGGGTGTTGGGCAGGGGAGTAGCAGAGGGCAAGGAGAAGGGGGTGAGAACATAGGGAAATGGGGGGGTGAAGCTGGAACAGGGACAGAGTGGGAGGGCAGGGAGGAAGATACCATGATAGATGAGGACATCATGGGAATAGGAAGAGGCAGTATGCTTGGGAGGCTCTTGGGAATCCACAAGGTTGACCCCACCTTGTTCTGTTGGCAGTGGTCCAGAGGGTGCCTGGACCGGTCTACTCTGGTGACCAGCATGGTAAATAACCTAACTGTCATCATAGAGCCTTTGTCCAGTGACTGATGGAGGCAGATACAGAGATCCATGGCCAGGCACCATGCTGAGCTCGGGGAGTCCAACTGATGAGAGAGAGGAGGGATTCTGCAGGCAAGGGATATAGAGATCATGATGGAAGGATGTACAGAGATGACTGGCCACACTAGTGAAAGCCCATGAACTGTGGACTGGTAGCTGTGGAGCCCCCATGGGACTAGACTAGTCCCTCTGGATACAGAAGGCAGTTGTTTGGCTTGAACTGTTTGGGGGGGGGCACCCAGGCAGGGGGATCGGGACCTGTTCCTGGTCTGTGGGCAGGCTTCTGGAATCCTATGCCTGTGGTGTGACACCTTGCACAGCCTTGGTGCAGTGGGAAGGGGCTTGGACCTGCCTAGGCTCAGTGTGCTGGGCTCTGCTGACTCCCCATGGGAGACCTTGATTTGGGGGATGTGGGGATGCGGGGTAGCTTGGTTAAGAGGACTGAGGAGTGGGAGGAGGAAGGAGGGGGATCTGTGGATAGTATGTAGAGTGAGTAGAAAATTTCTTAATAAAGAAAAATGGAAATAAATAAATAAATATAAATGAATGAATGAATGAATAAATAAATAAATAAATAATAGAAATGATGTTCCTCTGCAGGGGCTAAGGCAGGCATATATACATTCTCTATACCATTTGTAAAGGGTGTGTGTGTGTGCTCATACATGTGATTAATATATAATAGATTAATATAATAAGAATATAATACATATTTTCTCTTTTATGCAATCCATATTGAACTAATACTACTCCATCAAAACACCTGCTATCACAACCACCAATCACCGACCCCCAGGCACGCAGTAAAGCCCTAAAGCATTGGCTTCATTCTCTGTATTTGGAGCACACACAGCTTAACCACAATGTAATTCCGTGAGCATCTCTTGACATAACTTTTGTCAGAAATGCTCTGGCTTCTCAGTTCTGGTCATTTAAAATTTAGAAGAAGGCAAGGTGTCGTCGCAGACTCATTTAGGATAAGGCTCTGCCAGCCGTGCTCTTGATGTTCCTCCTTACATCCTTAGTGTCAAACACTGAAACTGAGAGCCATTCCAAAAGAAGTTAGAGGCAATTAACTATGGGCCAGTCAGATCTAAAGAGAGCGGAGGGATTAGCTTGGACATGGAAAATGACTGCCATTCCTCCAGCAATCTGTTGATAAAGGTACCGCAAAGGGCCTAGCAACGACAAATGGCCTCAAACCATCCTCTGTCTTCAGTCAAGCCAGACTCCTAAGTCCCAGAGTAAGGGTGGTTCCAGTGTTGGAAGTTAGACGAAATTCTTCCACAGCCTATTTTCATGGTGTGAATATGACTGTCTCCTGGGGCTCACATACTGAGCTTTTGATTGGTTTGGGGGGAAGTGCTTGTATCCCCATTGTTAATCCCTCAATGGATTCATAGTATCTTGGTATTGTTATGATGTGTATAAGGTGCAAATCAGGGCCTATCTGGAAAAAGTAGGTCACTGGAGACATATCCTTGACAACTGGATCTCAATCTCCACCCCATTCACGGGCTACCATGATGTAAAGCGCTCCCTCCAGCATATTTCCCTGCCGCCTTAATGTTCTACCAGTAGCATAGGACCGAGCAACCATCAACTGAAACCATGACCCCAAGTAACCGTTTCCTTTCTTAAGCTGGTTACATAAATGATTTTCCCCAGTAAGTCTGACTAATATGGCCACTGTATCCTTCTCTGAATACCCATGGCAATAAAGCCAAAATTTCTCAGTGAAAATTGACAGGATGGAGAAGGGAGGCCAGAGGGGGACGTTCCATCCCACCATGAACATCTGTGTGGTCTTGGGACACATCTTAGAGCTAGTCTGGGCATTAATGAGTCACTATATTAAGCACTGGTCACATGGTAGATGCTCCCCAAAAGGCAGCTGTTTTCTCCAAGCATAGTCTGCCATGGCAAACAAAGCCTCCACCCCACTGTACCAAATATCTAAGGTACAGTTAGCACCCATGATTATCAAGGGAGCTAATTTAAAGGCTACCTAAATACCTGAGCTTACTGCTAGGACTATTTTATGTCTCTGAAAACCGCTTCCTGAGCATAGAGCTTAGAACAGCTGTATGCACCGACCTCCAATCATCAGAAATTCCCCGTTGGCCTGAAAACTCTTGTGAGAAAAAGAAGAAGTGAAGAAGGAGTAAAAGTGCTTGAGATAAGTGTGGCACCCAGACACAGGGACGCTGCCTGAAATCTATCTACCTGTTCGAAAGGTGTTGTAAAGATGTTTGGATTCTTTTGTTCTAATTTTGTGTTGTTAAATATAGATAACATTTTGACAATCTGGGAAATGGAGAACTGTTTTTATGAAACTTTGTTGTTGCTAAAAATAGATTCTGATAAACACAGAAACAAAGAACCATTTTCAGCCTGTTGTTGGTGACTGTGACTATGGGGCTCTGCATTTTCCTTTGTAGAATATTAAATGACATGAAAACATTAATTCTTGCCCCCTAAGAGTTTATATTCAAGGATATTTCATTCATTTGGGAGAAATAATTATCTCATTTCGAAAATAGTAGGCAGATGGCTTAATCCACTGGGTTTAGTTTCAAACAAACAAACAAAATATTTTTGAGGTGTAGGAAAACTAAGAGAAACAGATAAAAACATGTCAAGAGTTTTACATATAATTCAGCTGTATGGAAACATTCAGTATTAAGTGTTAAATATGCACAATATTTAAACATTTATCATCAGTTTAATATAATTCTCTAGTTCCTGAAAGACCCCCATCAAATTCAGGAAGTATTTTTCCAATAGCTACAATGAGGCTGGTTGCTACACTAAAATTTTATCATTATATTGCCTTGCCTGGTATTTATTAAACACTCACCTTGTGCCCAACAAAATTCTAAGGAACAAACAAAGGTTTGATGATGTAAACTTCCTGTCCATTAGTGAAGCCAGTGGAGATGGGGAATTTGTAAATCTGGACTTAGAAGAGTGGTTTGTCCATTGCTTTAACCTCACAAAGAAAAGTGCAGAGGCAATGTGAGAATGCTTGCCTGCCAAACACACAGGGAGACTGCCAGGTGGGTTATAGGAGTCTCTGTGTAGACTGGAGCCCTCCCAAAAGTCTGCCCACAACTTCAGATCCTAAGCCTAGGCATTGTACTTCTACTACCAAAATATTATGTATTTTGAGACCCTTAGTGGATGCCTGAGATCACGAATGGCGCCAACCCCTGTCTGTACTCACTGTGATCAAGTTTGCTTTATAAATTAGACAAGAGATGAGGAACATGGCTAGAGATGAAAAAGAATGAGTATAATAATCCACTATAATGAAAGCTACTTGAAATTTATGAATAGTTTATTTCTACAATTTTCCATTCAATATTTCCAGGGTGTGGTTAACTGTGCGTAGATGAAACCATAGAAAGAGACATTGTGAGTCAAGGGATGAATAGTATCAGTCTCACAGAGGTTGGAGCTCAAGACTGAATGATATTTACTCCATCTAGAGACAAGGATAGTAATTACTAACTGCAAGAAAGGATGCTGCAGAATGCCCTCTAAGATACAGGTAAAAGCTGCAAGAGAAGGTACTGACAAGAGCTTCCTGTCAGGTGGCAAGCTCTTATCTTGACCAGTTCAGCTCAGATTACCTCAGCATCCAGAGGGAACTTCTGTAAACATAAACATATTGACATCACTTGCATCTGTTGTACCACTGAGGTGCATTTACTGAGACACAAGAGATCTCTTTACAAGCTCACCTTATGTTCCCAGGCCCAGATGGGAACCCTCTTGCTCATCCTAGGGCACCCCAGGAGGTCAAGCACCTTCACAATCAGGATCTCTCTCTAGGGCATTTGTCCTCTCTTTGGGGCACATACATGTGTTACCCTTCTGCTTTCTCTGAAATATATTTCCTCTGGCCCTATGCTTTGTCAATGACAAGTCATCTTACATATCTCAGTTCATGTTGATTCCTGAAAGACATCTTCTAGGCCCGCCCACCATGGGCTAGATCCCTGTATTTCTCAGCTATCTGTTGCTGTAACAAAAGCTGGATTAATTGACTTTAAAAGAGGAAACACGTTTTTGGTTCAATTTGGAAAGTGTGGTCCACAGTTGGTTTCTTTTGGACCCATAGTAAAATAGTACATCACAGTAGAAATTTGTGCTACAGGAATTTCTTGCCTCACATCTTGATGAGGAGGCACACAATTGTAATTCCTGTGCTTGAGGATAAAGGAATTCAAGGTCAGCCTTTGCTATGTAGAAAAATATAGGAGGAGAAGGGGCCAGGGTCTAACACTCCCTTCCAGGGCACTTCCCTCCCCGCTCCCCACAATGACGGGATGACCACCACTAGACTCTAACTTTTAAAACAGTGTTTAACCTGTGGGTCATGACCCCTTTGGGGATCACATATCATATAACATGCATATTAGATGCTTATATTACCATTCATAACAGTAGCAAAATTGGAGCTATGAAGTAGCAACAAAATAATGTGTTGGGGTCACCTCAACGTGAGAAACTGTATTAAAGGGTCACAGCATTGGGAAGGTTCAGGGTCTACTACCTTCAAACTGGATCATGAGCTGATGACCAAGCCTTTAACACATGAGCCTTTAAGGGATACTCATCTATTCCCTAGCAATCCCTCTTTCATATTTTCACATACTCCTGGTCTTGGTCCTTAAAACTATTATTTGTTCATAATTGTGAATAAGTGTTTGTTGAATTCCACTTCTACTACTAAATTTTAAGTCTCTTGCCTGTACATCGGGAAGATTGCTCACTGTGTATAGCAGCACAGTGCCATGCTGCATTCTGTATTTGCTGAGCACCTCTTCCATAGGAGGGGCCATGCCACCTGCTGTAAAAGCTGAACTTGAAGGGGAGGACACAGAAAAACATATGACCAATTTGGCTATGTGTATGGTTTGTCTTTCTGTATAGCTACATCCCAACATTGAGTGTGTATGCAGCAGATAACAATAAGCAATGTATGCTCAGAGTAGTAAACAAATAAATGCGTCAATAGATCAATTACCTTTCTTTAGTCAAGAAAAAAATTGAAGGACTTCCTGTGAACATATCTCCCGGCTTTCTGCGCCATTTCCTAAGACCACAGAGCCATTCATTGTAAATATAGCTAAATAGTCAGGTAGATTTTTCAAGTGTGAATGGATGGTGTTTCTGTAATTCTGTTATTTAACACATTACTTTATACATAATACAGATTTGTAAATGATGGGTGAACAATGGATGGATGATGGGTACGTACATAAAAGGAACCAGTCTAGTATTTTGATTTGTACACAGATATATGTGTCCTTTTATGACATATATTGGAGGCTAGAAAGACAGCTCAGTAACAAAGAGACTCTGTTGCTCTTCCGGGGAACCAGTACCCTCACCAGATGGTTCAGTTACCTATGCTATAATTCCAGCTCCAGGAAAATCTGATGCCCTCTTCTGACCTCTATGGGCACTGCATAGATCTGTGCAACAGTACATGTACATAAGCTCAGGCACAAACATACACACAAAATACAAAAGTGAATCTTTTTAATGGCATATATTATCATCCCCTTCAAATGAGGTAAACAATTTTGCACACATTTGCAAAAAAAAAATTAGGGAGATTAAAATATAGAGAAAAATAAAAGGAAAAGTATACACTCTTTATGGTCAATTCAAGGCATATTATTTATAATACACATTTGGCACTCAAATACTGAACTGTAGGTTAGCTTTTGTATATCTGTACACAGTTTATCAGCCCCAACTACATCCAGGCTCCTTAAGATCTAAACATGTATTTTCCTGTATCCCCTCTCCTTCCACTTCTATATCTTCTGACACAATCTCTCCCATGTTAGAGGTACTCAGTAAATATGGAAAATATTAGACATGTTGCTATGAAAACTTAATGTCCAGTTGAGTCTCATATTCTGTAAATCCATGCCAGTTTCTTATCTGAACGTTGTCCTTATCCTGACGTTATCCTGACATTGAAACTCTGGCTATTACAATGTTGCTGTTGTCTAGGCAGTAAAGACAGATGGATAGAGATGAATAGTCACTTCAGAACTCAAATTGCCAAAATTATCACTTACTTCTGTAATACTAGCCAAAATTACAATATGTTTTAATAATCTTTTTTAGTTTTAATCACAATAACTTTAATTCACATTTTGTTTGATTTCAAAATCCAAACAAAATATTAAAATGTGGCTTCTTTTTTATTAAGGGTCAGGGTAAGATAAGGACTCATGCAGTACAGGATGGCCCCACCTTGCTATGTAGTAGAGGATGGCCTTGAATTTTTAATCAATCTGCCTTCACCTACAGGGTGATGGGCTTACAGGCATACACCACCATACCTGGACATGAAAATACAGTTTCTGAAAGAAAAGACATCTGAGATGTTGGGTATTTGTGAAAAGCTGCTAAAATCCTAAAAGTAAATATTATTTTGTTACATTTAGAAATAATATTTTGCTAGTTGGTGCAGTTTATATGGATTAAGAACATTTTTGCAATGAATGAACATTAGATCCAATCAAGAAAGGAAGAAGGGCGAGATAATGGACAGATACCAGCACAAGAGACTGTGCA